>NC_134497.1:40987035-41049535 GCF_040206685.1 Ascaphus truei
TTCTCTCTCTCCCCCACACTCTCTCTCTCCCCCCACACTCCTCTCTCTTTCTCCCCCACACTCTCTCTCTCTCTCCCCACAATCTCTCTCTCTCTCTCCCCCACACTCTCTCACCCACACTCTCTATCTCTCTCACTCTCTATCTCTCTCCCCCACACTCTCTCCTCCCCAACACTCTCTCTCTCTCCCCACACTCTCTCTCTCTCCCCACACTCTCTCTCCCCCCACACTCTCTCTCTCTCCCCAACACACTCTCTCTCCCCCCACTCTCTCTCTCCCCTCTCTCTCTCTCTCCCCCCACACTCTCTCACTCTCCCCCCACTCACACTCTCCCCCCACACACACTCACACTCACACCCCCCACACACACTCTCCCCCCACACTCTCTCTCTCTCCCCCCACACTCTCTCTCTCTCTCCCCCACCACTCTCACACCCCCCCACCACACTCTCTCTCACCCCCCCACACTCTCACTCTCTCCCCCCACACTCACTCTTTCACTCCCCCACACTCACACTCACTCCCCCCACTCTCTCACTCTCTCCCCCCACACACACTATCACTCTCCCCCCACACTCTCTCACACTCTCTCCCCCCCACACTCTCTCTTCCCTGACTCTCCCAATTCTCTCTCCCCCACACTCTCTCTCCCCCCACACTCACTCTCTCCCCCACACCTCTCTCTCCCCCCACACTCACTCTCTCCCCCCCACACACTCTCTCCCCCCACACACACTCTCCCCCCACACCTCTCTCTCCCCCACACTCTCACTCTCTCCCCCACACTCTCACTCTCTCCCCCACACTCTCACTCTCTCCCCCACACTCTCTCTCTCTCTCCCCCACACTCTCTCTCTCACCCCCACACTCTCTCTCTCACCCCCACACTCTCTCTCTCTCCCCCACACTCTCTCTCTCTCCCCCACACTCTCTCTCTCCCCCACATGCTCTCTCCCCCGCACACTCTCTCTCTCCCCCGCACTCTCTCTCTCTCTCATCCCCCCCCCGCACTCACTCTCTCTCTCTCCCCCCCGCACTCCTCTCTCTCCCCCTCACTCTCTCTCTCTCTCCCCCACACTCTCTCACTCTCCCCCACACACTCTCTCTCTCACTCTCCCACACCTCTCACTCCCCCACACTCTCACACTCTCTCTCTCCCCCCACACCTCTCACTCTCCCCCACACTCACTCACTCTCTCCCCCACACTCTCTCTACCCCACACTCTCTCTCTCTCTCACCCCCACACTCTCTCTCTCTCTCCCCCACACTCTCTCTCTCTCTCCCCCACACTCTCTCTCTCTCCCCCACACTCTCCTCACTCCCCCACTCTCTCTCTCTCTCTCTCTCTCCCCCACTCTCTCTCTCTCTCTCTCCCCCCACACTCTCTCTTTCCCTGACTCTCCCCTATCTCTCTCCCCCACACTCTCTCTCCCCCACACTCTCTCTCTCCCCCACACTCTCTCTCTCCCCCACACTCTCTCTCTCTCCCCCACACTCTCTCTCTCTCCCCCACACTCTCTCTCTCTCTCTCTCCCCCACACTCTCACTCTCTCCCCCACACTCTCACTCTCTCCCCCACACTCTCTCTCTCCCACACTCTCTCCTCCCACACTCTCTCCCTCCCACACTCTCTCTCTCCCACACTCTCTCTCCCCCCACTCTCTCTCTCTCCCACACTCTCTCTCTCCCCCACACTCTCTCTCTCCCCCACACTCTCTCTCTCTCCCCCACACTCTCTCTCTCTCCCCCACACTCTCTCTCCCCCACCACTCTCTCTCCCCCACTCTCTCTCTCCCCCACACTCTCTCTCTCCCCACACTCTCTCTCTCCCCCACACTCTCTCTCTTTCTCCCCCACACTCTCTCTCTCTCTCCCCCACAATCTCTCTCTCTCTCTCCCCCACCTCTCTCTCCCACACTCTCTATCTCTCTCACTCTCTATCTCTCTCCCCCACACTCTCTCTCTCCCCAACACTCTCTCTCTCTCCCCCACACTCTCTCTCTCTCCCCCACACTCTCTCTCCCCCACACTCTCTCTCTCTCCCCAACACACTCTCTCTCCCCCACTCTCTCTCTCCCCCTCTCTCTCTCTCTCTCCCCCTCTCTCTCTCTCTCTCCCCCACACTCTCTCTCTCTCTCCCACACTCTCTCTCTCTCTCTCCCCCACACTCTCTCTCCCCCCACACTCTCTCTCTCTCCCCACACTCTCTCTCTCTCTCTCCCCCCACACTCTCTCTACCCCACACTCTCTCTCTCTCTCCCCCACACTCTCTCTCTCTCTCCCCCACACTCTCTCTTTCTCTCCCCCACACTCTCTCTCTCTCCCCCACTCTCTCTCTCTCTCCCCCACACTCTCTATCTCTCTCCCCCCACACTCTCTCTCTCTCTCTCCCCCCACACTCTCTCTTTCCCTGACTCTCCCCTATTCTCTCTCCCCCACACTCTCTCTCCCCCACACTCTCTCTCTCCCCCACACTCTCTCTCTCCCCCACACTCTCTCTCTCCCCCCCACACTCTCTCTCTCCCCACACTCTCTCTCTCCCCCACACTCTCTCTCTCCCCCACACTCTCACTCTCTCCCCCACACTCTCACTCTCTCCCCCACACTCTCACTCTCTCCCCCACACTCTCTCTCTCTCTCCCCCACACTCTCTCTCTCTCCCCCACACTCTCTCTCTCTCCCCCACACTCTCTCTCTCTCCCCCACACTCTCTCTCTCTCCCCCACACTCTCTCTCTCCCCCACATGCTCTCTCCCCCGCACTCTCTCTCTCTCCCCCGCACTCTCTCTCTCTCTCTCCCCCCCGCACTCTCTCTCTCTCTCTCCCCCCCGCACTCTCTCTCTCTCCCCCGCACTCTCTCTCTCTCTCCCCCACACTCTCTCTCTCTCCCCCACTCTCTCTCTCTCTCTCTCCCCCACTCTCTCTCTCTCTCTCTCCCCCACACTCTCTCTCTCCCCCGCACTCTCTCTCTCTCCCCCGCACTCTCTCTCTCTCTCCGCCACACTCTCTCTCTGTCACTCACACTCTGGATCTGGAGCTCTTATTTACCCTATATAGCTTAACTGCCCCTATACTACACCAAAATCTTAACTGCTCTATACTGCTTTCTTCCAGATCTGACTCAAGCTTCACACGGAAGACATCGGAACCCCCCCCCCCCCTAACCCAGAAGACAGGTAGGGAACACCTCCCCTCCAATGTATAAAATTGCGGGAATGAGGGTACCTGGACATTGAGGGACTGCGGATCAGGTAAGATCCCAGGCGGGATTGCTGCTTTAGATATTATGAAGCGGGGACATCAGACAGTGGTTAAGGGGTTCAGGAAACTAGTCATTCACACCTGGCTTTTAATTCTAGATCCGACATTTACACACACACACACACACACACACACACGTAACAAGGACTAATTGTAGTATAATGTAATACAATAAATACATTTGTCAAAAACGAATGTTGTTCTGACTAGGAATTTATTAAATGTATTTTATTTATATATTTTATTTTAAAGCGGGGTTGGGGGCGGAACTAGGGGTGGGGTTGGGGGGCGGGGCGGGGGGCGGGACTAGGTGGCGAGTAGATTTTTGGGGGATTTGTCAAACACTGTATATATATATATATGACAAAGATGAGACATTAGGGGGTCTGCATAACAACATAAGAGCATTTAGGATGAAGCCATTTTGTGTGAATATTTCAATCCGCCATCTTGTCTTGTCTCTGTGAGTCTTAATTTCTGTGTTTCATTTCTGTATAAACAAATGCGTGAAGCAGAGAATGGAATGTTTTCGCTCTTAGCTGAATTTATTGATCTTTCCTCATCCAATCAGCTTCAAATTAAAAGTGTAAACAGGCTAGAAGTTATGAGAACCCGTGAGATAAGCTTAGATTCTTGCAGTAAAACTAGTTCTCACACAAATGCCAGGTGACAGAATAGGCACATCCCATTAACCCCATAATGGTTTCTAGCTGACAGACAATTTATCCAATATTGTTATGTATTACAAAATGACATCAGCTTTAATATTGTTATGTATTACAAAATGAGGTAATATTAGTGACGCGCAAGCCCCCATTGAGGGAGGACACTTTTTAGTATTTAGGGTATAAATATATAGCATACCATGTTTATTGTTTAGAGAGCTTTTTTCAAAAGCTGTCTCCGTTGTGCACTTGACTTGAATAAATTCACGTGTTATTCTGTTTCAAAATAACCTCAGATTGTGTTTCTTATTTACGCTTTTTCTCAGATGGCGCATTCGGAATAGGGACTCGATATCATCGGAATCGAGCACCCGGATGAATCACTCCTCCATCACTCAAACCTGAGCGCTCACATATTGAATCAAGGTAAGGCTACCTGCATTTTTTAGACAAACAGCCTGTTTAAATTGTTTTTGAGTGGTGCGTGGAGCTGATTTTTGAACGGTGTCTTATCTGATGTGACGAGTAAGAATCCCTAACAGTTTCATGTGAATTTATACATCTGAGTTCCTGTACCCATTTGAAAGTGACAGAGTATTAGTTGTTAGAGTATTATCAGGGACTAAGTGAGAGTCCTAAAGAAAATTGGTATAGTAATGAATGGGTGTATTTGCACGTTTAAAGGATTGCTACCAGACATTTCTTGGGTTGTAGTGAATTATTTGTATTCTCAAGAGGAAGGGATTGTGTCTATAACTTTGCTCTGTCTTGTGAATAATATACCAAGTGGATTCGGAGTAATCAGGTTGTTTTACTCACCGCATTAGAGTTGTACAGTATATTGTCAATTAACAGTTGATTATTGTAGCCGAAATATTGTACAGGTCAATTAACAGTTGATTGCTGTAGCCGAAGAATTGTACTGGTCAATTAACAGTTGATGCTGTAGAAGTATTGTACAGGTCAATTAAATTTGATTGCTGTAGCAGAGGCGTTATGGGAAACCAGGCTTCTCGCCAAAGTGCAGAGACACCTGGAAAGGTAATGAGTGATTTATATGGAATTTCCGCAGAGAAATATGCGAAGAAATGGGTGCAGAGAACGGAAACATATAAAACGAATGCATTTACTTGGCCAAGAGAAGGTTCATTCAATCCTGTAATTGTTTGCGCAATGCCCTCGTGTGTTCACAAAAAATTGTACTAGAGATGAGTGGCGTACATTTCTCCAGTGGGAGAGGCACGCACTAGATGTCGCACATATCACTGCATCAAACATCTGTGACATCACACCGTCTCTACTGTATCCTGTAAGGATTCAGGACGGCAAAACAAAGCCAAAACAGACTATTGCTGATGAAGTAGATTTTATCCTTGATCAAGCAATGATCTGCCTCCCTACGGCCCCACAATACGCACCGCAGATAGGCATGATTCAACCACTTGCACCTGCACCAGTGTTAGCAGAAGAACACACACCCCCAAACCCTCATCTAGACACTCCTGTGAGGAGGGACAACAGAGTGTACTTTGATTTACAGCAGTTAGACCCACGTCTACAGTTAGACCCACAGTTACAGTTACACCCACAGAGATTAGACTATTTAGATCTACCAGTTCCTACATACTCAGAAACCACACAGTCACATATACAGCCACCAAAGTATGTGCCAACTTCCCCTGAATCACCCACAATGCCTCACCTATACACACCCCATAGCAAAGCGTCTTAGAAGCGCACTATTTCCCCCCATTTCTCAAAGGGAACAGCCTTTTCACACAGACACTCAGATTATGCCGATGAGAGAAATTGCAGGAGTGGGTGCAGAGGTCAGACATGTTCACCAGCCCTGGACGCCGAATGAAATTATGACTTAAAAAACCAATTCCCGCGCCCAGATGATGATATAGGAGGCTTTTGTGATCAAATGCACAGTGTTAAGACTGCATATGACCCTACTTGTGGCGACATAAAACATTTACTGACAGTAATCATGACCGTGACTGAAAGAAGCAAATTTGTAAAAGCTTACAACGAAGATAAGATTGTGGGAGCACCAGATTGGGCAGACATTGCTGGGATTCAAAAGAGATGATCAGCAACGTGCACAATTAAACACTGCTATCATAGCTGCACTTCACAAGGCTTTCTCGCCGCAAGTTAATTGGGGAAAGATTAATTCAATGAAACAGAAAAAGGGAGAAACTGCGGAAGAATTTGCAGACAGAGTAATCTCTTCTGTTAAGGCATACGGCGGAATCATTAATATAGAACAGAACGCCGGTCCTTTAATTGTGTCAGCATATATTAAAGGATTAGATCCAGATATCGCAAAGGGATTACAAAAGTAGTTTTGGATGGGAAAACAAGCCCATTAGTGAGATCATTGCCGCCGCAATGCATTTTGAGAGAAATAAAGTGGACAGCAGAGAGAAAGCAGAATTTTCACATGTTAAAGAGCAAAAATGACCTGATGAAAGCTCAAACTGCATTCTTCCAAGGAGCAGAGACCAGGGAAGAGGGAAATCAAGGTGGAGAGGATTACAGGAGAGGTTATCAGACAAAGGACAAGGGTAATCAAAGACGAGTGGAGGAGAATATTAATCAAAGAAGGAGGCAGGAATGAGGGAGGAAGAGATAATGGGAGACAGGGACAGGATTGGAGGCAGGATTGGAGACAGGTCGATTGCTATAATTGTGGGAAATTGGGACACATAGCGAGAACTTGCAAAGCAATTAACAGAGATTATCACAACAGATACATTCAGCAGAGAAACAGAGACCACCGTAGGCAGAATCACCACAACAATTCACAGGAACAAAGACACCCAATTTACACATTAGACAATTCTGATGATCAGGAATACCTGGATTACAAACAAGGGTATTCTAATTGACATGAGGACACAGGGCACGAGGACTTTATAATACAGCTACCTTCTATACCCAGTTGACAGTGACGGACCAAACATTACAGTAGATTTGAACGGCAGAAAAGAAGAATTTCTTTTAGATACGGGAGCAAGTCCCTCTGCGATATCTAAAGAGACCTCAAAATATTTAAGATTAGTAGAAAGAAACCCGTATTGGTCAGAGGTGTTGGAAACACGGTTATACCTCATTTGTTATCCGTTCCCTTATCTCTTACTATCGGAGACACTAAATTAACACATGAATTTTTATGAACCCTACATGTCCTGTCAACTTATTAGGAAAAGACCTTATGTGCAAAATGCAGTTTTCAATAGACTGTAAAACAGACAGAAATGTTTTTTTTAGAAATTCCGGGACACATACAGCCAATTGTAATGTTTTGCTGCCCTCTAGAGCAGGGGTGAGCAAACTTTTTATGCCGAGCCCCCCTTTTCATCCATGAAATTTCTCGGGCCCCCCCTGCCTGATGTAATCAAAATCACATGACGTCAGTGCACGTGAGCTGGTTCAGCCATTGAGGGCGAACCAGCTTTGTAACGCCCCCGCCACGCGTCTACAAATAAAGTATAACACAAATTACATAACTTAAAAATAAATATTATGATATTTGTCTAATAGCGTTCCCATTTCTGCAGTATTATTAATCTCAATCTTCCCGCCACATTAGAACCTCTCAGGACCTCTCTCCCCTCTTCCAGTCTCTCCCTCTCCCTGTATTTCTCACTCCCCCTCCAGTCCCTCTCTATTCCTCCCCTCAATGTCTCCCCCTCCCTCCCCCCACTCTCTCTTTCCCTCCCCCCAGTGTGTGTCTCTTTCTCCCTCCCCCATTGTCTCTCTCTCTCTTCCCCTCTTCCAGTCTCACACTCCTCTTCCAGTCTCTCCCTCTCCCTGTATTTCTCACTCCCCCTCCAGTCCCTCTCTATCCCTCCCCTCAGTGTCTCCCCCACTCTCTTTCCCTCCCCATGTGTGTCTCTCTCTCTTTCTCCCTCCCCCTAGTGTCTTTCTCCCTCCATTGTCTCTCACTCTCCTTCCAGCCATTGCCTCTCCCTCCCCCCAATGTCTCTCTTGCACTCTCCAACCAGCTATTGTTTCTCCCTCCACCCGGTGTCTCTCTCACACTCTCCCTCCAGCCATTGTGTGTCTCTCTACCTCCTGCCAGTGTCTCCCTCCCACCAGTGTCTCTCTCATCCCCATCCCCATGTAGCTCTTTCACCCCCCCTCCCCATGTCACACACACTCTCACCCTCCTCATGTCACTCACACCCTCCCCATGCCCCAGTCTCACACTCACTCCCCCATGTCCCAGTCTCACACTCACTCCCCCATGTCCCAGTCTCACACTCCCTCCCCATGTCCCAGTCTCACTCTCCCACCCCCCCCCCATGTCTCAGTCTCACTCCCCCCTCTCCCCTTTCCCAGTCTCTCTCCCACCCCCCCATGTACCAGTCTCAGCCCCCCCATGTCCCAGTCTCACTCTCCCACCCCCCCATGTCCCAGTCTCACACTCACTCCCCCCATGTACCAGTCTCACTCTCCAACCCCCCCATGTCCCAGTCTCACTCTCCCACCCCCCCATGTCCCAGTCTCACTCTCCCACCCCCCCATGTCCCAGTCTCACTCTCCCACCCCCCCATGTCCCAGTCTCACTCTCCCACCCCCCCATGTCCCAGTCTCCCACACCCCCATGTCCCAATCTCCCACCCCCCCATGTCCCAATCTCCCACCCCCCCCCATGTCCCAATCTCCCACCCCCCCATGTCCCAGTCTCACTCACCCCCTCTCCCCATGTCACACACGCTGATGCAGGAAGCAAGGAGATGCTGCTGTGTAGCACAGCGCAGCACAGCGCCACCTAATGGCCAAAAGAAAAATTGCAGCTGCAGACGGCTTTTTTCCCTCTGCTCCTGGCAAAATCGCCGCTGCTTCCTGCGCCCCCCCCCTAAACAATCTTGCGCCCACCCAGGGGGGCGCACCCCACAGTTTGCGCACCGCTGCTCTAGAGGAAGATGCCTGTGTGTACAATTTAACTGCAGAGAATCATGAATACATTTTGGAAGATCTGCCTTCCGATGTGTGGGCATCACCAGGCCATAGCACAGGTTTTATTAAGTCAGCGAAACCTGTGCAAGTTAAATTAATTCCAAATGCTGTATTACCACGTATCAGTCAGTATCCTCTCAGTAGGAGTGCATTAGAAGTAATCGCCCCTGTCATAGCAGAACTTCTTCAAGAAGGAGTTATAATTCCAACAACCAGTGTTTGTAACACTCCAATTTTACCAATTATTAAGCCCCATTCAAATCCTCCCAAGTATAGGTTTGTACAAGATTTAAGAGCAATCAACAAAATAGTACAACCAATATTTCCAGTGGTTCCTAATCCAGCAACCATTTTATCATCCATTCCTCCAACAGCATGTTATTTCACTGCAATTGACCTATCTTGAGCATATTTCAGTTTACCAGTACATAAAGATAGTCAATTTCTCTTCACTTTCAAAGGTAGGCAATATAAATTGTCAAGACTACCACAAGGTTATACCGAAGCGCCAAGCTTATTCTCACAGATTTTGCAGCGAGATTTCCAGGACATTTGTCTGCCAGAGGGCTCAGTCCTAATCCAGTACGTGGATGATTTGTTATTAGCTTCTCAAACACTAGAAGCATGTAAAACAGACTCTGTAGCTTTGCTAAGAGTATTGGCTACAAAGGGACATAAAGTTAATAGACAAAAGCTACAATTATGTCAAACTAAAGTGCTTTATCTAGGCCAGATTGTATCACTAGGCCAAAGATCCATTAACCCTGATAGGATCACACCTATTCAAAATACACCCAGACCGCAGACACAGAAACAAGTAAGAGGATTTCTGGGAATGGCAGGATACTGCAGACAATGGATTCCCAATGTTTCACACATTGCAGAACCTCTACAGCAATTAACCCGCAAAGGGGTTACTGAACCAGTCCCTTGGACTGAAGAGACAGAACTAGCTTTCTGTACTCTAAAACAGTGCCTAATGTCAGCTCCTTCACTAGGGCTGCCTAACTATGCATTACCCTTTGCACTGTACTGCCACGAGAACAAAGGACATGCCTCAGGAGTTTTAACTCAAACTCATGGCAGCAGACAGCGTCCTATAGCTTATTTCAGCACTAAGCTTGATGCAGTTGCACAAGCATTCCCGCCTTGCCTTCGTGCCGTAGCAGCTGCTGCAGTTCTTGTTGACACAGCTCAACCTCTTGTCCAGGGTCATACATTACAAGTGTATGTCCCACATTCAGTATCTACATTACTTCTACGCAGATCCACACAAATAACAAACAGCAGACTTACCAGATATGAAGTTATATTACAGGGCTCTGAAAATATAACTGTTCACCGATGCATTACACTCAATCCAGCTACACTTCTTCCACTGCCAGAGGAGGGTGACTCACACCACGACTGTATAGTTCAGACGGACACAATCACTATGATTAGAAATAATCTTTTTGAAATTCCCATTGAAAATCCAGACATGGAAATTTTCGTGGATGGCTCATCTTATATTAATGTTGAAGGAAAAAGATGCACAGGTTATTCTGTAGTTTCCAACAAAGAGATCTTGCTCAGTAATCCTCTTCCATCTCATTATTCTGCTCAAATAGCAGTTATGTGCCTTAACTGAAGCTTATCAGTTGGAAAGAATGTAAATATTTATACTGACTCACGCTATGCTTTTGGTGTTGTACATGATTTTGGCGCTCTCTGGCGACTTAGAGGATTTATTACTGCTACTGGTTCACCAATTCATAATGCAAAACATATTGCAAATCTATTAGATGCACTTTTACTTCCACAGTCATTAGCTGTCATCAAAGTGGCTGCTCATACAAATAAGAAAGATGAGATATCCAAAGATAATGCATTTGCTGATGCAACTGCAAAGCAAGCAGCCGGACGTCCATATGTGCAGGCATATGTTCTTAAAACACCTGACTCAGACACACCCATTACCATACCACTTGATTTAGCTTCTTTTTACAAGCAGTTAACCACAGATGTTGTCCAGGACTGGACAAGCAAGGGTTATCAACAAAAAGGGGAATTTTGGTTTGGAGGCCCTGATGACAAACCAGTTTTACCTCCTTCGTTAGAGCCATATATAATTCGCATGTCTCATGGGTTATCACACATTCATGCTGGAGGGATGTTGCTTACCATCAGAAATGATTGGTTTGCACCACATATAGGCCCTAAGATAAAAGATTTTTGTTCTTCATGCCACATCTGCCAATTACATAACATTGGAAAACATGTTTCTGTTGGCCCAGGAAAAATCTTATGCCCTCAGGGTCCATTTCGCAACTTACAAATTGATTTAATTGAAATGCCACGTAGCCTACACTATCACTATGTTTTGGTTGTTGTTTGCATGTTCTCAGGATGGACTGAAGCATACCCTTGTCAACACGCAGATGCTCGCTCAGTGGCTAAGAAGCTACTACATGAGTTCATTCCTAGATATGGAATTCCTCAGCATATTTTTTCAGACCAAGGCACACATTTCACTGCCGCAATAGTTCAGGATCTTGCTAAGGTCCTAGGTATTATCTATCATCTGCACTGCCCCTATCATCCGCAGAGCGCTGGCAAAGTTGAGCGGACCAATGGTGTCCTAAAGAATAAAATCAGTAAAATTTGTGCAGAAACAAAATTGCAATGGCCAGATGCTCTTCCATTAGCACTAATGGCAATCAGAAGTACTCCGCAGGCCAAGACTAGATTAACTCCTCATGAAATAATAATGGGTAGGCCAATGGTTTGTGCCGGCACATTAGAATTAATGAAGCATGATCATGCACTCACTGATGACTTAATCAGCGTGTATTGTATAAGATTAATGACATTTCTTAAGTCTCTTCACTCACAGGTACAAGCAGTGCAGTCTACCAAAGAAAACACAAAGCAGCATCATCTCCAGGAAGGCGATTGGGTAATGGTCAAGCATTTCCTACGTAAGCACGCTCTTCATCCCAGATGGAAAGGCCCTTTTCAAATTCTTCTCACCACCAATACAGCAATTAAAGTAGCAGAAATTTCTTCCTGGATCCACGTAACACACGTGAAACTCATTCCAGCTCCACCAAAGACCACAGCCACATCAAGTTAACATTTTGACGAGTCAAAACTCTGACTGTTAACCAACGAGTAAAATAAAATACCAGGCCTGGTTTTATCAGAACATTTCAGTTTTTCAAAAACTCAAAACATTCTATTTTTTCAGAGACTCAATATTCCTGATTTGTATCAGAACATTTCATTTTTCAGAGACTCAATATTTTTATTCTTTTATAGTGTGTATAAGTTAGAATTTTAAGATGTACAGACCATTGGGTCTGCGAAAGTATAACCCACAGAGAGATGACAGGATTGTCATGATGATGCTCTGCGGAGCTTTGTCAACAATACTCATCTGCCTGTGTTCCTTATACATCGCAGATATCTATCACCATGGTCAAGGTAACACTACACAAACTATCTCACCTACAAACATCACAAAGTCCACTGGTACATCCAGAAACAAACGAGACTTGCATTTAACCCCTTGGGAAAGATAATACATTTATGGACACATGCAGAACAATATACCAGAAATCTGGTATTAACGAATCTTGCTGGGTATGTGGTTATGTACCTCATAATCAGGAGTCACCCTGGATTGGCATTCCTTATACCCAGGAAGAATTAACTCCTGCAGCAAATGACACACCAAGATTACCAGATATGTTGACTGGACAATTCTCCAAAGAATTTAACAGGGTGCCGTTAATGAATAATATTCCAGTGGGAGGTTGTTACATAAGCAGTACAACTGGAAATGTTTCCATAGGTGAAGCCCTCCCTCCCACAAATGACACTTGTTTTCAACTAGAAATATATGTAAACAAAGACCGAAGATCAATTTCCTATTGGTACAAATGCATAGATAACAGTACACTGAATCAGACACAATATAGAGCAAAACAAATAGCAGCAACAAAATACATAGCTGCAAACACATCTTTATCAGTAGATGCAATTTTTCGTGGATGCAGAAACTTTACTCTACCACATGGAATTTATTGGCTCTGTGGAAAGTGGGCATATAGAATCTTACCTTGCAATTGGATAGGATCTTGCTATTTAGGGAAAGTGGTCCCTGCATTTACAATCACCAAAGAATTACCTGCAGGGCGTCTCAGAAACAAAAGAAAAACACCAAACACCGCAGGACTGAAAAGTAGTTTATGGAGAGAACAATTTTGGGCTAGTTTATTTCCAAATGTAGGAGTGGGCTAGTTTATTTCCAAATGTAGGAGTTGGGTTACTATATGACAGGCTTAATACATTACAAACAAAAAACCGGGCGCTTACCTTTAAAATATTAGGTCAGGGTGGAGGGTGCAATACAATACCTAATCCAAACCAATAAATGTGGTCTTTCACAGGGGAGTTCGTAAATCCTAGTGAGTCCCTCTGCTCAACCCCAAAAAGGGGTATCCAAAAACCCTTAAAGAATGTGGAAAGAAAAGAAGATAGGGGGAGCAAAGGGTTAGAGCAAACCACACCACCAACAACAGTATTGGGGTACCTAATTAAAGTAACTGGTCAAGAACCTCCAAAGTGGACGTGGAGTAGAATAAAAATAATTAAATACTCACACGGCCCTGTGTGAGTAAATGTGCATAAGGGTGTCTTGCAGATAAAAATTCTTGTCTTCCCAGATAGTTGGTGAGATTTGGGATGGAAGGGAAATAATAAAAAATGGCAATAACCATAGAATACTTACACGGCCACGTGTAAGCCCAATCGTTGAAAGGTTTCTGTAGGGTACATCTAGTTACCCCATCTGTGGTAATCCCGGGGGCACAGCGCACACATCTGCTGGCAGGCAGGGTTTTAAATGGGGATTCCCCTTCACGATCCTCACGTTCTGAGGCTCCTTCCCTTCCCGGTCCAACAAGCGGGGGTGGATGAGGTAAGATAACAGCAGGGGATCAGCGGAGGTCTTTAAAATAGTGTGGGTTTATTAAACATTAAAATACATAGAAGAAAACCACTCACATGAAAATAACAAATCCCCGGTGAGCTCCCGTTGCTGTGGTAGCAAGACACCCTTATGCACATTTACTCACACAGGGCTGTGTGAGTATTTAATTATTTTTATTCTACTCCACGTCCACTTTGGAGGTTCTTGACCAGTTACTTTAATTAGGTACCCCAATACTGTTGTTGGTGGTGTGGTTTGCTCTAACCCTTTGCTCCCCCTATCTTCTTTTCTTTCCACAGGCTTAATACATTAACAGATGTGTTAGATGATGTCCTCAATCACACCACTATAGCCATAGCATCACTAAACCAAGAACAGGTTCAGATCAGGCTTATGGCCTTACAAAACAGAATGGCTTCAGATTACATTTTAGCATCAAAAGGAGGTGTATGTCCCCTAATTAAAGAACAATGTTGTGTTTTCATCCAAGATCAGAGTGGCAAGGTACAGCATGAGTTAGACAAGATAGAAGAAATTCAAGAAAGACTTAGGAAGGAAGGTGACACAGACTGGGACCCTTTGGGGCTGGCTGGATTGGTAGGATCACTAGGAGTGAAATTTTTGAATGCGGTAATGTGTGTGATTGTGATACTCGTTGTCATCTATGTTTGTGTTACGCTTGTCAAAGGCATGATCCACAAATGTGCCACCCCCTCTGCAGACATAATGCCATTGTTTGCAGAACCAATCTACAGCAGTCCCTTGAAGACAGAAGATGCCAAGTACAACGTTCTAACTCTGGAAAAGAATTTGGCTATTACGCCATACGAGACTATGACTACATTTGGCAGGCACCCTCGTGCACTGTCCTATACCCTCAAGCAGCACTATGAGATAATGGAGCACCCTTGTGCCTCCCAACGTGTTTCTGGACTAAAATCATACCAATAATTCTCAAAAAACAATGTTTTAAAGAATCAGAGGAGGGACTGACAAACATGAGACATTAGGTGGTCTGGCATAACAACATAAGAGCATTTAGGATGAAGCCATTTTGTGTGAATATTTCAATCCACCATCTTGTCTTGTCTCTGTGAGTCTTAATTTCTGTGTTTCATTTCTGTATAAACAAATGTGTGAAGCAGAGAATGGAATGTTTTCGCTCTTAGCTGAATTTATTGATCTTTCCTCATCCAATCAGCTTCAAATTAAAAGTGTAAACAGCCTAGAAGTTATGAGAACCCGTGAGATAAGCTTAGATTCTTGCAGTAAAACTAGTTCTCACACAATATTGCCAGGTGACAGAATAGGCACATCCCATCTAACCCCATAATGGTTTCTAGCTGACAGACAATTTATCCAATATTGTTATGTATTACAAAATGACATCAGCTTTAATATTGTTATGTATTACAAAATGAGGTAATATTAGTGACGCGCAAGCCCCCATTGAGGGAGGACACTTTTTAGTATTTAGGGTATAAATATATAGCATACCATGTTTATTGTTTAGAGAGCTTTTTTTCAAAAGCTGTCTCCGTTGTGCACTTGACTTGAATAAATTCACGTGTTATTCTGTTTCAAAATAACCTCAGACTGTTTGTTTTGTTTCTTATTTACGCTTTTTCTCATATATGTGTGTGTGTATGTGTGTGTGTGTGTGTGTGTGTGTGTGTGTGTGTGTGTGTGTGTGTGTGTGTATATATATATATATATATATATACCAACACAGGGTCACGGTTGTGCTCGCCACAAACCTGGGTCGGGCCGAGTGGCTGAGGTGGGGTTGTATAAGCACCGACCTTAGACCGCGCAGGCTGATCCGGATTGCGCAGTTCGCAGTCGTACGTAGCAGGGTCGGGGCTGGAGAAGGTAGCATCATCAGTGGACAAGGCATGGTCAGGACTGGAGAGATCAGGGTAAACGTTATTCAAGCAGGAGTTCGGCAACAGGTAATCAGAAGTTCCCCGCCTCAGCTTAGGAGGGTGAGCGCGAGCGTGGGTTCTGCGCGTGCGACGACCATGGCCCATAGTACTGGTCTCAGGACAGGATAGGCAGACCGTAGTGGGCATGCCACCAAGCAGCACTGGTAAACCAGTGCTTCAGCGCAAGAGTCCAGAGCGGCCTGTGCAAGGAGAGAGAGAGAGCTACAGACCTCAGGACTTGTAGATTGGCTTCTGCAGGGGTAGGACAGCAAGCCTCAGGAAACCGGGAGCTGAAGTCAACACTGGAGAGACCTCTGCTTCAGCACAGGAACCAGGACACGGCCACTGCTATTAAGAATGAGCAGCGAGCCCCAGGTACCGGTAGATAGGCTCTTGCTGTGGTAGGATAGCAGGCTCAGGAAACAGGGAGCTGAAGTCAACACTGGAGAAACCTCCGCTTCAGCACAGAAGACAGGAACAGGCAGCAGCGTGCGACTAGCAGCCGACCTCAGGAAACAGGGATCTGAAGTTAACATGAAGAGTACTCCGCTTCAGCACAGGAACAGGCCACTGCATGAGACTAGCAGTCGGCCTCAGGAAACAGGGATTTGAAGTTAACATGAAGAGTACTCCACTTCAGCACAGGAAACAGGAACAGACCTCTGCGTGAACTAGGAAATAGAACTAGAGCGGTTAGAACACAACAGAGCCAAGCATTAGGGCTTGTGGCAGAACATTTGTGACAACCAGGAAGGGTTATGCTCGGCAGGGAAGCATTGTGGGGAAAGGTGTCTTTAAAGGTCAGTGAACCAATAGCAGAAGGGGCGTGTGGCAGCACTGCTTTAATGAGTGAACACAGGGTGGAGCTGCAGCAAAGATCAGGAGCAGTGTTCCAGGGCTGCATAAGTCTGTAAGGCAAGGCAAACAGCAAACTAAGGTGCGGATCCGTTACAGTACCCCCTCCCCCTTCACGTGAGACCTCCGGGGCGAATAAGACCACTCATAGAGTTGGGGGACCTGGAATTGTTCCTGAACTGTCTGGGATTGGGGTTAGAGTCATGGTCCAGAGACTCGTGGGCACTCCTTTGCGTACCCCCACCCCCCAGTGAGAACTGCGGCCAGACAGGGCCATCCATGAGCCTCGGGGACATTGAGTTGTTCCTAAAGTTTTTTAGGCGGCAAGGGGATCCGTAAACGAGCAGTTCCTTGGTGAGTCCTGTTCTAAGATATGAGAGTGGTGGTAGAGACAACATTGGTACATGGCCCGCCACACGAAATGGCTTGGGAATCCAGGGCTGTGAGAACCAGGGGTTTCCGGAGCAGAAACGGCAGAAGAATCCCCACTGGAAGCCCAGTCTTAGTAATGGGAACAGAGTTCAGGATAAGCGGCATCGATGGTTGACCGAAAATACCAGGGTGACCTTCGGGACAGACAAAGTCTATGCTGACCTCTGCATGTAGAAATTTGAGAGGGTCTTCTCCTCCAGAGGTCTCCCAGGTAGTGGTCGGCGAGGGTATAGGGTGGGTGGGACCATTTCCAGGTATTGGTATGGAAGGTGACAAAGCAAGCAGTAAACCAGGCGTGGAGACCGAAATCTTGGGATACACTGGCGACACACTTTATTCGAGCTTGGCTAGTCCCACGAATTCGGGTATACTCAGGTGTATTGAGGTTTGTGACTGTTCTGCCCGAGTGCATTGCGTTATTTTCCAGGCAGGGATTGAAGCATTTTATTCCCGCTGGCTGCAATACTGCACAGTATATATATATATACTGCATTACAATTCATGAATTTATGCCATCTGGTAGACACGCGAAGCATTGCAGCCTATTAAATCCTAATCATTATCATTTAACAGATCAGCCGCCCATCAGCCAGGCATGAACCATGGCTGGGAAGGCAAACGCAACGGGGCTTGTCTGAGGTGAGGAGCGGCGCATTCCAGGTATCTGCCAGGTACATACTGGGTATTTGCTCTAATAAAGTGTGTCGCAGCAGTACGTACAGAGTATTTCCAACACAGAGGAAATAACAGGGGCAACAGAAGGTTCCGAGGGGGAAAACCATGGTTTAGCAGAGGCAGAGAAGCAATCAGCAGTGGAGCTCCCAAATACTGGGGAACCCTCAGTGGGAGATAGTATTGTCTGGGGAGTAGAAATAAGCTTTGGGGCTTTTCTATCAGGAACTTGAGAATAAGGCAGAGCAAGGGTAGCGGCGGGAGGGAAGCTAACAACAGAAGCTGAAGTCTGTACTTCAGTGACAGGGACCTGAGAGACTACAAAAGCAGCAGCGAGTAGAGGAATCGATTCTGGAGCTGGAGGCTCCGAATCCATAACAGAAATATCTAGCAAAGCAGGGGTAGATAGGAGAACTAGCATCAGGAGCTGGTGCTTGAGAGTCAGTGACGGATAATGGGGGAGTAATGATGGGAGTTAGGCCGAGTCCATAGATGGATAGGCCGCGCTGAGCCGTGCGGACGCTCCGCGCTGAGCCACTGCATCCTCAATGAGGATGCCTTGAGAGGGGGCTCACGCGAGCGTCCGCAGGCGTGCTGAGGCTTTGGAATTTTCAGCCGACAGCCAAGCTGTTTTTCTGCGCGCTGTCGGCTGAAAACATCCAATCAGCCTGAAGCAGCGTCAACGTCACGGCGCTGTGACGTTGGTGCCGTGACGTTGACGTCAGTGCGTCGAGGGCGATTGGCCCAGCGACGTCACTGCCCCGCCTCCAACCACCTCCCCCCCGGCTCCTTTCGCGCACGCTGGCTCGCCTGCAAGTCCATGCAATAGCGCAGCCTTCAGCAGGCGAGCCTCAGCGTCAGCGCGCCTCCGCCCTGATAAAGCCTCTATGGCCCCGGCCTTAGAGAGACAACAAGCGGCAAGTTGGAACCATGGAAACTCTTAATAGCAGAATCCTTAGGAGCACAAGGAGTCTTATCCAAAACTGCAAGGGCCCTAACAACAGGGGTGCTTGTCATGACAAAAACATGAATAGGCGTGTTTACTAGTGCAAAAATTCTGATAAGAGGACTCCTAGCCAGTGGTGAGGGTGTCAGGGTTTGACTAGTGAGAAAATCAGATATAGTGATAAGTGATTTAGAATCAATCACTGAGGTTCTAGGTTTGCTGGATATGTGTGAAAAAATACCCTTTAAGACAGGAGCTTTAATTTTTACTCCGAGTAACCCAATGGTTGCTGGGGCATATTTAGACGCAGTACTGAGGGACTGAGGTTTAGCAAGGGCAGAAAAACTAAATAGCTCAGATTTAAACCCCAGGACTAGTAATATAGGCAGGGTGGTCTCAGACTGTACTAAGGGAGTAACAACCAATATGCTGATCCCTGGAGGGTTTGCATGGGCAGAGAAATCAGGGGAACCAAAAGCAAGGACGGCCTCTATAGGGGGAGATTCTGAATCCGAAGGGAGGTTTTAACCTCTCAGAGTATCGGGACCGAAAAGGCAAATTTCAGAGAGAGGGAAAACTGTGTGCAGGCTTCTAGCTAGCACATATGAAAAAGCGTCACTTTTGTGTGAAGGCAGTGTGTCAGCAAACATTCCTGAGAACACAACATGAACCCCAGGCAGGGCATAATGACCACTGTACGCTTTTAACACTTTGAGAAGAGGAGAACACAGACAGTACAAGGGGGGTAATCATAACTGTACTGGTCTCTGAAGTGGGTATTTGGTAAGGAGTGTCTGGGAAACCAGAAATGACTGTCTTCCAAGACCAATCCCGGAGCTCAACCATAGCAAAGTAGGCAGACCAACCAGGTTTTTAAGTGAACTCTCCAAAATCCACCCATGCATAGGTCCCTCTCGGGGAGTGCCAGTAAACCATTTGTTTCAAATTAGAGGCTATATAATATTTTAGGATATTTGGAACTGCCAAACCACCTCCTTCCTTAGACTCCAGCATAATTGACCTGGCAATTCTCCGTTGTTTATGTTTCCAAATAAATTGCATCATTCGGTTTTGAATTTCTTTTATATTTGTATGTGGGACAGATATAGGTAATGTCTGGAAATAGTATAGAAGTCTAGGGAGGATATTCATCTTAACCGCAGTTATACGCCATATCCAGGAGATGCAATGAGAATTCCAAGCTTGTAGGTCTTTTCTTAGCTTAAAAAAAAGTTCAGAATAGTTATATTTATATAATGAGTTGTAGCCCCTAGTAAGGTATATCCCTAGATACTTCAGATGGGTCTTTTTCAACTTATTGTCAAAGTGTTGTTTAAGAATCTCTACCTCCTTTTCAGTGAACGTTAAATTTAGCGCTTCCGACTTTATCCCATTGATTTCATACCCAGAGAACTCTCCAAACCTCCGGAGAACGGATTGTAAATTCGGGAGAGATGTCAAAGGGTTAGATATAGTAAGGATAATATCATCCGCAAAGAGTGATATTTTGTAGTACATCTTTTATATTAATCCCCTGTATAATTGGGGAAGCTCTGATTGTAGCCACGAGGGGTTCGATTATCAAGGCAATAAGACGAGGAGAGAGGGGGTACCCCTGTCCTGTCCCATTCTGATATTGTTATCAGATTCCTCTTCCCCCCTGGAATCTTCAGAGTGGCTGTTGCCATCTGATAGAAGGCACGGACCCCCTGTAAAAAAAAAAACCTGAAAATCCAAATGCCTCCTCCAATCTAGAAAATCCCATCTTATCCTTTCAAACGCCTTCTCCGCATCTAGGCTCAACAACACTGCTTTTGCTTTAGATTTATGTATCTGATCAATCACATTAATAATTTTCCTTATGTTATCCGACGACTGGCGTTTGCTCACAAACCCCACCTGATCAGAAGGACTTGGAGAGACTGGAAACTTGGGCAGGTAAATGGCAGATGAGGTTTAATACAGATACATGTAAGGTTATGCATTTGGGAAGCAAGAATAAACAGGCAACTCATAAATTAAATGGGGATAAATTGGGGGAATCCTTGATGGAGAAGGATTTAGGAGTGCTTGTAGACAGCAGGCTTAGCAATAGTGCCCAAAGTCATGCAGGAGCTGCAAAGGCAAACAAGATCTTATCTTGCATTAAACGGGCAATGGATGGAAAGAAGCAAACATAATTATGTCCCTTTACAAAGCATTAGTAAGACCACACCTTGAATATGGAGTAAAATTTTGGGCACCACTCCTTAGAAAATACATTATGGTACTAGAGAGTCCAGAAAAAGCACTAGAGTTAGGGAGTGATCACAAAACCACACCAATAGAAGCAAATAATAGGTGAATGAATGGTAATCCAAAAAAGTGGGTGCAAACTGTGAACTGAAAAGTGAATCAAAAAATGGGGGGGGAAAGGAGAACAACAAAATGAATGTGTCTCCTAAAAGAATTCACTATAATGCACTCCTACTTAATTTAAAATTTAACTTTTAATATATTTCCATAAAACATATGTTACCAAAAGCGTCGTGTATAATACATTAAAAATAAATTAAATTGGCATTAACTAGCGTCTGTGTCAGTGAATGTGTGTTAGAGTGGTCTCAAACAACAATTAGTAGTAGAGGCTTCTAGACACAGAACGCTGCTTGGTCAGGGTATAAACCCCTCTGGGGCACCTATGAGATCAGGTACACAATTATTATTAAATAAATAAATACACGTAGACACTCAGTGACTAAGATGTGTCGTAAGGCTCCAGCAGTCCTGCTTGGTTTGTAAACCACAGTGCACAGAAAGATGTTAGTTGTACATGTATTGCCAACCAATATATATTAAAGTGCTACTGATAGTATGGTGATGGAGGGTAGATGATTCATAGCTTAGTGAAGCAAATGTTCACAGCATATTAATCATTGAATCATTCTACAACACACTCCAAATGGTTAAATCATATAAAGAGCAGGAAGGCTTGCACACTGAGTGTTAGTAAAGTACCCAATTCAGATCTACATAGATAAAGCCAGGTAGACTACAAAACACTACATAAAAGCAGCTCCAAGTAGGAGACTGACAACATGGCGCGTCCAACGCGCGTTGCCCTCCAGCAAAGGAGCTTCCTCAGGGACAAATTCTCCTACTTGGAGCTGCTTTTATGTAGTGTTTTGTAGTCTACCTGGCTTTATCTATGTAGATCTGAATTGGGTACTTTACTAACACTCAGTGTGCAAGCCTTCCTGCTCTTTATATGATTTAACCATTTGGAGTGTGTTGTAGAATGATTCAATGATTAATATGCTGTGAACATTTGCTTCACTAAGCTATGAATCATCTACCCTCCATCACCATACTATCAGTAGCACTTTAATATATATTGGTTGGCAATACATGTACAACTAACATCTTTCTGTGCACTGTGGTTTACAAACCAAGCAGGACTGCTGGAGCCTTACGACACATCTTAGTCACTGAGTGTCTACGTGTATTTATTTATTTAATAATAATTGTGTACCTGATCTCATAGGTGCCCCAGAGGGGTTTATACCCTGACCAAGCAGCGTTCTGTGTCTAGAAGCCTCTACTACTAATTGTTGTTTGAGACCACTCTAACACACATTCACTGACACAGACGCTAGTTAATGCCAATTTAATTTATTTTTAATGTATTATACACGACGCTTTTGATAACATATGTTTTATGGAAATATATTAAAAGTTAAATTTTAAATTAAGTAGGAGTGCATTATAGTGAATTCTTTTAGGAGACACATTCATTTTGTTGTTCTCCTTTCCCCCCCCATTTTTTGATTTACTAGAGAGAGTGCAGAGAAGAGTCACCAAATTAACAAAGGGGATGGACAATCTAACTTGAGGAGAGGCTAGCTAAATTAGATGTATTTACATTAGAAAAGAGGCGTCTAAGAGGGGATATAACTATATACAAATATATTCAGGGACAGTACAAGGAGCTTCGAAAAGAACTATTCATCCCAAGGGCAGTACAAAGGACTCGCGGCCATCCCTTAACATTGGAGGAAAGGAGATTTCACCAGCAACAAAGAAAATGATTCTTTACAGTAAGGGCAAATAAAATGTGGTATTCATTACCCATGGAGACTGTGATGGCAGATACAATAGATTTGTTCAAAAAAAGGTTGGACATCTTTTTAGAAAGGAAAGGTATACAGGGATATACCAAATAAGTAAACATGGGAAGGATGTTGATCCAGGGAGTAATCCGATTTGCCAATTCTAAGGAGTCAGGAAGGAATTTATTTTTCCCCTTATGAGATATAATTGGATGATATGTCACTGGGATTTTTTGTTTGCCTTTGTCTGGATCAATAAGTATAGATATAGGATAAAGTATCTGTTGTGTAAATTTAGCATAGTTTGAACTTGATGGACGCATGTCTATTTATAAACACATCTACTATGTAACTCGCTTAAAAATTATTTTCCTATTAACAATAGTTCTGTGGAATCAATAGCACATAAGGCCACGGTAAGAGGACAACTCATCTCAATAGCATCACATAGAAAGAGAATTAAAAAAAAAAAAACATTTAACGGAAGAAATCGTAAAGTTAGTATGTGAGCGTCTTAGTAGCTGGTTATCCTTAAACATGCCTGGCTTTAGAGATAGGTCTCTCCCCTGTGTGTGTCCTGTTATGTTTCATCAGGCAGAATAACTGACTAAATCCCTTCCCACATACATACGGTCTCTCCCCTGTGTGTATCCTCTTGTGTTTGTTCAGGTGGGTTAACCATCTAAATCCCATCCCCCATTCCCCACATACATATGGTCTCTCCCCTGTGTGTATCCTCTTGTGTTTGTTCAGGCTGGATGACACACTAAATCCCTTCCCACATTCTCCACATACATGCGGTCTCTCCCTTGTGTGTGTCCTCGTGTGTGTTCAGGATGGATAACGCACTAAATCCCTTCCCACATTTCTCACATACATACGGTCTCTCCCCTGTGTGTATCCTCTTGTGTTTGTTCAGGCTGGATGACACACTAAATCCCTTCCCACATTCCCCACATACATACGGTTTCTCCCCTGTGTGTATCCTCTTGTGTTTGATCATGCTGGATAAGTCACTAAATCCCTTTCCACATTCCCCACATACATGCGGTCTCTCCCCTGTATGTGTCCTCTTGTGTATGTTCAGGCTGGATGACACACTAAATCCCTTCCCACATTCCCCACAAACATAAGGTCTCTCCCCTGTGTGTATCCTCTTGTGTGTGTTCAGGGTGGATAAGTCACTAAATCCCTTCCCACATTCTCCACATACATGTGGTCTCTCCCCTGTGTGTGTCATCTTGTGTTTGTTCAGGTGGGTTAACCATCTAAATCCCTTCCCACATTCCCCACATACATATGGTCTCTCCCCTGTGTGTATCCTCTTGTGTTTGTTCAGGCTGGATGACACACTAAATCCCTTCCCACAGTCCCCACATACATACGGTCTCTCCCCTGTGTGTATCCTCTTGTGTTTGCTCAGGCTAGATAAGTCACTAAATCCCTTCCCACATTCTCCACATACATGCGGTCTCTCCCCTGTGTGTGTCCTCTTGTGTGTGTTCAGGATGGATAACACACTAAATCCCTTCCCACATTTCTCACATACATACGGTCTCTCCCCTGTGTGTATCCTCTTGTGTTTGTTCAGGCTGGATGACACACTAAATCCCTTCCCACATTCCCCACATACATACGGTTTCTCCCGTGTGTATCCTCTTGTGTTTGATCATGCTGGATAAGTCACTAAATCCCTTTCCACATTCCCCACATACATGCGGTCTCTCCCCTGTATGTGTCCTCTTGTGTATGTTCAGGCTGGATGACACACTAAATCCCTTCCCACATTCCCCACATACATGCGGTCTCTCCCCTGTGTGTGTCATCTTGTGTTTGTTCAGGTGGGTTAACCGTCTAAATCCCTTCCCACATTCCCCACATACATATGGTCTCTCCCCTGTGTGTATCCTCTTGTGTTTGTTCAGGCTGGATGACACACTAAATCCCTTCCCACATTCCCCACATACATACGGTCTCTCCCCTGTGTGTATCCTCTTGTGTTTGCTCAGGCTGGATAAGTCACTAAATCCCTTCCCACATTCTCCACATACATGCGGTCTCTCCCCTGTGTGTGTCCTCGTGTGTGTTCAGGATGGATAACACACTAAATCCCTTCCCACATTTCTCACATACATACGGTCTCTCCCCTGTGTGTATCCTTTTGTGTTTGTTCAGGCTGGATGACACACTAAATCCCTTCCCACATTCCCCACATACATACGGTTTCTCCCCTGTGTGTATCCTCTTGTGTTTGATCATGCTGGATAAGTCACTAAATCCCTTTCCACATTCCCCACATACATGCGGTCTCTCCCCTGTATGTGTCCTCTTGTGTATGTTCAGGCTGGATGACACACTAAATCCCTTCCCACATTCCCCACAAACATAAGGTCTCTCCCCTGTGTGTATCCTCTTGTGTGTGTTCAGGGTGGATAAGTCACTAAATCCCTTCCCACATTCTCCACATACATGTGGTCTCTCCCCTGTGTGTGTCATCTTGTGTTTGTTCAGGTGGGTTAACCATCTAAATCCCTTCCCACATTCCCCACATACATATGGTCTCTCCCCTGTGTGTATCCTCTTGTGTTTGTTCAGGCTGGATGACACACTAAATCCCTTCCCACAGTCCCCACATACATACGGTCTCTCCCCTGTGTGTATCCTCTTGTGTTTGCTCAGGCTAGATAAGTCACTAAATCCCTTCCCACATTCTCCACATACATGCGGTCTCTCCCCTGTGTGTGTCCTCTTGTGTGTGTTCAGGATGGATAACACACTAAATCCCTTCCCACATTCCCCACATACATACGGTTTCTCCCCTGTGTGTATCCTCTTGTGTTTGATCATGCTGGATAAGTCACTAAATCCCTTTCCACATTCCCCACATACATACGGTCTCTCCCCTGTATGTGTCCTCTTGTGTATGTTCAGGCTGGATGACACACTAAATCCCTTCCCACATTCCCCACATACATGCGGTCTCTCCCCTGTGTGTGTCATCTTGTGTTTGTTCAGGTGGGTTAACCGTCTAAATCCCTTCCCACATTCCCCACATACATGCGGTCTCTCCCCTGTGTGTATCCTCTTGTGTTTGTTCAGGCCGGATGACACACCAAATCCCTTCCCACATTCCCCACATACATACGGTCTCTCCCCTGTGTGTATCCTCATGTGTTTGCTCAGGCTGGATAAGTCACTAAATCCCTTCCCACATTTTCCACATACATGCGGTCTCTCCCCTGTGTGTGTCCTCTTGTGTGTGTTCAGGATGGATAACACACTAAATCCCTTCCCACATTTCTCACATACATACGGTCTCTCCCCTGTGTGTATCCTCTTGTGTTTGTTCAGGCTGGATGACACACTAAATCCCTTCCCACATTCCCCACATACATACGGTTTCTCCCCTGTGTGTATCCTCTTGTGTTTGATCATGCTGGATAAGTCACTAAATCCCTTTCCACATTCCCCACATACATGCGGTCTCTCCCCTGTATGTGTCCTCTTGTGTATGTTCAGGCTGGATGACACACTAAATCCCTTCCCACATTCCCCACAAACATAAGGTCTCTCCCCTGTGTGTATCCTCTTGTGTGTGTTCAGGGTGGATAAGTCACTAAATCCCTTCCCACATTCTCCACATACATGCGGTCTCTCCCCTGTGTGTGTCATCTTGTGTTTGTTCAGGTGGGTTAACCATCTAAATCCCTTCCCACATTCCCCACATACATATTGTTTCTCCCCTGTGTGTATCCTCTTGTGTTTGTTCAGGCTGGATGACACACTAAATCCCTTCCCACATTCCCCACATACATACGGTCTCTCCCCTGTGTGTATCCTCTTGTGTTTGCTCAGGCTGGATAAGTCACTAAATCCCTTCCCACATTCTCCACATACATGCGGTCTCTCCCCTGTGTGTGTCCTCTTGTGTGTGTTCAGGATGGATAACACACTAAATCCCTTCCCACATTTCACACATACATACGGTCTCTCCCCTGTGTGTATCCTCTTGTGTTTGTTCAGGCTGGATGTCACACTAAATCCCTTCCCACATTCCCCACATACATACGGTTTCTCCCCTGTGTGTATCCTCTTGTGTTTGATCATGCTGGATAAGTCACTAAATCCCTTTCCACATTCCCCACATACATATGGTCTCTCCCCTGAATGTGTCCTCTTGTGTTTGTTCAGGCTGGATGACACACTAAATCCCTTCCCACATTCCCCACATACATACGGTCTCTCCCCTGTGTGTATCCTCTTGTGTGTGTTCAGGCTGGATAACACACTAAATCCCTTTCCACATTCCCCACATACATGTGGTCTCTCCCCGGTCTGTGTCCCCTTCTGTAGGTTCTGGTCTGATAACCAAGTCAGACTCTTCCCACTAACTCCATGATCTTTTCCTTTGGAAGCTGCTAATATATATCTTTTGGAATGAGAAGCAGTTACATTGTTTATTAATTGCTTTGACTGGTTGAAAGATGCATTTTCTGTCATATTCATTGGAATGTTGCAAGATTGTTCTGTCCTCATCTTTTCCATATTCTCATTTGGGTGTTTGAGCTTCAGATGTTTGAGGAGGTTACCTGACTGCTAAAAGCAACCTTGCAGTGCTGGCATGGGTAGATTATTGGAGCTTGTTTTTGTACTAGACGAGACAAAAAAAGTCACTGTTACACAAACTGTCTTACAAAAGGCCATGAAGGAGAGGTAAGTTGGGATATCACAAAAAGTTCAGGATGAAAGTAAACTGTAGATGTACATTGTAAAGATGAAGGGTTTAGTACAATATGTGCAGCATTAGGGCCGGGAGAATAGATGTAGTGGATCATACATTCAAAGTGGATCCTAATATTTAACGATTTAAAAGGAAATCTCACTAGCTGCAAAACACCAATTAAAGTGGCAGAAATCTTTTCAAATCCTCTGATAGATAGTAAGTCGATAGTTTCAGTCATGAAGGTAAAATTAAAAACTGTTTGTACAATGAATAGAATACATGTCTCATTAGAATCTCACATATCAGTCACCGGGTGTTCCCGTTCCCGCACCATGTACCAGGTCTCTAATAGTTATAGGATGACCCAACTTTCTGCTAAATCTCCATTGTTAAATCAGGAACCAAATGCCCAATTATTGTATTTGACATCGTAGATGTTATTCAGACTTAATTAAGCTATACCAATATCATCCAGTGACTTCTAGAACTGTGTTAATTGTTTTATACAATTGTTTAAAGGTTTTTTTTTTTTAAGGGAACAAGGAGTCTGTTACCGATTCTCCCCATTTTATTAAACACTATGATATATATTATCTTTATGTGTGTGTGTGTAAACATTGTATTTGATAAAACACTATGATATAGATATAAATATAGATACACACAAAAAAAATTGTGGTGTACTTGATTAAGTGCCCGTGCTGCATGGCTTATGTTGACGAGACCCCCGTAAACTCAAGGAGAGGGTGAGCCAGCACCAATCAACAATCCGGTGCCATGTACAATACCAGCCGGTAGTCAGCCCATTTTTTGTCAGCAGGGTACAGTATCAGCCAGCTACGGGTGCAAATAATAGACCTTGTCTTGAAACCAATACGTGGGGGCAATAGGGTTGTTATCCTTAAAAAACGTGAAGCCGGAGGCGCATGCGCGATGGCAAGGGAGGTAGACGCTTAGGCTAAGAGCTCCCGTCCCCGCCACGCGAAATACATAAATACGCATAATTTTGAACACATCCACAAACTTTAAAGTGCCTAATATCGCTAGGGGAATACCCCAGGATGGCCCCACAGTCAACTAAAAAGAAGCAGACCGGCGATTTACGAAAGTACATGAGCTGGGCGGCAACGAAGGGGGCCGAGGCAGAAATGGCGCCGGGTTCCGCCGCAGGCTCTGAATCAGAGCTGGAGGAGGAGGTGGAAGACACAGCGGGCCAACTCCCGGTCAGAAGATGCGACTTCGACCGGTTATATAACAGCATGAAGTCGCTCTTCCGCGCTGAAATCCAAGAGCTAAAAAAAGAGGTTCAGGGCCTTGGTGAACGAACCGGAGCTTTAGAGGACAGTGTGACAGCCATTACTACCACCACGAGGAAGGCTGAGAAAAGGGCAAACCATCTCCAGGCCCAGATCACAGAACTGGCCGACAGACAGGAGGACTCCGAAAATAGAGACCGCAGGAGTAACCTCCGCATCAGAGGAATAACAGAGGACATCCCAGAAATAAAGGACTTTGTCTCACGCTGGCTGTCTTCCTTATTACCGGAGGTCCCGGCGGCGGAGCTGGCAATGGACCGCTGCCACCGAGCCCTCCGGAGTCGGCCAACAGCCAGTGACCAGCCGCGAGATGTAATAGTGAGGATGCATTATTACAGCACCCGTGAGGCTGCACTGCAAAAGGCGAGAGGCCCTGAGTCCTGTAACTCTGAGGGGATCCCTCTCCAACTATACCAAGATTTATCCCCTATCACCCTGGCCCGTAGATAGAAACTGGTGCCGGTAACCAAACTGCTACGTGATCGGGCGATCAGATACAGATGGACCTTTCCATTCGGACTCCTGGTCCTGAAGAATGGGAAGGCCATCTCCATGAAGGAGCCTGAAGATGCCCCGGAGTTCCTCCGCAAACTGGGAATTGAGGACGGCCCAGCACCGGCCCCCAGGAGAGCTCAGAGCCCTACGACGGAATCGCAACAGGCATCCAGTTCTAAAAAAAATAAAGATCGGGCAGCAGAGGGAGAGGCGGACTGAAACCGGCAGTAATGGCAACTATCCTTAGTTGGCTACAGTTGAGCCACTGTTCAAATCCCACATAAGGCCACCCTGAGAACGTCGAAAGCTGAAAACCAAGACGTAAGGATGTCGAGACTACTCCACCAAAGCTAACAGATATCACAGACACTCGTAAATACTTACCGAACCTGCGAACCCAGAGGCTGAAAAGTCTCAGTCTACCCTATGGGAGGCCC
The DNA here is from genome assembly GCF_040206685.1 of Ascaphus truei. Taxonomy (NCBI): domain Eukaryota; kingdom Metazoa; phylum Chordata; class Amphibia; order Anura; family Ascaphidae; genus Ascaphus; species Ascaphus truei. The sequence goes on from NC_134497.1 coordinate 41,016,801, forward strand.
ATAAGGCGACATTACGAGGAGAACTCATAGGGATCGCAAGTAGACGGAAGAAAGAAAGGGAAAAAAAGATTCTTACTTTACAATCTGACCTAAAGTCCCTCTCCGCTCTACACAAACAATATAAACAAACACAGTCCCGGTCATTTCACACAATGTAAAGGGCTTTAATAGTCCACAAAAAAGACGTATGGCCATGACAGACTATAAACGTCTGAACCCTGACGTTATCCTCATACAGGAGACACACTTTTCCCGACGCAACTCCCCTACATACCTAGACAGCAGATACCAGACCTGGGTGGCTGCCTCCGCAAATAAGAAAAAAAGAGGAGTCGCAATCCTGTTGCACAACCGCATTTCACTAGACATAAAAACCATAAAGAAAGACGCAAACGGCCGGTTCATAATAGTGATTGGGACCATCCACGGTCAACCGATCACCATAGCAAACGTTTATGCCCCTAGCGACCGCGCAGTTTCATTTTTCGACAGATTCTTCAAGATCCTACAAACAATAGCACAGGGTGCAATAATATTAGGAGGGGACTTCAACCACACACTTGACCCACACACAGATAGATGCACCCAGGGCGGACAGAAAAATCCACAGGGTAGAGCTGCCTGGATCAGAGGCCTTAGGGCCAATAATCTGGTTGATATCTGGCGTGAGCAACACCCAGGGGATAGAGAATACACATTTTACTCCCACCCACACGACAGATACAGCAGAATAGACTACCTCTTTGTGACCAACAGAATGGTTTCGCAGATCTCCCACACGGGCATCCATGATATTTCATGGTCCGATCATGCACCAGTAGAGCTGCGGTGCACCGATTTTACACTGAGCAGGCCGGGAGCGACCTGGAAACTCAATGAGTTCTTACTTAAAATCCCCGAGGTGGAACAATTAATTGGGGGAAAGATCAGGGATTACTTCAACGAGAACACGGGTAGCGTGGCGTCTCAGTCTACCCTAGGCCTGGCTGGACGCCAAAACACAACTCAACTTACTGATGGCCTCCCGAGCTGAAAAGGAGCTGACTTGGTCCAAACGGAAATTTTATGAGCGTGCCAACAAACCAGATACCCCGCTTGCCCGCAAACTCCGAAACACGAGTAGTAATTTTCACATACAGTCAATTCGAACTAACAAAGGTGGCCTAACTTCTGACCCAAAACAAATTGTGGAAGAGTTTAAAACATTCTATGAGACCTTATACGATGGAGCGAAGGTCTCCCATTGTGAGACCACGCGTAGGCAACTGAAGACATTCCTGAAGGAGGCAAATCTACCCAAACTGAGCAGAAAGGAAGGGGAGGCGCTACAGGTAGATTTTACAGATGAGGAAATCTCAGAGGTAGTCAAATCACTAAAGCCGTCAAAAGCCCCAGGCCCAGACGGCTTTTCTAACCTATATTACAAAAAATTCCGTAAACTGTTAGTCCCTCATCTGACTAAGTTATTTAACTCATTCCTAGAGGGTGCCCCTATACCCGGCCAAATGCTCCAAGCGTCCATCTCAGTGATCCCAAAACCAGGGAAGGACCCAGCTGATTGCAAGAGTTATCGCCCGATTTCATTGATTAATTCCGACACAAAAATTTTCTCCAAACTCTTGGCAAACCGCCTAAATGCGGTTATGCCTAAGCTGGTCCACCCAGATCAAGTAGGGTTCATCTGCGGGAGGCAGGCGGCGGATAACACCAGACGGATCATAGACTTAATTGATGTGGCCCAAAAACATAATATACCGTCCATGGCTCTTAGCTTAGACGCCGAAAAAGCCTTTGACCGAATTGATTGGCCCTACCTCACAGAGACGCTTGGGGAGTTTGGGGTGGAAGGGAGAATGTTGGGCGCCATTCTAGCTCTGTATAGAGAACCGAGGGCGAAGATCAGGCACCAGGGCTTCCCCTCGGAGGAATTCCCGATACGGAGTGGCACCAGGCAGGGCTGCCCCCTGTCCCCATTACTATTCGCACTATGCATCGAGCCCTTGGCGGCACATATTCGTAATAATCCAGATATAACGGGGATCCAAATTCAAGACCAGTCACATAAAGTGGCCCTATATGCAGATGACATTATTTTAATGCTGTCAAAGCCCCTTACCTCTCTGCCAAACGTCTTCAGCTTACTAGACTCATTTAACAAGATCTCGGGGTTCAAAATTAATCAAACGAAGTCAGAAGCGCTAAATTTAAACCTGCCAAAGGTCACGGCAAAACTCATAGAACTAAATTTTAACTTTAAATGGCAAGCCTCCTCTATTAAATACCTAGGGGTAAATATCACCAAAGATTATAGTGCCCTCTATAAAGCAAATTACCCCAGACTGATAAGGACACTGATGGAGGATCTCAGGCTCTGGTCGGGCTATGCAATCTCATGGATCGGCAGGATCCAAAGCCTTAAAATGAACCTCCTTCCCAGAATCCTGTACCTCTTCCAGACCCTCCCGGTGCAGGTGGCCGGGGCCGACATCCTCCGTCTGCAGTCCTCCATGGTGAAGTTTGTCTGGGGTAACAAAAAACCTTGAATAAAAGCTAGTACGTTAATTCGCCCTACCCTACGAGGAGGACTTGGGGTACCTTGTTTGATGGCCTACTTCCAAGCAGCACAATTATCACAAATAGTACAGTGGCACATGCCATCGGAACTACGACGGTGGGTGGAGCTAGAAAGCATATGCTGCCTCCCTGTGGACTTGCGGGACTTAATCTGGCTCCCAAAAAGGGTCCAGAAGTCTATGCGGGTGCCGCTGGCGGCACTGAAGAGCTCGTTGGCAGTTTGGGGAGCCACCAGATATAAATGTGCTCTCACCACCCAGCACACATATATGACCCCGTTTGTGGGGAACCCTGATTTCGCTCCGGGCATGTCAGCTGGGAACCTGGGGGCCTGGAAAAAAAAGGGCCTCACAAAGCTCCTACATCTGAAAGGTAGTCCACTATTAAAATCATTTGACCAAATTAAATCTGAAACAGGAATACCAAATTCCGAATTTTTTAGATACCTCCAGATTAGAGCTTTTTACAACAAAATCCCTAACCGCCCTAAGCGTACTAATTTTGAGCAGCTGTGTTCAAGAGGTATGGACACTACGGGACTTACTTCTACGATCTACAGAGGGGTGGTCTGTCCTATTCTCACAGACGACACTAAATTAAACTACAGACGCGCATGGGAAGCCGACCTAGGGGAGACCTTAGACGACGAAGACTGGGACTCAATAGTGCTGGCGGCAGCCAAAAGCTCAATCTGCACGACCCTGAAGGAGAACGCATATAAGGTCCTAATGAGGTGGTATCTCACCCCGATACGATTAGCAAAGTTTGTTAAAGATTACCCCCCATTGTGCCCCAAACAATGTGGGGAGCCTGCAGACTTGTTGCACATGCTGTGGGGGTGCACCAAAGTGGCTCCTTTATGGGAGGAAATCCAAAATTGGCTGACGAGAATTCTCGGGTGCCCGGTCCCCTTGGACCCTTGGCTGTTCCTGCTGGGCAGGCGCAGGCGAGGGCTAAGTAGACCGGCACAAAAACTGATTGCACATTTTGCAACAGCCACGAGGTGTGAACTTGCTGCACTGTGGAAACAACCAGAACTACCCACAATTACGAAAATTCGAAACAGAATTTGGTATGTTTGCCGGATGGAGCAATTGACGAGTCTGGTCAATGACACCGGCACAAACTTCCTAAAAACGTGGGCCCCTTGGCTAGACCAATCAGACATCCCAGGGGTGAATGCCACCAATATCCTGCTCTGATAAGATGAAATGCGTTCTCCTGGGGGGAGACAGCACAGACAATGACAGACCAGAATACTGGTAGGGCAGCCGTGGACGAACAGCATGACGGTGAAGGGAAAAATCCTGACCAAACAAGACGCGAAGATGGTGGTCGCAGAACACAAGCAGGAGAGGTGCTTCACTTGGCCTCCCCCCCCTCCTGGGTTCGTCTTGTCCGTCTAGTTTGTCTGTCGTTTTTATTCTTTTCATTTGCTTTTCCCCTATGATATGTCAGTACATGTACTGTTCGACTTTAAAAAACAAAATATTGGGCTCGAAACTATCCATGTATGCTTGCGGGTTGTCAGACACTGTATGCACTGTTTCATGTCCCAATAAAAACTTTTTTGTTGAAAAAAAAAAAAACGTGAAGCCTTCTGGATACCCGCGTTGGGGACATTACAGTACATCCCCATGGTCTTAATCGTCATTATGACTTGACCGGTTTCTGAGGATTGGACTTTGTATAATTAAAGGATGCCTGTGTTGGTTGGTTGTGGTGTGAGGCTATCTGGGAGAGTGGTGTTTTATTATTTTGCTACCCCATGTGTGTCAACCATTACAAGTATGCTCCTCTTAGTCCTTGCACGTGCTATGTGAACCCGCTCTATTTCAGTGTTTTCACGTGGTCTATTATTTGGGTTTCCCGTCTATCTTTGTGTGTGTCTGAAGGGCTCTATGCAGTACTGTTCAAACCTCTTGTCTATGACTACACCCAGGCTACTGATGTGGTGTTTGCCTGTGTGATGTTGTTCAGCTCCTCTGTTTTGGACTTTTTAATATTGCCTGGGAATTTTTGACTGTTCACTCATTTCACAGGCTTCTTTTGTTTACCTTGTCCTGTCTATTCTCCCCCACCACACCCCCTTTATTCCCTCTGCTTACTTACTATTTATGTGTATTTATTGTACTTTTTTTTATTTTGTTTTCACTGTTGGTTGACTAGTCAGTTAGGGATGTTGTCTTTTTGTGTATATATAGTGACTATGGCATTTTGTGGGGAACACACATTTAGAAGGTTCTGCAAAAGGTTCCCTTATACAGTACATCTAATATTCTAGTTTAGAGTAGAAGGAATTTTATTAGTTCTTTCCTTGGGCAGTGTACGATCTGTATATTAAGGGAAGCTTATGCTAATTTGTGATCAATGCACATGCTCTGTAGTGCTGGTCAGACAAGTAGCATACAGGTTACACAGCTGTTTTAGGTTGGGCGATTATGACTTTAGTGCCTTTTGTATGTGTGTTCCACCCTATATATTCTGTCCCTGCTTCATTGACAACACAGAGCTTGAGAAAAGACCTTGTGGTCTGAAACGTACGTCGCTCTGGAGTTTTGGTGATTGCTTGATGATTTATTGAGATTAAATAATCCTTTTTCTATTGAGTGTGCTGCAGACTTCATGTTTTTGTTGAGAGATATCTATCTATATATAGATTATATATTATTTATATGCAGTTTATTGCCCATTATATACATAGGAATAACAGGGCCAAAGCCAGCCTGGGGTAGGTGATAAAATATTTGCTGTATTTCTGCCGTTCATCCTGTTCCAATAAATATCGGAACTTGATGTATGGCAGTTTTGACTTGAAAATGCGGTATTATGCCTGGTTTGATAAGATCCGATGCTTTTAACGGGTCAGATAAAGAGTGCTTTATTTATGGCGCTGCAACGCTGATTCATTGCACGCTAATAATTTTTATGGGCGGTAATACGGCATTTTTGGTTACCGCAGCTTGATATATCCGGCCCTTTCACTCAAGTTAGGTTTAGTGATATTAAGTTCTAGTTGACCAGTAATGGTGTATGCAGATCTATCAATATTTGCAGTTAAACATCAGTAATAAGATAATAGAGATGTAAAAACCATAAAACACACAGATTCCTGATTACCTAGTGCTGGCGCGTTACTTTTCCACAATGTACCACACTTGATACCAAGCTCTTTCCCATATTCATCTCCATACCAGACCAGGAGCCCTGTGTGTGGGGGGAGGTCTGTGCAGGTTCTGTAGTATTTTCCTGTGGTACTGCAACGCCACAAGGTTCTGTTCTTCCTCGTTTCTCGCACAATTTACAAACCTAAAATTGGAACAGTTAGTGAGGTCTCAAAGTAATATCTATTTTATAAAGGAAGAGCTGAAAAAGGTTTCAAGTTGTTAATAATGTGACTTGTCTTTTCTTTCTTCTCTACAGTTTTTGAGGTGGACAGAAGTTAATGGAGAGCAATGTATATACGATGGCTCACTTGTATGTACCCAGTTTGAAAGGAATGGGAGCCAGAGGCCACACCAGTGACTACTTTCCAACTACTTAAAAAAAAAAAACACCTACAATTAAAAAGTCCTCGACAAGATGCACAAGTGCCACAAATGTGAGTTTTCTTCTGGTGGAACTAAACAGAAACAGAAAGTGGGGTTAATGTAACATGGTGACCACTTTTTAAGCTATGGGATACCAGGAAATTATAGGTGTTGCAGTTGTTCTGAAATAGCCTTTGCACTGGAGATACATTCTGTCACCAACAAACAGGTGCCGATATAAAAAGCCGATTTATTAAACACAAAAGTGTAATCAAGAAAGGTACCGATCCGACCATCTGGGCACAGCACTGTGTCCAACACAAGCATACTATAGCAGCCACGAGAGTAATGGGCATAGAAATTGTTCCACCGGGAACATTGTTTGCTGTGCCCCCCTGCCTGCTCTCCTTCGTTGTGCGCGCGCCGCCCCCCTCTTACCTCGCGCGCACCGGAGTCGTGTCACGTGACCCGCAGCGTCATTTGATGTCACTTTAGCAAGACAACCGTGATGTGTCTGAAGACGGCTGAATCCCGGTAAGTAGAGGTTGCAGAGGCCTTGCGCGGTCCCCCCAACATTTAATTTAAATGCCTTGGGAAAGAGTGTGGGACCTCTGCAACCGTCTGCCACCCCCAAATAAAATCTCGTGCACCGCTGCCCTGCATAGGGACACAGCATTATTAAAACGTGAAGCTTACTGGATATTCCATCTGCGTACCAGTAATGGAGGTGGATTTAACAAGCAGCTTAATCTGAAGTTCTTTCTTGACAAGCATTCATTTTTATTTTTCAGAAGTGGATCGGCGCCCTGACACCTCCGTCCTCTTCATCTTTTCATACTAACTGGAAGTCTTAAATATGGATCCAGAATTACGTAAGCTGTTTGCTGGTTCCATTTCAGTGTTACTTCCCTTTGTTAGTCTTTTATGTTTTATGTTAGTCTGTTTATGTTGTTAGTCTCGGGTTCTGTCTTTTACCGTTTCTGTTCACTTTAGTGTACTGTTTATTAAGAGATTATTGTCTTGTTTGTATAATAATGTCACCTCTTTATGTTTAGAATAGTATTTTTCCTGCCACTTTGGGGATGTCCACAGGGACACTGTAAATGGGATTGGATCTTTATTTCCCTGATGTGAGGTAAAGCCTTTTTGCCTTGATACACTCTGCTGCCTGAATGTTACGATCAGCCATTGTTAGGCGTCCAGTTGCCATGACAGTGGAGGGACATGCTCCGTCTGTGGGCGCATGCGCTATGCGTCCCTTGCTTGCCGGCACACATGCACTGTAAGCCGCTTAAAGCCTGTGTATTCGACGCATGCGTGGCAGCTCCCTGACTAGCCTGCGTGCTGTGCACATGCGTGCTCATGGTGGGTCTATGCCCGGAGCGCGTTATGCGCATGCGCGGTGTGCTACTGGGTGATTTGCTCTCTCTGCTCATGCGCGCACCTCCGTGTCAGAGCTGTGATGTCATGGGAGATGCAGCATTGGCGCCATGGGATACCTGTAGCGAGGTAACAGGTGAGAACATGGGGTATATATACTTCACTTGGGTGCCTGATGTTTAGCCCTCACCTTGACAAAGACTGCTTATGCAGTCAAAACGTTGGAATTGGATTTGCTAATAAATCACCCTTTTTGCCATACCGTGTGCCTGGTTGCTTCCCTCTTGCTCCGTGATTCCTCTGGGGTAGTACAGGATCTCCCCCATGTCCACGAGCACCAGCAAATTGACGTTATTTATGCCATTATCGTGTTCTGTAACCCTCTCTGCATTCACTGGTATGTACCCACAGTTTGAAAGGGATGGGAGCCACAGGCCTCACCAGTGACTACTTTCTTATTACTTAAAAAGTGTAAGGAATCAGGGAACACGTCCCTTGCGGCGTGTTCCCTCCTTACCTCCCGAAAGTACCGCCGCCCGTGCATGCACCCCCGCTAAAGTTAAAGAGCGCGCGCATACCCGCTCCTCTTCTACTGCTGCCACGGAGCTGGACTCCGCCTCCTGACGCGTCGTAACTCCCTAGCGCGCGGCGCACGCGTGTGATGTCACCCAACGATCCCCAGCTGCGTGTCAAGCACTGATTGCCACTTGTCTCCTGTGAACCTATCCCAGTCTCCGCTGGGGCCGAGCCCCCGCTCCGCCCCCTCTGCTATTGGTTTCGTGTTCCTATTTATATCCTGTTCCTGAACTTAGTCAGAGCTCACCATAATCCCTTGTAGCTCAGTGCTGTCTGGTCTTGTGCTTGGTTCTCGCTCTTATCTTTCCAGTCTCCATGTTCCTGACCCGGTCTGTCTGCGTACCTCCTCTAGATCTCGACCATGGCTACCTCTCCACCACGCTTACCTCTATACTCCCTGGACTCGGCTAACAGATACTGACTACGCGGCTCTCTCCTCTCCCAGACCATTGGCTTACGGACATGACTACGCTACCATCTCTAAGGTGAGTTTTCTTCCGGTGGAACTAAACAGAAAGTGGGGTTGATGTAACAAGGTGATGTAGCAGGAACGTGTTCCATTAGCAACCTGAGCGTATAACAGGCCCTGGACTGATTTGGAAACTGGACTATAGAAAAAGCCTTGCGCCACAGTCTAATGAGGTAACAATGTCGGTTTGGGCTTGAATAAGAAAACTAAAACTACAAAAGTGAAATCAGCCCCTGTAAGAAAAGTGTAACATTGTGCTCAAGTGCAGGGTCATGAACATATATGATCCAATACAGAAATGCTGTTTAAAGCATAAGGCCTCGGCCAAGCTCCCCGCTGGCGTGCTGAGGCTCAGGGAAAGCAGGTGCTTCCCCTGGCCTTAGACAGCGCGCCGTTAGGGGGCGTGCCGGGGGCGGGCCAGTGACGTCACGGAGCTGGTTCACCCTCATTGGGCGAACCGCTCACGTGACCGGCCCTGCGCTCCGGCAAGCGGGGAAATGTTACATTTCCCTAAGACCTACGCTTCCGCGCGCTTGCGGAAGCGTAGGCGAGCCCCTAAAGCCGCTCTCATTGCGGCTGTAGGGGCTCATTGCTGAGCGGAAGTGCGCCTCCGCCAGCAAGCAACAACCATGGACGAGGCCTAAAAGGAGTCAGTATGAAAAGGTATCATGCCGAGCACACCTCTGAGGAAGGCAGGCATGGCCTTGATGTCTCTGATTTAGAGAAGGAGGGCATCATACTATTAAAGCAGGAGAATAAAAAGGTGAGAGCGCACATGAAGTCTTAGGCTTTGTCCATAGTGAAAGCTTTGTCCATAGTGAAAGCGAGCGTAAGCGCTACTTGCCTCGCACGAGCTTTCCACTCCTGTGACGTGTGGACTGTAGGTTTTAGAAAGCGAGCGAGGGGGTGGGAGCGTCATGACGTGGGGATGGGCGTGTCATGACGTGGGGGTGGGGCGTGTCAAGGAAGTGTCATACATAAGAACACGCCTTTAGCAAATAAGAAAATGCAGAATGCCATGCAATTTACAGAAGTATTCTGCAAACATATATACACTGTAATGCATGAAAACATGCCCTGTTAAGAAAAATCCTGTGCAGTTCCTCACATCCCTGATAACCCCATTAACTGTCTATAAATCATGTGCTTTTCTGACAGCCTAAATAACCCATTAACTTTCTATAATCCCCATGCTGTTTCTTACATCCCGATAACCCCATTAACTTGTTAAAAAAAAAAAATGTATAAATTGTGATGCATTGTACATTAAAAACATTTTTTTTTATATAAAATGTGATGTACTACAAAAAAAACAAAAAAACAATGCTAATAATGGACAATACATCAGAAATTTGTCTCCATAAATGATCATTGATATTTCTGTCATGGTATGAATTAAAGGTTCACGTCTGTAAACCTCAGAAATCATTTTTAATGTGTCAGTCTTTGTAAATAATATTTGGGGGATCTGTGGAAGATGGGATTGTAGAATAAGATCTTTTAAGACCAAGTGCCAATGTTTCCTTATAACTTTCTTGATTACAGAGCCCCCTGCTCCCTCATACAGAGCCCCCCCGCTCCCTCACAGAGCCCCCCCGCTCCCTCACACAGAGCCCCCCCACCCCGCTCCCTCACACAGAGCCCCCCCACCCCGCTCCCTCACACAGACCCCCCCCCACCCCGCTCCCTCAGACCCCCCCACCCCGCTCCCTCACACAGACCCCCCCCGCTCCCTCACACAGACCCCCCCTCCGCTCCCTCACAGACCCCCCCCTCCGCTCCCTCACACAGACCCCCCCCTCCGCTCCCTCACACAGACCCCCCCCACCCCGCTCCCTCAGACCCCCCCACCCCGCTCCCTCAGACCCCCCCACCCCGCTCCCTCAGACCCCCCCACCCCGCTCCCTCACACAGACCCCCCCCGCTCCCTCACACAGACCCCCCCTCCGCTCCCTCACACAGACCCCCCCCCTCCGCTCCCTCACACAGACCCCCCCCTCCGCTCCCTCACACAGACCCCCCCCTCCGCTCCCTCACACAGACCCCCCCCTGCTCCCTCACACAGACCCCCCCCTGCTCCCTCACACAGACCCCCCCCCTGCTCCCTCACACAGACCCCCCCCGCTCCCTCACAGACCCCCCCCCGCTCCCTCACAGACCCCCCCCCTGCTCCCTCACAGACCCCCCCCCTGCTCCCTCACAGACCCCCCCCCTGCTCCCTCACACAGACCCCCCCCTGCTCCCTCACACAGACCCCCCCCCTGCTCCCTCACACAGACCCCCCCCCTGCTCCCTCACACAGACCCCCCCCCTGCTCCCTCACACAGACCCCCCCCCTGCTCCCTCACACAGACCCCCCCCCTGCTCCCTCACACAGACCCCCTCCCTGCTCCCTCACACAGACCCCCCCGCTGCTCCCTCACACAGACCCCCCCCTGCTCCCTCACACAGACCCCCCCCCTGCTCCCTCACACAGACCCCCCCCCTGCTCCCTCACACAGACCCCCCCCCTGCTCCCTCACACAGAACCCCCCCTGCTCCCTCACACAGACCCCCCCCTGCTCCCTCACAGACCCCCCCCCTGCTCCCTCACACAGACCCCCCCCTGCTCCCTCACACAGACCCCCCCCCCCTCTCCCTCACACAGACCCCCCCCCCTGCTCCCTCACACAGACCCCCCCCTGCTCCCTCACACAGACCCCCCCCCGCTCCCTCACACAGACCCCCCCCCCCGCTCCCTCACACAGACCCCCCCCCCCGCTCCCTCACACAGACCCCCCCCCCCGCTCCCTCACACAGACCCCCCCCGCTCCCTCACACAGACCCCCCCCCCGCTCCCTCACACAGACCCCCCCCCCGCTCCCTCACACAGACCCCCCCCCCGCTCCCTCACACAGACCCCCCCCGCTCCCTCACACAGACCCCCCCCGCTCCCTCACACAGACCCCCACCGCTCCCTCACACAGACCCCCCCGCTCCCTCACACAGACCCCCCCTCGCTCCCTCACACAGACCCCCCCCACACAGACACCCCCCACACAGACACCCCCCCCTCCCTCACACAGACCCCACCCTCCCCTCCCTCACACAGACCCCCCTCGCTCCCTCACACAGACCCCCCCCACACAGACACCCCCCCTCCCTCACACAGACCCCACCCTCCCTCACACAGACCACCCCCGCTCACTCACACAGACCCCCCCCGCTCCCTCACACAGACCCCCCCCGCTCCCTCACACAGACCCCCCCCCCCGCTCCCTCACACAGACCCCCCCCCCGCTCCCTCACACAGACCCCCCCCGCTCCCTCACACAGACCCCCCCCGCTCCCTCACACAGACCCCCACCGCTCCCTCACACAGACCCCCCCGCTCCCTCACACAGACCCCCCCTCGCTCCCTCACACAGACCCCCCCCACACAGACACCCCCCACACAGACACCCCCCCCTCCCTCACACAGACCCCACCCTCCCCTCCCTCACACAGACCCCCCTCGCTCCCTCACACAGACCCCCCCCACACAGACACCCCCCCTCCCTCACACAGACCCCACCCTCCCTCACACAGACCACCCCCGCTCACTCACACAGACCCCCCCCGCTCCCTCACACAGACCCCCCCCGCTCCCTCACACAGACCCCCCCCGCTCCCTCACACAGACCCCCCCGCTCCCTCACACAGACCCCCCCGCTCCCTCACACAGACCCCCCCCACACAGACACCCCCCCCCTCCCTCACACAGACCCCACCCTCCCTCACACAGACCCCCCCCACACAGACACCCCCCCTCCCTCACACAGACCCCACCCTCCCTCACACAGACCCCCCCCACCTCCCTCACACAGACCCCCCCCACACAGACCCCACCTCCCTCACACCCCCCCCACCTCCCTCACACAGACACCCCACTCACACAGACACCCCCCCCTCCCACACAGACCCCCCCCCCCTCCCTCACAGACCCCCCCCCCTCCCTCACAGACCCCCCCCCCTCCCCTCCCTCACAGACACCCCACTCACACAGACACCCCCCCCTCCCTCACAGACCCCCCCCCTCCCTCACAGACCCCCCCCTCCCCTCCCACACACAGACACCGCCCACGCTCCCTCACACACACACGCCCCCCCTCACACCTAGCCCCCCTCACCCAGACCACCCCCGAAGTGTTTCAAATATATATTTAATAAACTGTTCTTTTATGGATATTCCGAGGGCTCCTTAGGGGAGAACTTTTTTATTTCTTGTTATCGTATTATTCTGTCCCAGAGCACCACCAGCCCCCATTACTGGGAGCACATTGCTGGGTTGAAAAGAGAGAAAGAAAGAGATTACACTGCTCTCTGGTGCAGGGTTTATGAGCCTTGTGCTAAGGGAACCAGACCAGGATTTGGCAGCAGACCCCAGCACTCCCCCCTCTGTGTGTTATCTAACCTCTTGTACTGTATCTGTCATTATTAGGAGCTGGGGGCCCGGGGATAAAGGGGCGTGTCCGAAGCTGCGTCACCCGTCACCCACAATCCCTGTGTTGTTAGCAGCAGTGGCCCTCATCACGTGATACAGGAGGCGCGCTCCGGTAAAGGAGGTTCCCTGAGTTACAATGTGTGGGGGTTCTTCCCCTGCAGCAGCGGGGCTCGCTCATTGGTTAGCGCAGGAGAGGCTCAGGGGGCGTGTTTGAGCCCCCGCCTCAGTCCCTGCTGAAAGAAGGGGGGGGCAGCTATACAGGCGGCGGCGCGCGGACACTCACCACAGAGGGGGGATCCTGCCTGACTCTCCCGGCCCCTCCCAGCTGCTGCATGTGTGGGAGACGTTTCTGCTGCTGCTGCTGCTGCTGCTCTCTGCCCGGCTGAGAAGGGATTGCTTCCTGCTGCTCATGTGCCTCCGGTCTAGAGCGACCACGTGACCAGCAGCAGCCAATCACAGTAATAATAATAATAACCAGCAGCAGCCAATCACAGCAATAATAAGCACCAGAGGGGAGGGGTTAATGTTAAAGTGGAAGAGACACCATGAGACTGTCCCTGCCGGGGGCGTGGCTTAGAAGGACCACACGTGATTGATTTATTTATTTATTTATAAAATATTTTACCAGGAAGTAATACATTGAGCGTTACTTCTCGTTTTCAAGTATGTCCTGGGCACAGAGTAAGACAAATAATACATGGTTACAAATACAGTTACACAATGAGCAGGGTATACATTATATACAAGACATTGCGTGCACAGTTAAAGATAATATGTATTATGGGCGTATGAAACAGTTACAGACCAGGTTAAAATGTGAGACAGCCTTAGATTTGAAAGAACTTAAACTGGTGGTGGATGTGAGAGTCTCTGGTAGGTTGTTCCAGTTTTGGGGTGCAATGTAGAAGGAGGAGCGGCCGGATACTTTGTTGAGCCTTGGGACCATGAACAGTCTTTTGGAGTCTGATCTCAGATGATAAGTGCTGCAAGTGGTAGGGGTGAGGAGCTTGTTCAGGTAGCTGGGTAGCTTGCCCAGAAAGTATTTGAGGGTGAGACAGGAAAGGTGAACTTTGCGCCTAGACTCTAGTGATGACCAATCTAGTTCTTTGAGCATTTCGCAGTGATGTGTGTTGTAGTTGCATTGGAGAACAAAACGACAAATTGAATTGTAGAGGTTGTCAAGTTTGCTAAGGTGGGTTTGAGGAGCCGAGCCATATACTATGTCACCATAGTCAATAATTGGCATTAACATCTGCTGTGCGATACGTTTTCTGACCAGGAGACTTAGGGAGGATGTGTTCCTGTAGAGTATCCCTAGTTTGGCATAGGTCTTGGTTGTCAGGGTATCAATGTGCATCCCGAATATTAAGTGGGAGTCAAACCATATGCCCAGGTATTTAAAACTAGTGACAGGGGTTAGGGTGGTGTTAGCGTTGGTTCTAATCTGGAGCTCAGTCGCTGGAAGCTTTAAAAATTTAGTCTTGGTCCCAAACACCATTGTTACAGTCTTGTCAGTGTTTAAAAACAGTTTGTTTTGGGAAATCCAGTTTTCGAGTCTGAAAAAGTCAGACTGAAGTATGTGTTGAAGGTCTGAGAGGCTATGGCTGTGTGCATATAGGATTGTGTCATCTGCATACATGTGTATTGAGGCTTCCTGACAAGATGTAGGAAGATCATTAATGAACACTGACAAGAAAAGGGGCCAGAGAACAGAGCCTTGCGGGACGCCACAGGTGATAGCCAGGGGGTTAGAGTTGGCGCCAGAGATGGACACATGTTGGGATCTACCTGATAGGTAGGACTGAAACCAGTTTAAAGCATGCCTCCCTATTCCAGAGCTCTGGAGTTTGTTGAGCAGGATAGCATGATCAACAGTATCAAAAGTCTTTGCAAAATCTAGGAATACTGCACCAGTGAGTTGACCCCGTTCCATTCCACACTGGATTTCATTGCAAACTTTTAGCAGGGTAGTTACGGTAGAGGAGGAGCGCAGGAAGATACCGTGGTATATGTAAAAGAAATTAAACATATGTAGTGCAGACTGTAATCACTGCTACTGTTCCTTATAATCTGTAAGAATAGAACTCACAAAAATCGCTGTATAATATCACATGTCAGAGATCCATCTCTCTGACTGGAGCCCTTTCAACCGCAAATGCCAGGATTTCCCTCAATAGGTGAGTATGGTATGAAAATAAAGAAAAACCACAATAGTGCATACTATTCGAACTCAGTATATTGCAAAATCATCACGAGTATTATGAACTCACATTTTCCATACAATAATCAGGTAGGGGAGAGAACCGCCGGTAGATCTGGAGGACAGTTGCAAGCAGCTTCCCAGCATCTCACTCGCTCCTCGCTGTGTGCTTCCGCGTGACGCGTCACTGCCGTCGCGTCACTTCCGCTACCGCGTCACAGCTTAGGGCGGAAGTTCAAACTAGGTCTGGTGCCAGCTCTGATCTTGCCAGTCCTTCCGATCGTAGGTTCTCTGCTTCAACTCAGTGTATACCTATGGCTAATAAATATAAAAGAATATATATATATATATATATATATATATATATATATATGTAACGGTATTTCTGGCCCGGCCTGACCCACCCAATCTCACATTGGCCCCTGTGGTCTAACCGGACCCCATTACAGTGTAGATATGCCTGATGGTGCACCTGTTGGCTACAGGACTCCTGAGTCTCCCGCATGATGGTGTGTGGGGAGGACCCGTCAGAAAGGCAGCTGAGGTAGTGTGCTGAGTCTCACCTAGTTCCAGTGCAGCGCCTCCACCTCACCAGGGTCCCTGCGTCCGCATGGGGATGATCCTGACGAGGAACTCCTCGGTGGTGCAACCTCCTGTGTAATCATTGGACTCTCACACACAGGGGTTTCTCTGATCAGCTCCATCTTTATTGTCACGGCGGGCATGACTGCCCTCCACAATGGGTGTATTTAGCCGATCATCTCGCCCGTGCTCCCCTTTGATAGGTATGTCACCTAGATCAGGGATTCACTTATTCCCGCAGGAATCACTGTCCTGTGCCATGTCCCTGGACACAGCCTCCCATGGAGTTACTATAACATAACTGACACTCTGATAGAACTTGAACTCCTTCCTGAGCTCTGACAAGAGCTGGAACTCCTTCCTCCTCTCAGCAGAACTAACTTTTAAACACAGTGCTGTGCCTTATGTAAGCTTCTGAGGCTGACACACCTCTGACATCACTAACCATGGAGTCAGAGCATGTGACCAGTCCCAGCCATACACAGGGCACCCCACCAGGGTGTGAGGGGAAACCTCCATAATTACTGCCCACACTTACCAGGCCTTACTGCCAACAGGAGAGATGACTGTAGGCATTTTACATGACCGCTACATTCTCCCCCTGGTGAATCCCATCGTCCTCGCTGGGACCTAATTTTGTATACCTCTTTCCAGGAAGCACTGTAACGGAAAACATAATTAACATCACACAAATTTCCTCGTAATGCAGTACACATGAATACAGTCATCCGCCAAGCCCGCCCCGACCAGCAGCCACAGACCCGCGTGATGCGTTAGTACCCCCTAAAAATAGTGATCTGGGTCGGGTTTCCTCACCTCCCTGTTACCCATATCCAGGACCGTGACATAGTAATGCCTAGGCGATCCTCTCTCTGGCATATAGGTCACCCTATGTTTGTGAACATTTCTCCCTATGCTCCACACTCGCATCAGGGTGTCTATCCTTTCTTCCGCCTTCTTACCTACAATGGCGCTCCCCCTATTGACTAAATACAGCTCTATAGTCTCTTGGAGCCACTTTTCCCTATTGTCCTCAATTTCATCCATCAGGGGCTCCGGAACATAGGGATACTCCAACCCATGGGATTTTTTATATTTGACTATTATAGCCCTCTCCGCCCTACTGACCCTGGTCAGATCAGCATTACCTGCCCTCCCAGGTAACACCCATGATAGGGGCTCATCAGGATCGACTGGATCTGACAGTGTGTCGGGACCCATGGGCGCTATGTCTCTACGCTCCAGCTGGAACCACCTCTCCTGTAATTCCCTGTCCCTCTGCTCGGGTGTAAACTCTCCCTCTTTCCACCAGAAATCTACCACGTCCTCCCGCCGGATGAGGAACCGAGTACGGTCCATCCACGCGGAGTACCCTTCAAATAGCGGGGCCCACCACCGGGTCTCCTTAAATGGGTTAGGCCCTGGTTCCCTGTCGTCGTCAAACGAAAATACCCCTGACGACCTTGTGGATCGCGAGTTGAACCACCTCGAGGACCCCGGAGCCTTTACTGCCGGTTGGGGTGCTGTATCTGCTACCCTCAATTCTCCCCCTCCCCGTGAATCGCCCTCCGTAGCGCCACTGCGCTGCCTTTCCCCAGTCCGTCTTCCCTCGCCCCCCGGTGAATTGTCCACGTACTCCAGGCTAGGCGGTGAACCCGGTGACCGTGTGATGGGGGTAGGGGTATTAACTATGGCGGGGGTTTGGGCATAGGGGCACGGAACGGGACCCCACGGGGTTACGACCCGCTCCTGGCTGTCCGTAGACTGGTCCAAGGATGATGTCTCACCCTCCTCAGTCCTGAGATCGTCTCTCCAATTTCTGGGCCTTGTAAGTGATCGGGGACCTTCCCCCGATCGCCGAAGCGTCGCTGCTTTTTCTTCCTGGGTTCCGCTGTCGCCACCAGAAGTGACGTCCTCCCCGGAACCGGAAGCGTCGCCATCTCGCGTGGGACCCCCATGCGGGATCTCTTCCTCTATGACGACATCCGGTTGCTCCGCCGTCGCCACCGGAAGTGATGCCGTCTCTCCACGTGCGCGTTGGGCCTGGCGCGGCCCTTCCAGCGCTTCGCCGTCGGCTGCAACCAAGTAAGTAATAGGGCTGCTTGGCTTACCCGTCCGCAGGGGTGTAGGCGTCTCTCTCCCGTCTCCGCCAGGTCCTGGAATGGCGGGACTCCGTCGGTCGGATCGCCGATCTGGGGGGGACGTCCTGCCACTCACCCCACGGGGTGTCGTTCTCCCGGTATGCCTTTTCAGCTCCGCTTTTACCACCGCCAGCTCACGGAGGTCCTCGTCTGAGTAATCCCCTCGCCCGACTCGACTTAGGGGTCTCCGGGCGGGGTGACAGTCTCTTTTCCCCGAACGCGGGGGTTGATTCAGCCGCCTCAATCGCCAGTGACCCAGCCGACTTGACCGGCTCCAGTCCCTTGTTTCCGGGACTCGCGCGGTTGATCCATAGCGCGCCCGGGGACTCGGCGGAGCGCCTTGTCACGTCCACCGGGGGGTCAGCAGGCTGTATAGGAATGAATGTGGGCATAGGCCACAGGTACAAAGTCCCGCAATGAGGGCAACGTGCCGCCGTGTTGACCGTGCCTCCGGGCAGCCCGCATTGTAGGCATAGCCCAACCACCGTCTCTGTATTGGCCACCCTCACTACTAGCACCCCGCCGGGCACTGAGTAGGGCTGTGTAGAGACCATTGTGCCCACAGTGGAGGAGCAGGCCATTCTCTTTACAGGAGCCACTTCCTGTACAGGTCTCTCCTTCTCAGTGGTTCCTCGCAACTGACTGATGGAAGTTGCTGGATCCGCCACTCCCTGCTTCGGCTCCTCCCTTCTCTGACAGAGCTGGAACCCGCCCCCAGGGGTTGCAATAATGGGCGGGTCCCACAGGGGAATATCATGCCCCTTAATTAAGGCCGCACCTCTCTCAGTCCTGGTGGGCGCGGTTAGCGTTTTCGCGCCAATTTCCCCACAAGGGTGGGGGTCTTTTCCCGCGGCTAGTTCCCGCCTTTTCCTGGCAGCCGCCCTTCGTGCAAGATAGCCATCCTTTTTGCACGGCTCTTCTACGGCCGGAACTACTTTTTGTAGTGGCGCCGCCTGAATATCAGTCCCTGGGCCCAGTGGGTGCATCCCCACAGGCCATAGTTGAAAGTCACTCCCCCTGGTAGAAATCAGGGGAGGGTCCCATAAACTCAGCGGTTGACTCAGCACAGGGGCTGAATTAGTCACTGTCCATCCCGGCGCAGCCATAGCTTTCGCGCCATGCCCCCCTTCAGGGCGGGGCTCTGCTGTTCGCGCCATTCCCGGCCAGCTTTTTGCAAGTCCTGCACCAGCCACATTTTCTGTAACTGTCCCATGCGGTTTCCCTAGCAAGCGGGAACCGCCATTTTGGTTGACTTTTGAGCCCAAAAAGTCCATCTGTTGGCTCTCCTCACGGGGTTCTCCCCCAATTATAACAATTTCTTCACACTCTTCAAGGGTGGCCCCTCGCTGTCCCATACAGGATAAAAACGGGGCAGCCATAGCCTTCGCTCCGCTCCAGAGCAGCCTGGTCAATGACAACTTGGCGACAGTCTGCTCTTCAGTGGGTTGCACGCCACGTGTGCCCTCCCCATCAGCCTCTGTCCGCCATTTCATGTTCTCCGCACCACGCGGATCCTCCACTCTCTCGTAACAGTTGTCGTACATGGGGCTCCACTCTGCGGGGCAGCCACCACACCGGTACAATAAAGATCAGCTTCAGATGCACCACCACATGTGTACCTTATCTAGGTGTGACCCAGTGTTGCACTACCTCAGGCTAGGCTCACTCTCTCAGTGTCTGCTGTGACTCCTTCCTCCCAGTCTGTGCTCCCTACGGTGAGTGTCTGGAATGGGCTAGGTACTCTGGCTTCTGCCATGCAGTACTTGGGGCGTCTACCTGTCTTGGTCAGCCTAGCGCAGACCCTCTCCAGGACTCCTGACCAAGTTAACAGGCTATCCCTTCTGGCATCCTACCAACTAGCACTGCCTCAAGGTGACTCGGTCAGCTATAACCCGGCTCCAGACCCCTCACTCCTTTCAGGCCCCTAGGTCGTCCCTGCGAACTGACATACTCCATCAGCCCCCTGACCACCCCTAGGTCCGTCCCTACGCAGCACAAAGTGGCAGCAGACACTCTCCCTGTTTCCCAGTGTGCCTAGCTAGAGCCTGTCCTGATGACAGATCTGATCTCAGCAGCTCGCCTCCAAATGTAACGGTATTTCTGGCCCGGCCTGACCCACCCAATCTCACATTGGCCTCTGTGGTCTAACCGGACCCCATTACAGTGTAGATATGCCTGATGGTGCACCTGTTGGCTACAGGACTCCTGAGTCTCCCACATGATGGTGTGTGGGGAGGACCCGTCAGACAGGCAGCTGAGGTAGTGTGCTGAGTCTCACCTAGTTCCAGTGCAGCGCCTCCACCTCACCAGGGTCCCTGCGTCCGCATGGGGATGATCCTGACGAGGAACTCCTCGGTGGTGCAACCTCCTGTGTAATCATTGGACTCTCAAACACAGGGGTTTCTCTGATCAGCTCCATCTTTATTGTCACGGTGGGCATAGCTGCCCTCCACAATGGGTATATTCAGCCAATCATCTCGCCCGTGCTCCCCTTTGATAGGTATGTCACCTAGATCAGGGATTCACTTATTCCCGCAGGAATCACTGTCCTGTGCCAGGTCCCTGGACACAGCCTCCCATGGAGTTACTATAACATAACTGACACTCTGATAGAACTTGAACTCCTTCCTGAGCTCTGACAAGAGCTGGAACTCCTTCCTCCTCTCAGCAGAACTAACTTTTAAACACAGTGCTGTGCCTTATGTAAGCTTCTGAGGCTGACACACCTCTGACATCACTAACCATGGAGTCAGAGCATGTGACCAGTCCCAGCCATACACAGGGCACCCCACCAGGGTGTGAGGGGAAACCTCCATAATTACTGCTGGCATGCCCACACTTACCAGGCCTTACTGCCAACAGGAGAGATGACTGTAGGCATTTTACATGACCGCTACATATATATATATATTAGCCATAGGTATACACTGAGTATACACCTCCGAGCAAAGAAATCTCCATATCCTGGGATTTGGAACTGCCCCACCAGAGGAAGTTGAGCTGCTTTACACACTTTTTTTTATTACTTATTCACTATTTGGTGTAAGGTTTTTTTTTTGTGTTTCACTTATAACACTATTTACTATTATCACTTGGGAAGTGCCCAGTCCATCCCTCACTCCCCCTCCCCCTTTTTATAGTAGTTATGATAGAGTGTTTGGGTCGAAAGAGTGGACACATTTTTCCATGACTTTGGATAGGATTGGGAGAAGGGAGATTGGTCTGTAGTTTGAGACAGTGTTTTTGTCTCCACTTTTGAAGATTGGGACAACTCTGGCAGCTTTCCAGGTTTTAGGGATATGGCCAGCAGACAGGATAGAGTTGACTATGGAAGCAATTGGTTTGGCAATTGCTGGGGCACCAAGTCTTAGGAACCTAGATTGTAGTAAGTCAGGTCCACATTGGCTGCTTAGTTTTAATTTGAGAAGCGCTTGTGTAATCTCCTCTTCGGATACTGGGCCAAATTGAAAATTGTGGGCAAAGTTGGGAGGGGGTGGGGCTATAGGGGTACTCCCAGGATGAGATTCAGGTTTGTGGTTTGGGTTGCGTTTTGCTAATAAGTTAGTAGCACACCCCACAAAGTAATCATTGAATGCATTTGCAATGTCGGTGGGGTTTGTCAGAGTAATATCGCCCTTAGTGATATTACTTGGCTGTTGGTGGTTGGAAGGCTGGAATATGTTGTTAACCTTCCAGAAGTTAGCTGGGTTTGATGATGAGGACAAGCAAAGCCAGATAGATGTTCATAGCAAATGTCAGGAAATGTTTTATATGATTATTAATTATCTTTATCCCATATGTCATTAAAAAGAAATTGCTTGGGTATGGAAAGGTGCGATGTTACAGTAACCACACACCTGAGGTGTATTGCAGATGCTGTTCATAAGACAAGTGATAGATAGAGGAGGGGGGTGGGCCTCGCCCTCGGGACGTGACTCCCCCTCCCCCCAAAAGTTACTTTTATAACATACTAGCTGATATACCCGGCATTGCCCGGGATGTAAATCCGTTATGGGTAGTATTAGTTATAAATAGGGGAACAATAGGTTGAGTATTTTGTGGAATAATAATGTTGAAAAAAAATGTAAGAAAATGTAATACGATGTTGTTTGAAAATGGTTTATTGTAAAGACACCACCGTACAATAAGTGATATAAAAATGGCGACGGGTGAGTGTTCAGTACGGGTGGCGGGTGGGTACTGAGTGCTGGCTGTGGTGGGGATCCCTCTAGGGTGTGAGCGGGTGTGAGACGACGGGTGTCAGTGATGTCTGTGTGTAGCGGTGTGAGCGCAGAATGGAGGGGTTTCCGTCTGTCGCATTGCCGGTCTGCGCATCTAACGAAAATCGCCGGTTCCACTTTCTGGCGATTTTCGCTTTACGGCGGGTCCTCAGAACGGAACCCGCCGTATTAGTGTGGCCCTCGTGTATATGTATATATGTGTGTGTGTGTGTGTGTGTGTGTATGTATGTGTACTGCACCGACACACTTTATTCGAGCAAATACCCAGTATGTACCTGGCAGATACCTGGAATGCGCCGCTCCTCACCTCTAACAAGCCCCGTTGCGTTTGCCTTCCCAGCCTGGGTTCATGCCTGGCTGACGGGCGGCTGATCTGTTAAATGATAATGATTAGGATTTAATAGGCTGCAATGCTTCGCGTGTCTACCAAATGGCATAAATTCATGAATTGTAATGCAGTATATATATATATATATATACTGTGCAGTATTGCAGCCAGCGGGAATAAAATGCTTCAATCCCTGCCTAGAAAATACCTCAATGCACTCGGGCAGAAAACAGTCACAAACCTCAATACACCCGGGTATACCCGAATTCGTGGGACTAGCCGAGCTCGAATAAAGTGTGTCGCCAGTGTATGTGTGTGTGTGTGTGTGTGTATATGTATTCTATTGTATTGTATGTCTTTATTTATATAGCGCCATTAGTGTACATAGCGCTTCACAGCAGTAATACACATGGTAATCAAATAAATAACAGATAATATAAATAACAGATCATGTGAATAAGTGCTTTAGACATAAAAGTAACATTTTGGAAGAGGAGTCCCTGCCCCGAGGAGCTTACAGTCTAATTGGTAGGTAGGTAGAACGTACAGAGACAGTAGGATGGAGTTCTGGTAAGTGCGTTTGCAGGGGGCCACACGTATGTTTATATGTGTGTGTGTATGTGTTTATATGTGTGTGTATATGTGTGTGTGTGTGTGTATATATGTATGTATGTGTGTATGTGTGTGTGTATATATATATATATATATATATATATATATATATCAACACAGGGTCACGGTTGTGCTCGCCAGAAACCTGGGTCGGGCCGCGTGGCTGAGGTGGGGTTGTATAAGCACCGACCTTAGACCGCGCAGGCTGATCCGGATTGCGCAGTTCGTAGTCGTACGTAGCAGGGTCGGGGCTGGAGAAGGTAGCATCATCAGTGGACAAGCCAATGTCAGGACTGGAGAGATCAGGGTAAACGTTATTCAAGCAGGAGTTCGGCAACAGGTAATCAGAAGTTCCCCGCCTCAGCTTAGGAGGGTGAGCGTGGGTTCTGCGCATGCGACGACCATGGCCCATAGTACTGGTCTCAGGACAGGATAGGCAGACCGGAGTGGGCACGCCGACAGGCAGCACTGGTAAACCAGTGCTTCAGCGCAAGGGTCCAGAGCGGCCTGTGCAAGGAGAGAGAGAGAGAGCTACAGACCTCAGGACTCGTAGATTGGCTTCTGCAGGGGTAGGACAGCAAGCCTCAGGAAACCGGGAGCTGAAGTCAACACTGGAGAGACCTCTGCTTCAGCACAGGAACCAGGACACAGCCACTGCTATGAAGAATGAGCAGCGAGCCCCAGGTACCGGTAGATAGGCTCTTGCTGTGGTAGGATAGCAGGCTCTGGAAACAGGGAGCTGAAGTCAACACTGGAGAAACCTCCGCTTCAGCACAGAAGACAGGAACAGGCAGCTGCGTGCGACTAGCAGCCGACCTCAGGAAACGGATCTGAAGTTAACATGAAGAGTACTCCGCTTCAGCACAGGAACAGGCCACTGCATGAGACTAGCAGTCGGCCTCAGGAAACAGGGATCTGAAGTTAACATGAAGAGTACTCCGCTTCAGCACAGGAAACGAACAGACCTCTGTGTGAACTAGGAAATAGAACTAGAGCGGTTAGAACACAACAGAGCCAAGCCTTAGTGCTTGTGGCAGAACACTTGTGACAACCAGGAAGGGTTATGCTCGGCAGGGAAGCATTGTGGGAAAGGTGTCTTTAAAGGTCAGTGAACCAATAGCAGAAGGGGCGTGTGGCAGCACTGCTTTAATGAGTGAACACAGGGTGGAGCTGCAGCAAAGATCAGGAGCAGTGTTCCAGGGCTGCATAAGTCTGTAAGGCAAGGCAAACAGCAAACTAAGGTGCGAATCCGTTACAGTACCCCCCCCCCCCCCCTTCACGTGAGACCTCCGGGTGAATAAGACCACTCATAGAGTTGGGGGACCTGGAATTGTTCCTGAACTGTCTGGGATTGGGGTTAGAGTCATGGTCCAGAGACTCGTGGGCACTCCTTTGCGTACCCCCACCCCCCAGTGAGAACTGCAGCCAGACAGGGCCATCCATGAGCCTCGGGGACATTGAGTTGTTCCTAAAGTTTTTTAGGCGGCAAGGCGATCCGTAAACGAGCAGTTCCTTGGTGAGTCCTGTTCTAAGATATGAGAGTGGTGGTAGAGACAACATTGGTACATGGCCCGCCACGCGAAATGGCTTGGGAATCCAGGGCTGTGAAGAACCAGGGGTTTCCGGAGCAGAAACGGCAGAAGAACCCCCACTGGAAGCCCAGTCTTTAGTAATGGGAACAGAGTTCAGGATAAGCGGCATAGATGGTTGACCGAAAATACCAGGGTGACCTTCGGGACAGACAAAGTCTAGGCTGACCTCTGCATGTAGAAATTTGAGAGGGTCTTCTCCACAGAAGGTCTCCCAGGTAATGGTTAGTAAGGGTATAGGGTGGTTGGGACCATTTCCAGGTATTGGTATGGAAGGTGACAAGGCAAGCAGTAAACCAGGCGTGGAGACCGAAATCTTGGGATACGTACAGAGTATTTTCAACACAGAGGAAATAACAGGGGCAACAGAAGGTTCCGAGGGGGAAAACCATGGTTTAGCAGAGGCAGAGAAGCAATCAGCAATGGAGCTCCCAAATACTGGGGAACCCTCAGTGGGAGATAGTATTGTCTGGGGAGTAGGAATAGGCTTTGGGGCTTTACTATCAGGAACTTGAGAATAAGGCAGAGCAAGGGTAGCGGCGGGAGGGAGGCTAACATCAGAAGCTAAAATCTGTACTTCAGTGACAGGGACCTGAGAGACTACAAAAGCCTCATCGAGTAGAGGAATCGATTCTGGAGCTGGAGGCTCCGAATCCATAACAGAAACATCTAGCAAAGCAGGGGTACTGATAGGAGAACTAGCGTCAGGAGCTGGTGCTTGAGAGTCAGTGACGGATAATGGGGGAGTAATGATGGGAGTTAGAGAGACAACAAGCGACAAGTTGGAACCATGGAAACTCTTAATAGCAGAAACCTTAGGAGCACAAGGAGTCTTATCCAAAACTGCAAGGGCCCTAACAACAGGGGTGCTTGTCATGACAAAAACATGAATAGGCGTGTTTACTAGTGCAAAAATTCTGATAAGAGGACTCCTAGCCAGTGGTGAGGGTGTCTGGATTTGACTAGTGAGAAAATCAGATATAGTGATAAGTGACTTAGAATCAATCACTGAGGTTCTAGGTTTGCTGGACATGTGTGAAAAAATACCCTTTAAGACAGGAGCTTTAATTTTTACCCCGAGTAACCCAATGGTTGCTGGGGCATATTTAGACGCAGTACTGAGGGACTGAGGTTTAGCAAGGGCAGGAAAACTAAATAGCTCAGATTTAAACACCAGGACTAGTAATATAGGCAGGGTGATCTCAGACTGTACTAAGGGAGTAACAACCGATATGCTGATCCCTGGAGGGTTTGCATGGGCAGAGAAATCAGGGGAACCAAAAGCAAGGACGGCCTCTATAGGGGGAGATTCTGAATCCGAAGGGAGGTTTTTACCTCTCAGAGTATCGGGACCGAAAAGGCAAATTTCAGAGAGAGGGAAAACTGTGTGCAGGCTTCTAGCTAGCACATATGAAAAAGCATCACTTTTGTGTGAAGGCAGTGTGTCAGCAAACATTCCTGAGAACACAACATGAACCCCAGGAAGGGCATAATG
Source organism: Ascaphus truei (assembly GCF_040206685.1). Classification (NCBI taxonomy): domain Eukaryota; kingdom Metazoa; phylum Chordata; class Amphibia; order Anura; family Ascaphidae; genus Ascaphus; species Ascaphus truei. The sequence goes on from NC_134497.1 coordinate 41,042,980, forward strand.
ACCACTGTACGCTTTTAACCCTTTGAGAAGAGGAGAACACAGACAGTACAAGGGGGGTAATCATAACTGTACTGGTCTCTGAAGTGGGTATTTGGTAAGGAGTGTCTGGGAAACCAGAAATGACTGCAGATTCCACAACGTGGGGACTATGCGCTGAAGCAGGGATCACCGCTCTGGGTGACAGGCTGGTTCAGCGAAATACCTGGGAGAAGGAACTCTGCAACTAAGCTTAGGGAAAAACCTGGTCCCTGAATACATTTAACTGGAACCAGATCTTTAGCCGAAATTTCCAGAGGCAAGGCAGCGGAAACTTGAGCTGAAGCAGGGGATTTATAGCAAAGAATTTCTAAGGACTCCGCAAGGTTAGGGGAATCCTTCAATGCAACCTCTGCTGTCGGACTGGGGAATTCATTCTCTGAGGCTAGAACGAAGGCATTAGCTTGGAGGCAGCAAGAATTTACAGGGGTTAATGCAGATAGTACCTGAGAGTAGAACATAGAGACTTTTTTCTCTGTAATAGGTGAGACAAGTGATTTCTCCTCTGGAGCTAGGGACGTGACCATGGCTGGCAGAGAACAGGGAATTACCAAAGGGGACTCAAAGAGCTGCCCCACATGGTTTAATACAGGAATGACCCTGGGAACAGAACTTAGAAATTCAAGCTTAGAATGTGGAGGTAGAAGGGATTCTTTTTCTGACGGGAAGAGCGCACAGGACTGCCTAGCAGGGGTTAAAGCAGGAAAAACCTCAAGGGCTGGAGTGAGAGATTCAGAGTTAGAAAGAGAGAGTAAAGAAAGCTTACACTGTGAGAGAGACCCACAGACCTGGGAAATACAGGGATTTACAGTGGAAAACTCATAAGCCTGACTAGCAGGGGTTAAGACAGGGCTAAGCTCAAGTACAGAAGTTAGGGATTCTGAGCTAGAAATAGAGGGGGAAAGGGATTCTTTCTCGGATACTAGAGCCTTAGTGTTGGCTAGAGAAACATACGTAGACTTCAGGGGAACCTCACAGGGCTGATCGGCAGGGGTTAACGTAGACATATCAATGGGGTCAGAGTAACCGGGCGTACAATCTGGGCTAGGGACCGTGGCAGCTTCTGTGTTAGGGGGCAGTGATAGTGGGGCAGTCATTTGGTCATTTCCTGGAGAGGAAGATACGTCCCCAGGTTTAGCGACAGGACTGGCAGTACAGGGGGACTGCCACGTGGCAGCGTAGCTGGCAAGGAGAGGGTCCTGTTCCTTTATGCAAATGTCCAAAGTCAGGGAAAGTATACAGAGTGTGTTTTGTGCATGAGCCAACATGAAGAGAGGGTCCTCTCGTACTACGAGAATGTCCAGTGACAAGGCTAGGGCATAGAGTGCATCTTGAGCGTAGGCCAGTCCCATAGGGTTCACATTATCCCAGGTTAAAGGGGAACCAGGGGAGCGAACACAAGCGGCCAGAGACTGTTTTAAGTCTTTGAGGTAAATAGCCTTACTAATGAGATGGTAACGGCATCTCTTTTGCAAAGGGGTTAAACCTTCATACATATATACACCTTCAATATGAGGTAGTATTTTGCACAGATACTGGGACTGGTCTGCAGGCCAGGACAGGATTTCAGACAGAAACTTGCCAACCCTCACCACAGGGCGGTCTGAGTTTGTGGGGCCGAGCAAACTGTCACGGTTGTGCTCGCCACAAACCTGGGTCGGACCGCGTGGCTGAGGTGGGGTTGTAAAAGCACCGACCTTAGACCGCGCAGGCTGATCCGAATTGCGCAGTTCGTAGTCGTACGTAGCAGGGTCGGGGCTTGAGAAGGTAGCATCATCAGTGGACAACCCAAGGACAGGACTGGAGAGATCAGGGTAAACGTTATTTAAGCAGGAGTTCGGCAACAGGTAATCAGAAGTTCCCCGCCTCAGCTTTGGAGCGTGAGCGCGGGTTCTGCGCGTGCGACGACCATGGCCCATAGTACTGGTCTAAGGACAGGATAGGCAGACCGGAGTGGGCACGCCGCCAGGCAGCACTGGTAAACCAGTGCTTCAGCGCAAGGGTCCAGAGCGGCCTGTGCAAGGAGAGAGAGAGCTACAGACCTCAGGACTCGTAGATTGGCTTCTGCAGGGGTAGGACAGCAAGCCTCAGGAAACCGGGAGCTGAAGTCAACACTGGAGAGACCTCTGCTTCAGCACAGGAACCAGGACATGGCCACTGCTATGAAGAATGAGCAGCGAGCCCCAGGTACCGGTAGATAGGCTCTTGCTGTGGTAGGATAGCAGGCTCAGGAAACAGGGATCTGAAGTTAACATGAAGAGTACTCAACTTCAGCACAGGAAACAGGAACAGACCTCTGCGTGAACTAGGAAATAGAACTAGAGCGGTTAGAACACAACAGAGCCAAGCCTTAGGGCTTGTGGCAGAACACTTGTGACAACCAGGAAGGGTTATGCTCGGCAGGGAAGCATTGTGGGAAAGGGGTCTTTAAAGGTCAGTGAACCAATAGCAGAAGGGGCGTGTGGCAGCACTGCTTCAATGAGTGAACACAGGGTGGAGCTGCAGCAAAGATCAGGAGCAGTGTTCCAGGGCTGCATAAGTCTGTAAGGCAAGGCAAATAGCAAACTAAGGTGCGGATCCGTTACACACAGAAAAGAGAATACATATACACACACATGTATACATACATACACACACACGTATACATACACACACACACACACACACACACACACACACACACACATGTATACACGCACATGTATGTACACACACACACTATATTCCAGAGCCAGGAAGGGAGACAGGACAGAGTGAACCAGCGAGCACTACCAAAATCAGCTGAGTGGACTGTGGGGGGATCGGGGTGGGATGGGGGTGGGGTGCCGGGGTGGCGGCTGTTTAGCAAGCCAGGAGGGAAGACAGGGCAGAGGGAACTCACCTGTTCAGTCTAAAGAGGGGTCTCTGTCGGGGAACTGAACAACAGTGGCTACGGGCACGTTATTGAAGTGATTCCTCCTGTCTGTCCAGTGTCTCTGTGTCCTGTGTTCCCCTCCACAGCGTGCTTGACCAGTCGGCTTCCAGACTCCCTGCAGACCCTATCCAGATGCGGCGCCACGAAGGTGAGAGAGTTAGATTGTCGGCGTAGTGCTTCTCCGCATGGGGTCTGCACTCAGCCGACAATCTAACTGTCTGTGCAGGATACGGGGGAAGGTAGGGAGATGTACTGTATCAGTATTAAGTAGTGTATTGGTGCACTTCACTGCAATCTTCACAGTGGCCACTGGGTGTCACTATAGCTGTCAAGTTTTTTGTAATAGGAGCCCAAAAAATAGCGGCTGAACAATAAAGCAGCCCAAAAAAACGCAACCCGCAACAAGCTAATATTTCCCGCGGAACTGGGTCTCTAATAGCCCAATTGGACGAGAAACTAGCGGACCTGGCAACACTGGTCACAGCAACACAACAAGATCCAAAACAATAGAGCTGTTTGTCTTTGCTCCTCCGTTACTAGAATGATAGCGCCACCATGTGGACCCAACTAGTTTCACCTTAATCCAGGCTTCATCAGGGGTTCCCATGGTGGCTGAGATGCAATGCAGCTGTGAACAAAAGCTCTTTGTCAAACAAACCCCTTACAAACTGTGCATAACCTTTACCATCAAGGTTTCTGCCATTTACATAAATAATAACAGCTATCGCTATATGTGCTGCTCGGCCTTATGTAGCCATGCCATCTATGACTACTAGTCTGTCCTTCTCCTGGCAGTAAGTCCTAGTAAGAGCAGACTTGCCAGTAAGTAATATGGGTTTTCCCCACTCCCTACAGTGCTTTAGAGTGGCGGGGAGGCGATGACATCAGGCCTGAACATGTCCAATCATGGGACAGACCTGGTGCCCTCCTCCTGTCTGTACTTAATGGCATTTCCGCCCCAAATGTAGTCAGTGCCTCTTCCCCTTGAGAGAGGCAGGGGTCACGCAGGATTGCCTGGAGCTTGGCCTACCCTGTTCCTTTTCCCTTTGGGGGAAAGTGAGTGATACCCTATGTCAGGGGTGAGCAAACTTTTTATGCCGAGCCCCCCTTTTCATCCATTAAATTTCTCGGGCCCCCCCTGCCTGATGTAATCAAAATCACATGGAAAAAAAACCCTGTATTAAACGGTATACAATGTAAATACAAATATGTCTAAATACTTACATAGTTCAACAGCTCGCGCTTCAAAAATTCGGCTACGTCCAGGCTGCCGCTGAGACCGGTGACATCACCAACTCTCCAAGCATGAGCACAGGGTGTCCTGCATAATTTTGCAAGCACGAGCAGGGGGGGGGGGCGTGGATCGGGGGTATTTTTGTGTGTGGCTGTGTGTATGTGTGTGTGCATTGACTGCTGCTGAGCGCATTTTTAATTTAATTTTTTATTATTTCTGTACATTCATAGTATGATAGATATAGTGGCAGCCAACCCTTTCACTTGCAGAGGTTTGCAGCGAAGCAGGTTGCCAGCGGAGGAGAGAAGGACCACAGCGCTATTGCAGGGCAGACACCGGAAGAGGGGCGTTAAACATCACAACGCTTGGGCATGATCCTCTCCCGTACCTCCGAAGCCCCCGCGCGTGCACACACACACCACCATGTGGCCTCCACCTGCACTATCCTGTTCGGCCGCCAGCGCACAGCTTCTTCACCTGCCCTCCAGCGCACAGCTTCTTCACCTGCCCGCCCGCGCACAGCTTCTTCACCTGCCCTCCCGCGCACAGCTTCTTTGCCTGCCCTCCCGCGCACGGCTTCTTTGCCTGCCCTCCCGCGCACAGCTTCTTCGCCTGCCCTCCCGCGCACAGCTTCTTCGCCTGCCCTCCCGCGCACAGCTTCTTCGCATGCCCTCCCGTGCACAGCTTCTTCGCATGCCCTCCCGCGCACAGCTTCTTCGCATGCCCTCCCGCACACAGTTTTTTCGTCCTCTCACACACATCGTCTGCTGGCCCGCACACACCAGGTTTCGCCGCACGCCACCTGCACCCCCTCTAAATAATCTTGCGCTCCCCCAGTTTGCGCACCGCTGGATTCAATCATAACAACAGACACAATACACACTCATATAACAACACACTCAATCACAATCAACACAGGCACAACACACACACTCAATCACCACACACACCACACACACTCAATCCCAACTCAGACAATCACAGCACACACACACACACACTCAATCACAACACAGACTCACACAATCACAACACACACACACACACACACTCAATCACAACACACACCACACACACTCAATCACAACACACACAATAAACACAAACACATAATCACAACACACACACAATAACAACAGACACAATCACAACCCACACGCACAGCACACACTCAATCACAGCACACACACACAACACACACTCAATCACAAACACAGACACAGCACACAATCATAAGTCATACACTTTCACCTGGGGGGAGTACTTAGCATGCTGGGGAAACAGACAGGAGGAGGCGGAGGAAATGTCTGTGTGCAGGGAAGGCCCTGCCCCCGCAGCAAGGCCCTGCCCCCGTAGCAAGGCCCTGCCCCCGTAGCAAGGCCCTGCCCCCGCAGCAAGGCCCTGCCCCCGCAGCAAGGCCCTGCCCCCGCAGCAAGGCCCTGCCCCCGTAGCAAGGCCCTGCCCCCGCAGCAAGCACAGAGAAGCAGGCAGCACGGAGCTTGAGCTTCTTGGCCGCCCGTGCACAGCTCTGCCTGACCCCAGGTTTCGCCGCACGCAGCCTGCGCCCCCCCCTAAATAATCTGACGCGCCCCCCAGTTTGCGCACTGCTGCCCTATGTGACGGTGAGTGGGTACCCAGGCTAGTAAATAAAGGTATAATCCCTGGCTGGGTGCCCCTGAGCAAGATTGGGAATTGTAGAGTGTCAGCTCTGCAACCCAGCAAGGGTGGTAATACTGCAAATGTATTCAAAATGCCTGTGTCTCTCCCCCCAGGGATAAGGGAGTGATAGTAATGCTATGTATCAGCTGTATAAGCCATGTAACAGGGTTCCCCTGAGTCATAGTGGGTAAATGTAAAGTGTCAGCTCTGCAGCCCACTAATGGCTGCAACCCTGTAATTGTGTTAGAACGGTCTGTATGTGCCCCGCTAGGTATAAAGGGACCACATGTATAAGTCATGTAACAGGGTTCCCCTCAGTCATATGGGGTAAATGTGAAGTGTCAGCTCTGCAGCCCACTAATGGCTGCAACCCTGTAATTGTGTTAGAACAGTCTGTGTGTGTCCCGCTAGGTATAAAGGGACCACATGTATAAGTCATGTAACAGGGTTCCCCTCAGTCATATGGGGTAAATGTGAAGTGTCAGCTCTGCAGCCCACTGCTGGCTGGAAGCCTGTAAATGTGTTAGAATTGTCTGTGTTTCCCGCAAGGCATAATGGAACAACATCAATACCCGAAGTTACATTGTATATTTCTTCCCCAGTTATGTATCAGTTATAAGTATTGTCACAGTGTTTCACTGCCAATCGCAGAAAGGAAAAAAGTTTTAAAAGTCTGCAGCCTTTTGTGTAGCGCAGGCATGCGGCCCGCAACG
>NC_134497.1:41054535-41118304 GCF_040206685.1 Ascaphus truei
ACAGGCCGGAGTCCAAAAGAATTAGCCAAGTAAAGTGGGGAGGGGGAGAGGAAAACAGTTTGTCCCTGACAGATGTCCAGGTGTCAGGGGACAGGTAGACAACCTGTCACCAGGGAAGTGGGCTTGGCTAGGTATGCTAAGCGGCTTAGGGGCGAAGTTCGCACATGCACGTGGCATACATTGAAGCCTCTGCTAGGCTCCATGAAGTATTGGCAAACCTTGCCAATAGGTGGGATGTTTGGTTCCCACACAGTGGTTGGTTGTATAGTGTAAAGATAGGACCGTGAGGTTTTAAAAGTCCGTGCAGCCAGTCAGGAGGTAGATTCACCTAGATTCCATTTAAGATTCATCTAAGCTACAGCGTGTGGTACAAAGACTTTAACATCGGAACCAAGATTTGTATCCAGCTTCCAGTATTCATAAGGACTACGGATTTGATAACGAATCCTGCAGTGGGAGAACGAAAAGTTAATCATCGGCTGAGAGAGAGTGGTTGCAGGCAGCGCCACTAGGCAAAGACTGTTTCAAGGCTCTGTTTGCGCACCAACACCGCTTCTGGGAATTGGTGCCTAGAGACTTTATTTCTGTGAAGTTCGTTCCGGAAACATGTTATTTCGTTTTGCCCTATCCCAGCAAGTGTTTATTCGTATTATTTTGTAAATCAAGCTGTGTATGTTCATGTTGTAAATAAATCACAATTTATTTTATCTCACGCTTTTTTCAATCAATCAAAGGATCCGGGTATTTATGTTTTAAGAGCTTTGGTCTCCCGTGACACCCTATACCCCTGGGTCCTGCTAGAGGCCCAGGGAAGAGCTAGGACTGCTGCGGGTGCCCTTAGCCTGTAGTGTAGGTCCAGGAACCATCCCAGAGACTGCAGTTGGCAGAGACCTGCCCTGTTACTGTGCTGTACAGACTGAGAGAATAAACCATTCCTGTTGTTATACCTCCTGCCTTGTGTGTGTGATCTTACGGGGGAGAGGTGATCTATTCTACTGTGGGAGATCATCCTCACTTATCTGGAGCCTACGGCAGATGGAGGCTCTGCACTGCTAGAGAGCCACGTGGCTAATGTACCCCAGAAATATGATCCTATGTCCCCACTATCACCGGCGGACCGCTCAGCCCTCCTGTTACCAGCAGGTTTCATGCACCACACGACCAGTAATGACAGAATCTCCCAAGGGGTGGGGGAAACCCTGTTACATTTAAATCACAGGGGCGGTTATGTGTGACCCTGGGGGGGTCCCATTCTCTCCTGGTAACACAGGTATACTTGATTGTAGGCTCTTGTGGGGTATATGCCATAGCTGTTGGGGTGTTTAACACATTTATTGGGATGGGAGGCTACACTCAGGCCCCAATGGGGCTCGGCTCATGGGCCTCAAGGAGGTGAGGGTCGACACATGGGTCCCCACTAGGGTGGGGGAACCACTTGGACACCCGCTGGAGTTGGGGGCCAAACATGGACCCTCACTGGGGTGGAGGGGCGACACTTGAGAGAGCTTTTGTAGAGACATGTGCCTTCATGTATTATTATAATCACATATTGGTAGTTATATTGGATTGAAGATGGGCATCTTGTTTATTCTAATTGTTAGGGGCAGTAGAGAAGGCCAAAATCTGCATTTGTGTCATACCCTCCATTTTGTCTGCAATTGCTAGCTAAAATATGTTTTCTCATGTAGTCAGCTTTATAACGTTGTATCTGTAGTAGGAGGCCAGTTCCCTGGGAAGCCGAATCACGCCACATAGCTGCCATGGTAACCAAGGTTGTAGATAATGTAGGTAGTGAGAAAGTTATGTATTTCAGACAGTGCCTGTCCTGGGAGATTTACGCCCCTAGATCACCCCACTAATATGTCTTGCCCCTAAATCACGCCTCTAACCTAAGTTACGCCTCTAACCAAATGTTTTCTTTGTTCTGTATAAATATCTTTACCTTGTGCTAAATAAACTGAGACGAAGGATTTGAAACACTGCGTGTGTGTCGTGTCTTTCGTTTCCCGGGCCCGTACGTTCTACCAGATTAGTGCTAACAGTGCCAGGGTGTGGTTCCAAAGATTCCCGGGAAGTCAGCAGTGTGCAGTGCTGTGTGTGTGGATCCAGTCACAAAGGCCTCCAGCCATTTTGCTATTGGCAGGGCAATTCTTTAACTTATGCATTGCTGGCCTCAAAGGGTTTTGTTATATAATGCAGATTAAGCATTCAATTGGTTGATAAAACTCATAACGAATGCAACAGTAGTTTAAAACCCTGTGTTCTGTCACAGGTATAGGACCAGATGATATGTAACAGTTTCAGCATGTTTTCTCTTATTGACTTGGAAGCTACACTCATTCATACTGTAATTCCACAGCATTGCTTTTGGTCTAGTGTTAAGCTATATTGTGTAACGGCTTTGATATATCTCATAAGCAAAGCTCTAAAAGTCTCTTCCCCGAGTGTGGTCCTGTGAACCTCATTGCAGTCCCACCTTGGGATCACTTTACTCTGACTTATACTGCACCGACACACTTTATTCGAGCAAATACCCGGTATGTACCTGGCAGATACCTGGAATGCGCCACTCCTCACCTCTAACAAGCCCCGTTGCATTTGCCTTCCCAGCCTGGGTTCATGCCTGGCTGATGGGCGGCTGATCTGTTAAATGCTAATGATTAGGATTTAATAGGCTGCAATGCTTCGCATGTCTACCAGATGGCATAAATTCATGAATTTTAATGCAGTATATATATATATACTGTGCAGTATTGCAGCCAGCGGGAATAAAATGCTTCAATCACTGCTTGGAAAATAACTCAATGCACTCGGGCAGAAAACAGTCACAAACCTCAATACACCCGGGTATACCCGAATTCGTGGGACTAGCCAAGCTCGAATAAAGTGTGTCGCCAGTGTAAACATCACATTTAACATGGATGGAATAACATGACTCTATGAAAGACGTGCCCGCAGTAAGAGTATGAGTGCAACATAGAGTATGTCTGACTCCCGGCTGAAGGTGTGAAGTTCTGTCCTCCGAATGATGCAAGAGGTTCCACAGTATAGGGTAAGTCTGCTGCAATGCACCTCAGCATTCACTGAACTGGGTAACGGCTCAGCTAAGGGGGCAGGAGAGGAAACGGAAACTTCTCTATGAAACAGATGGTAATGTGAGCGACTTTACTGTGATGCACAATGTTTCATTGACATTTAATACAAATTCCATTTAGCTTTACTGTACCATTTATAGTACCAGAGGCAATAACTGCCAGGGGTTGCAACATAGATGTAACACCCCTATCCCCCCTAGGGGAGATCTACAGGTCTTATGGTGTCAGTCATGCTAACTAGAGGGAGAGGAGGATTGGCCCGGTATTAAAGGGGTTGCACCCCATATGGCCACCCCCTGACCTCACCAGGGAGGCAAGGGGGTTAACAGGACTGCGGTCCAGGAATGTAGTTTTACCTTGCTGCAACATCCAAATGTGCATTCCCCTGTAATAATGTATTGTCACCATTCCAGTGTCTGCACCAACACACACACAGGGATCCATTCGGGCGGAAAAGGGTTAATAGTTAGGAAGTGATTATAACCCTTTGTTCCATGTTCCCGCCTTTTCAGGCTCCATTTTGCAGTTTCCCATAGGTTGCCATTGCAGCTCCATTCAATCCTATGGCGAATCCGGCGGTTTGGGCCCGTTTCCATAGAAGACCAGCAGGTGGCACCTGAGAGAAGGAGCGGAAGTTCCCCATTGTAAGTCAATGGAGCCATTTATTTCAATGGGGATTCCTCGACGCCGATCTCCAGGAACGGGTTGGCAGCCATCCAAACTGCAAACCGCAGAAGCAGAAACAATATCTGAAAAAGAGCTTTTATCACACTAGTTCAAGTTCAAACACAATTGGCGTGGGAAACTTAGGTTCTACGGCACCCAAAAATAAAATTATTTTTGCCCCTAGACCCTAGGAACACCCACACTCGACCACCACTGAGTCCGAGGATTAAGGACCCCTAAGGACCCCCACGAGGGTCGCGCCATTAACTCCAATTGCGGAGGGAAGAGCATCACGTAAAAACTACTAAGTCCAAATGAGCAGAAACCCAGAGCCCATTACTCCGGTTCTGCCCAACCTAGAGGGCTGAGATTTGGCCACCATGTAGTCCTAGTTCCGGCAGGATTGCATGGCAAATATCGACCCTCTCGGGGCAACAGAACGGAGTCAGGGTAATTGCAAAGTTTGGGTTTCTGCCATTGACTTGCATGGCGGAAAAAAGCCTCATGTTCAAAAAAAAAAAGAAAAGGTTTTTAAACTGTGTTTTTGTATCTCTGGTCCGGTAGGTCGCAGCCAGCTGAAACTTGGCCACCATGGAGAGTCCCCTACGGCATGAGGGTCTGGCAAGTTTCAGCCCGCTCGGACCAGCCGAACGGATTATTTTAATATACATTGATATTGGAAAATATATTGTATTTCAAAGCGGGGATAAAAACCCGCAAAGGTTTCTGACTCTGTTAAATGTAAATGCTCAGGGGGGCCACCCATTGTCTTAAACAGACCCCCCTGATCAAAGGCTCAGCCACTCTGGCTGTATATATTAGGCAGAGAAACGCAGGGCTTGAGTGGTCTGTGTTGTAATTCACACTTACAGACAAAGGTTTTCCTGACCAGATTCAGGTCTGGTAGACATGTAGGCACCCTGACGTTTGTGTGGGGCTAAAGAAATGAGACCCCAGGGCCAGAAGTACGCATGTGCCAACTAGCTGGGGGGCATGATCTATCAATGTTCCCACGTTAGAGATTGGGTGCAGATAATTGTTCTCCAATAACCTGCCCTCAATGACAAAGTAAACGACTGGAATCACATATAAACCAGTATCAGCCCTATGCTCAGAGTCTTCAATTTTACCAACTACTTGATGCCTGATTGCTGTAGGAATTGCTAATCCTGTTTCCTGATTACTTCATCATCCCAATCCCTAAGTAAGTGTTATTTCTTGTCTGTTATTTGTACTATCTTTTGTGTGCACCTATCTAAGGAATAAACTCTGTATTATATCTAAGTCATGTTCAATTCAACCCAGTTATTTGGTATATATCATATCCTATCACAAGTTACCATGACAGGCTTATAATAAACTGGTGTCAGCGGCGGGATTGAATTGAACCTGTATTACAGTTTACTGTGGGACTCTGTAATACAGCTGGAACTCGGGTGAATTGCGAGTTCCTAAGGCTAAAGGTATTGAAGGCACGGGTGTACAACATATAACACGAGCTATAACACCACCTCACTGTTCAGACCAAACACCTACCAGCCTTGAACCATGAGCGAGGGTGCCGGCGCATCTACTGTCCGGACCCGGGCTCAGCTAAGGGACAAGTGCCGTGAATATGGACTGCCCATGGAGGGCAAAGATGTCGAGCAGATGGAGGAGGCGATCAGAGATGACGAAGCCCGGCTTGCAGAGCCCCAAAGTACAGCTCAGCTCGCCGTCTTACAACCGCCCGGAGAACAGGGGAGGGACCCAGCAACGGGACGGCCGAATCCCGGGGAGGGAGCGGGAGCACCTCCCGGGAGCAGTGCAGCAGGAGGGGTATTGGTCGCTGCAGCTACCAGTCCGTTCACCCCTGAAACGCTGGCACTGATTACTGCGTGGGGTGACAGAGGGATGCCGGAGGAGCGGCTGCAGTTCATTACAATGGCAGTGAACCGGCCCGCTTATCGCCCCCCTGCCCACCAGGACCGAGATACTCCCAAACTGGACCATCACAGCCTCGCCAAGTTTGTGGAAGGTACCGACCAGATTGACAGTTTCCTAAAGAACTTTGAAACACAGGGCCGGCGGTACAAAGTGCTTCCCTAGCACCGGGTCATGCGGCAGGACCCCTTGCTGTCCGGTCTGGCTAAGCAGACCATGATGGCGCTCCCAGAGGAATATGCCAATGACTATGATCATTTAAAAGAGCTGCTGTTATTCCAATATGGTCTCACCCCTGAAGCCTACCGGGGCAAATTCCGGCTGGAAGAAAGACAGCCCCTGGAGTCCTATGTGACTTACGTTACCCAGATGGCATTGTACGGGCTCAGATGCGTGGAGGGCTATGGATCCTGCTGGATCTGATATTCCAGTAGCAGCTCATGCAGTAGTGTCCTCCGGTGGTGAGGGCTTGGGTGTACGATAAAAGCCCAAGACTTACCAGGAGGCAGCGAGGGTCGCAGATGATTACATCTCCAGCCGGGTGCTGATGCCCGCCAAGGCAGCAGCCAAAGCGGCTGTGGTGGCGGCCCCAGCCAAGAAAACGGGCAGTACTCCCCAATGGACACAGAGGCCGCCTGCGGGCAGCAGTCCACTGAAGTCGGGAGAGCTCCGGCACGAGCGCCGGTGCTACAACTGCAACCGCACTGGTCACATCCGACCAGATTGCCCGGAACCCCTGCATTCCGGCGGGCCCCATCAGGGGCAACACACCCCAGCTGCGAAGCCGGTAGCCCACGTGCATGTGGCTTCCACCCAAGATTCTGGACCAGTCATGGAAACAACTCCCAGCGAGACGTCCCATGCAACGCCTGTCCCGGTTTCTTCAGTGCCTACAGCCAGGAGCGGAGGACATCCCAGCACAGCCCTACAGCAGACAGATGGCCGGAGCAGACACCTCGCCCCGCTCACAGTCGGTGACCGGCAAGCAATCGGCTTGCTGGATTCAGGTGCTGCAGTAACCCTGGTCCGACCTGATATGGTCCGCCCAGAGGAATTGCTCCCGGGACGCAGATTACAGTAGCAGACGGAGAGCCACGATTCCTGCAGATTGCCAGGATCTTTTTGGATTGGGGGGGAGCGACAGGGTGTGCGGGATGTGGGGGTTTTGCCCAGTTTGGATGCAGAGGTTCTCCTTGGCAACGATCTGGGACCGATGACCTGCACCTACGATCGGGTACAAAGACCCGCTGCTGTAGCGGCAGTCACCCTGAGCCAGATAGCGGCGATGGCGGCGGCTCCAGTCCCCCTGCCTTTGGGACCAACGATAGCGGAGGGCACTGAGGAGCCCGGGGAGGTAAGCCAGGATCACTTGCAACCACAGGAAAATAAAAATATGGGGTAGAGGACCCCAATCACCCGGTGCTGCAGAGCTTTGTATTAACCCACAATGATAAAAAATGAGTATATCTAGCTGCATTTGAACCGGATCACTTGGTGTGATAATGCATGCTTGAGGCTGTATGCATGAAACCCCTAGATGGCACCAGGTATGGCAGAGATATGCAGAGTTGTGAGGGGGGAGTCTTTAAACCCCCCCCTTGACCTCTCCAGTCTCTCTGAACTAAATAAACCTATGCCTGGGGCAGCTCTCATGGGGCAGCAATTGTTCTCACATATATATGAACGCCGGTTCTGTGTGCTCCAGGCTGATATAACAAGTAGAGGAAGTGTACCTGTTCCGGTGAGGAGAGGCAATTCAGCGGGCACCACGAAGCAGGAGAAAAAAGTTGCTGAAGCCCAATCTCTGGGTGAAACGCGTTAGAGGCGCAGGGGTATGCGTCCCCCCTCTTTTTAACCATGCTTTATTAAAGGAATTGTTATACAGCACAGTCCAGCTTCAGCAACTTTTTTCTCCTGCTTCGTGGTGCCCGCTGAATTGCCTCTCCTCACCGGAACAGGTACACTTCCTTCACTTGCAACCACAGACTGACTCACTGTTCCCCCTCACCATACCCCGTTCCCCCAACATAGACATGACTGGGGGGTGGCCAGAATTAGGAGCCCAGTTTAGGGAGGCAGTGAAGACAGACCCCAGCCTGGCTGGCATGAGACTTCGGACGTCCGTGTCTCAGACAGGGGAGGGCACTGAGCACTGCCTATGGCACGGGGCACTCCTGTACAGAGAAGCGGGGATCCCGGGGGTAGAGGAGGGATTGACCGGTAAGCGACAGCTAGTTGTGCCCCAGGGGTACCGACAGCAACTGTTACGGGTAGCTCAATCTATCCCGATAGCGGGACATCAGGGGGTCAACAGAACGCGAGCCCGGTTATTACAGCGTTAGTACTGGCCGGGGGCGTCCCGGGATGTGGGCATTTTTTGCCACTCCTGTGACACCTGCCAGCGGGTAGGTAAGGCGGGCAACCGTGTGAAGGCACCCCTGAACCCACTACCGGTAATAGGGGAACCCTTCCAGAAGGTAGCGATGGATGTTGTAGGACCCCTTATGATTCCTAGCAGGTCAGGGAAGTGCTACATCCTCACGGTGGTGGATTTTGCCACCAGGTACCCTGAGGCGTTAGCGCTTGGCACCATAGATGCCAAGACAGTAGCGGCAGCGTTGCTGAACATTTTTGCAAGGGTAGGTTTCCCTAGTGAGATCCTAAACGATCAAGGGTCGCAGTTCATGAGTGAACTGTTACAATGTCTCTGGGATGCATGCAGTGTACAGCACAGGCGCACTACCCCTTACCACCCCCAGACAAACGGACAATGTGAGAGGTTTAACGGTACCCTGAAGCAGATGCTTCAGACCTTTATAGAGGTGGAGGGGAAAGACTGGGAGATTCATTTACAGCACTTGCTGTTTGCCTACCAAGGGGTACCGCAGGAATCTACAGGCTTTTCCACCTTCGAGCTACTATATGGCCGCAGGGTACGTGAACATCTGGACCTATTCCGTGAGGGATGGGAAGCGGTGGCTACTGCTACTGATGCTTCAGTGATCCAGTATGTAGTAGATGTCCGAGACCGGTTAGAGATGCTCATGGGGGTGGCCCAGGACCACCTCAGGGCCGCTCAGACCAAGCAGAAGCAATGGTATGACCGGAATGCCCGTAGCAGGGAACTCATCCCAGGGAAGCAGGTGCTTGTTCTCAAACCTACTCGGGAGAACAAACTGATGGCTGCCTGGTCAGGACCGTACCCGGTTATCCAAAAGATGAATGAGTACAACTATGTTGTGCAGGTAGAGCCAGATAGGCATAAGACATACCACATTAACATGTTAAAGGAATACAGAGCACAGAGTTTGGGAGCTGTGATGGCCATTTGTAGCCCACTGCTGGAGGATCCGGCGAGCAATGCTCTGCCTGATCTTCTAGGGGAGGCTAGGCAGGGAAACACTGTGGAACAGGTGGAGATAGGGGGGCAGTTAAGTGCTAGGCATAAGAGAGAAGCCAGGGACATGCTAGCAAAGTATAGGGCTCTCTTCACTGACATGCCAGGGAAAACACAGCTCACAGAACACACAGTGGACACAGGGGACCTGCGACCTCTGCATAAGCACGCTTATAGAGTGTCAGCAGAGGTCAAGACCAGTATAGAGAGGGGGATAGAGGAGATATTGACCCTAGGGGTAATTGCCCCGTCCCAGAGCCCTTGGGCAAGTCCGATAGTTCTAGTTCCTAAGAAGGACAAGACCACCCGGATTTGTGTGGACAACCGCTTGCTCAGTGCTGGGACGGTCTCAGATGCCTATCCCATGCCCCGCATGGATGCGTTATTAGATGAACTCGCGGGGGCAAGGTATCTGACCACCATGGATTTGAGCAAAGGCTATTGGCAAATCCCACTGACCATGGAGGCTAGGGAGAAGTCAGCATTTATCATCCCAAGTGGCCTCAATGAATTCTTGGTGATGCCATTTGGAATGAAAAATGCCCCGGCTACCTTCCAACGCCTGGTCAACCGATTACTGGAAGGGATGCAGAGTTATGCAAGGGCTTATCTAGATGACATTGCTGTCTTTAGTAACTCCTAGGAATCCCATTTAGGACATGTAGCTGCGCTGTTGGCTAAGATTAGGGAGGCTGGGCTTACCTTGAAGCCTACAAAGTGTATGGTAGGGATGGCAGAGGTCCTGTATCTAGGGCACAGTGTGGGTGGAGGGCACCTCAAACCAGAGCCAGCCAAGGTAGAAGCCATAGTTCAGTGGCCTGTTCCAAAAACCAAGGAACAGGTCATGGCAATTTTGGCCACCGCAGGGTACTATAGGAAATTTGTCCCACAGTACAGCGCCGTGGCCAAACCCCTGACTGATTTGACCAGAAAGCAACTGCCTGTGCTTATTATCTGGTCTCCTGCTTGTGAAACTGCATTCCAGGCACTGAAGACTGCCCTTGCTGGGGCCCCCATACTTGCTTACCCTGGACTACACCAAACACTTTCTAATACAAACTGATGCCTCGGACTTTGGCATTGGGGCTGTGTTGAGCCAGGTGGGGGAAGACGGCAGAGAGCACCCCGTGGTGTACCTCACCCATAAACTGCTCCCCAGTGAGGTGGCATATGCCACCATTGAGAAAGAGTGCTTGGCCATTGTGTGGGCACTCAGAAAGCTTCAACCTTATGTGTATGGGCAGGCTTTCACGGTCATCACCAACCACAACCCCCTGAGTTGGCTACAGAGGGCATCAGGGGAGAATGCCAAGCTACTAAAGTGGAGCTTGGCCCTGCAAGAATTCGAGTTCACTAACCAACATGAGAAGGGTAGTGAAAACAGCAATGCTGATGGCCTTTCTCATCAAGACTATCCCTCTGAGACTGAGTTCATTAATGGTGCCAATGTTGACCCACTCCCGTGAGGGGCAGTGGGCCACAGGTCACCCATTAAGAAGAGGAGGTGTAGAGGGAGAGGGGGATTGGCCCGGTATTAAAGGGGTTACACCCCATATGGCCACCCCCTGACCTCACCAGGGAGGCAAGGGGTTAACTGGACTGCGGTCCAGGAATGTGGTTTTACCTTGCTGCATCATCCAAATGTGCATTCCCCTGTAATAATGTATTGTCACCATTCCAGTGTCTGCACCAACACACCCACTGGGATCCATTCGGGAGGAGAAGGGTTAATAGTTAGGAAGTGATTATAGCCCTTTGTTCCATGTTCCCGCCTTTTCAGGCTCCATTTTGCAGTTTCCCATAGGTCGCCATTGCAGCTCCATTCAATCCTATGGCGAATCCGGCGGTTTGGGCCCGTTTCCATAGAAGACCAGCAGGTGGCGCCCGAGAGAAGGAGCGGAGGTTCCCCATTGTAAGTCAATGGAGCCATTCATTTCAATGGGGATTCCTCGACGCCGATCTCCAGGAACGGGTTGGCAGCCATCCAAACCGCAAACCGCAAAAGCGGATACAATATCTGAAAAAGAGCTTTTATCACACTAGTTCAAGTTCAAACACAATTGGCGTGGGAAACTTAGGTTCTACGGCCCCCAGAAATAAAATTATTTTTCCCCCTAGACCCTAAGAAACCCCACACTCGACTACCACCGGGTCTGAGGATTAAGGACCCCCATAAAGGGTCGCGCTCGCCACAAGGGTCACGCCATTGACTCCAATGGCGGAGGGAAGAGCAGCGTGTAAAAACTACTAAGTCCAAATGAGCAGAAACCCAGAGCCCATAACTCTGGTTCTGCCCAACCTAGAGGGCTGAGATACGGCCACCATGTAGTCCTAGTTCCGGCAGGATTGCATGGCAAATACCGACCCTCTCGGGGCAACAGAACTGAGTCAGGGTAATTGCAAAGTTTGGGTTTCTGCCATTGAATTGCATGGCGGAAAAAAGCCTCATGTTCAAAAAAACAAAAAAAGGTTTTTAAACTGTGTTTTTGTATCTCCGGTCCGGTAGGTCGCAGCCAGCTGAAACTTGGCCACCATGGAGAGTCCCCTACGGCATGAGGGTCTGGCAAGTTGCAGCCCGCTCGGACCAGCCGAACGGATTATTTTAATATACATTGATATTGGAAAATATATTGTATTTCAAAGCGGGGATAAAAGCCCGCGAAGGTTTCTGACTGTTAAATGTAATTGCTCAGGGAGGTGACCCATTGTCTAAAACAGACCCCCTGATCAAAGGCTCAGCCATTCTGGCTGCATACATTAGGGCGGAGAAACGGAGGGCTTGAGTGGTCTGGAAGTGTTGTAATTCACACTTACAGACAAAGGGTTTCCTGGCCAGATCCAGGTCTGGTAGACATGTAGGCGCCCTGAATTTTGTGTGGGGCTAAAGAAATGAGACCCCCGGGGCCAGAAGTACGCATGTGCCAACTAGCTGGGGGGCATAATCTATCAATGTACCCACGTTAGAGATTGGGTGCAGATAATTGTTCTCCAATAACCTGCCCTCAATGACAAAGTATCGGACTGGAATCACATATAAACCAGTATCAGCCCTATGCTCAGAGTCTTCAATTTTACCAACTACTTGATGCCTGATTGCTGTAGGAATTGCTAATCCTGTTTCCTGATTACTTCATCATCCCAATCCCTAAGTAAGTGTTATTTCTTGTCTGTTATTTGTACTATCTTTTGTGTGCACCTATCTAAGGAATAAACTCTCTTTATTATATCTAAGTCGTGTTCAATTCAACCCAGTTATTTGGTGTATATTATATCCTATCACAAGTTACCGTGACACTAACCTGTTGGTTCTCAGGAGGGTGAGTTTCCGCGATGTTGTAGGGAGTTGGCCACAGGATAGTCTTTAGTGATGGTGCAGCTCCTCCATCCTGCAGTGCTCCTGTCATAGACAGAAGTTTATCCCCATAGGAACTTGCATGATGTTGGATAATGGAACCTGGAGTACCAGCATCAGTACAACAGATTTATTGGCACAGTATTTGGCGGACAGCTTTAAAGTGTCCCCCTTTTGTTTGTTTTTTGAAGGAACAGACTCCTCATCGATCAGCGGTGTTGATATAGTATTGAACCACAAACTTCAGGAAACTGGCTTCACCAAGGAGTCTTACAAACATCTGAACAGAACATGAACTGGTCCTTTGCTTCCAGTATCCCAGGCCAGGGGTACCATCCCTTCACTGGGCAGGACAGGACTAGTCATCCAAGGAGCTTGAGGCCCCTAGGTGAGTGTAATCTTTCCTTACTCTCTCAGGGGCAATATATATTAAAACCAGAGACAGAACATAAAACACAGACAGAGCTCAGTGCTACATCCAATGACACTAATACACGGTACAGTGCCTAAATATATATATATCTTTTGAATAAAATGGTCTTTTAGTTTAACTCTTTGGCCAAAGTGTTGTAAGCCCTTGAGCCCCTCCACGACAGACCACGTCTCAAGGGTACCTAACACTAATATAAATTCTTAATAACCTGTACATTACAGGAAGAATGATTTATAATAAATCTGTCAAAATTAGTTGCATAGTTCTAAGTCTGATTGAAGCTCTTATTAATCTGTACTGCACCGACACACTTTATTCGAGCAAATACCCAGTATGTACCTGGCAGATACCTGGAATGCGCCGCTCCTCACCTCTGACAAGCCCCGTTGCGTTTGCCTTCCCAGCCTGGGTTCATGCCTGGCTGACGGGCGGCTGATCTGTTAAATGATAATGATTAGGATTTAATAGGCTGCAATGCTTCGCGTGTCTACCAGATGGCATAAATTCATGAATTGTAATGCAGTATATATATATATACTGTGCAATATTGCAGCCAGCGGGAATAAAATGCTTCAATCCCTGCCTGGAAAATACCTCAATGCACTCGGGCAGAAAACAGTCACAAACCTCAATACACCCGGGTATACCCGAATTCGTGGGACTAGCCGAGCTCGAATAAAGTGTGTCGCCAGTGTACATTACTAGGAAAAGCACTCTGAATTAGATTTGTCACAATCAAACTGCATGCAAGTTCCCCTGAGTGTGGGAGATGCGCTGGAGTGAGGTTTTAACCATTTCAAAGTAGGAGGGGGTGAGCTTCAAACTAGGGAAGGCAGAGCCACCCACCAAATCAGCTAAGACCAGCTGAATAAGAATTGTAAAACATACAGGACCCCTACAAGCTCATATTGAACCCCCAAAATAACCACAACATATATATATATATATATATATATATGCGTATAAGTGTCACAGGAGTGCTACTGAGCATGGCAATATATATTAAAACCAGGGACAGAACATAAAACACAGACAGAGCTCAGTGCTACATCCAATGACACTAATACATGGTACAGTACCTAAATATATATATATCTATATATATATATATATATATATATATATATATATATATATATATATATATATAGATATATATATATAGATATCTTTTAAATAAAATGGTCTTTTAGTTTAACTCTTTGGCCAAAGTGTTGTAAGCCTTTGAGCCCCTCCACGGCAGACCCATCGATGGGGTTTTCTATCTCCAGACACGTGGTACAGCAATGGGCATGAGTTTTGCCCCCTCTTACGCCAACCTATTTTTAGGTTGGTGGGAGGCTGTCCACGTGTTTGGAGATAGAAACCCCTTTCGTCAGTTTATCACTTTTTACAAAAGGTACATTGATGACCTGATTATAATTTGGGAGGGTGATTCGAGCACTTTATTATCTTTCATAGATCATTTAAAATCACAATAACTTTAATTTGCACTTCACTTTTAATTATAATTTTCATCACATTCACTATTTAGATTTATTATTATTCGTCAATATGGACATGACTATCAATTCAGATGCTTTCATAAAGCCAATTCACGCAATACGTTTTTAAGAGCTGACAGCTGTCATCCCAAACCCCTTCTTAAAGGAATGCCTGAGGGGCAACTTATTAGGCTAAAACGAATCTGTTTCTCTGAGGAGGATTATCAAATACAATCACAAGAACTCCTTGCCAGATTCAAAGACAGAGGGTATGCACCTCTGGACCTAAAAAAAATCATCTAATGAGGTAAACTGCATGTCTAGGTCAGATTTGTTATGTCAACCAAGAAGTAAGGATCATAATAAAAATATAGAACAACAACCTTTATTCATCACCCAATTTAATGTTCAAGCAAATCAGATTAAAACAATAATTAGGAAACATTGGGGGGTTCTTTCTACAGACCCCCTACTGAACAAAGGTGCCCTATGAGGTGCCCTATGTATGGATGGGAGTGGACACAGGCTCTGACTCCATGGTTAGTGATGTCAGAGTTGTGTCAGCGCCAGAGGATATATAAGGCACAGCACTGATCAAAAGTTAGGGATTTTAGATAATAGGTTCTTCCCAGTTCAGGAAGGAGCAAAGAGTAATTACGTTACAAGCTGCGGAATTATGAGACTGTGACCAGGGACCTGGCACAGGGTGGATACCCCTACGGGGATAGGGAATCCCTAATCAAGGAGGAATATACCTTTCAGAGGGAAGCCGCCGAACAATGATGTGTGGCTAGAACACTTACTGTGAGGGGCAGCTAGCCCACATCCTCAATAAAGATGACCCTGTTGAAAGATGCTCTCGTGTGTAAGTGTGGAGTAATTGCACAGAGAGAAGCACCACAGAGGAGTTCCTCACCAGGACCATCCACAAGCTCAAGCTGGGATCCTGATGAGGTGGAGGCGCTGCACTCGATCTAGGTAGGACTCAAGCACACTACCTCAGCTGCCTGTCTGGGTTGGCAATCCCCACACAACATCATGCGGGAGACTCAGGAGTCCTGTTGCCAACAGGTGCACCACCAGACACTACACTGTAATGGGAGCTGGTTAGACCACAGGGGCCAATATGAGATTGGGTGGGTCAGGCCTGTCCAGAAAATCCGTTACATTTGGAGGCGCTGCTGAGAGAGACCTGTCAACAGGACAGGCTTTTGCTAGGTCACTTGGAAACAGGGAGAGTGTCTGCTGCCACTTTGTGCTGCGTTGGGACGGACCTAGGGGTAGTCAGGGGGCTGATGGAGTTGTCAGTTCGCAGGGACGACCTATGGGCCTGAAAGGAGTTGGGGGTTTGGAGCCGGGCTATAGCTGTCCTAGTCACCTTGAGGTAGTGCTAGTTGGTAGGATGCCTAAAGGGATAGCCTGTTAACGTGGTCAGGAATCCTGGAGAGGGTCTGCGCTAGGCTAACCAAGAGAGGTAGACGCCCAAGTACTGCATGGAAGCCCCAGAGTACTCTAGCCCATTCCAGACCACTTACCGTAGGGAGCACAGACTGGGAGGAAGGAGATACAGCAGACACTGAGAGAGTGAGCCTAGCCTGAGGTAGTGCATACATGAGTCCAGCCTACATTAGGTACACATGGTGGTGCATCAGGGAAATCTTTATTGTGCCGGTGTGGTGGCTGCCCTGCAGAAAGGAGCCCCATGTAAAATACTATCAAGTACAGCGAGAAAATGGCGACCACAAGAATGGAGGATCCGCGTGGTGCGGATAGTCCAAATTGGCGACCGGAGGCTGATGGGGAGAGCACACCTGGCGTGCGCCCCGCTGAAGAGCAAGCTGTTACCGATATGTCTGTCACGAGCCTGCTATGGAGTGGAGTGAAAGCTGTGGCCGCGCTGTTTTGGTCCTGCCTAGGACACCGAGGCGCTACCCTGGAGGACTGTGTTGAGGACATTGTTATAACAGGAGGGGAACATAGTAAGAAAAACTGTCAGTCGGCATACAAACAGATGAACGCTACCTCATTCATTGACCAGACTGACAGTGCGACCCAAAATGGCGGCTCCCGCTTCCCTGGGAGACCGCGTGGGCCGATTGCGGACAATTCTGCAAATGCAAAATTTACAAGGAATTGGCCAGAAGCGGCGCCAACAGGAGAGCCCCGCCCACCTGGGGGGTATGGCGCGAAAGCTGCGGCCGTGCCTTTATGGACAGTAACTCCCTCAGCCCCAGTGCTGAGCCAACCGATTAGCCTGTGGGACCCTCCCCTAATCTCAACCAGGGGGAGTGGTTTCCAACTATGCCCCGTGGGTATGAATCCAGCGGAGCAAGGAACTGGTGAGCCGGCGGTGCTGCTACCAAAATTAGTCCCTGCAGCTGGTGTTGTGTGCGGAAAGGAAAGGTATTTTGCACGCAAGGCAGCTGCAAGAAATCGGCTGGGATTGGCACCAAAGGAAGGACCCCACCCAGTGGGGGATAAGGGCGCGAAAGCTGTGACCGCACCCTCTAGGACTGAAAGAGGTGCGGCCTCAATTAAAGGACATCCTATCCCATTGTGGGACCCGCCCATAATCGCTACTACTGGGGGCGGATTCCAATTGTGTCAGACAAGGGCGGAGCTGAACCAAGGAGTGGCTGACAATCCAACCCCTGTTGGTCACTCACGCGGAACCAGCTTCCAGAACAGACCATTGTTAAAAGTGGCTCCCACCAGGACAATGGCCTGCTCCCCAGACGTGAACAAGATGGTGTCTACTCAGCCCTATGCAGTACCAGGGGGGGTACTGGTAATATGCGTAGGGGGCGCGGAGACAGTGGTGGGCCTCTGCCTGCAATGCAGACTGCCCGGCGGTACCATGGGCACAGCGGCGCGCTGTCCCCAGTGTGGCACGCAATACCTGTGGCCTATGCCCACATTTGTGCCAATCCAGACCAATGACCCAATGGGGGATACGGCTAGGCTGTCCGCCGAGTCCCCCGGTGCACTGTGGACCAAGGGTGCAGATCCTGTAGAATGGGGATCGGAGCCGGTTAATACGGCTGGGTCCGAAGAACATGGAGCGATCGGTCAGGCAACTGACCGGGAGAAGAGAAGGCGGTCGCCACGATCGGCGACCCCAAGTACCCTTAATGTGGATTCCTCGGACGAGGGACCCAAAGAACTCTCTAGTACCCTGGTCTGGCCGGTGGCGGTGTCCTGCGGAGGAAATGGGGTGAAAAGGCCACTTACCGGGAGTGACAGTGGGAGGAGTCGGATGTCGCCGGTGGAGCGGAGGCCTGAAAGGCGGAGCCCATCCGTCCCCGGGGTCGGCGGGACCAGCGGTGACGGGCGATCCACGCCCACCCTGCGGACTGGTAAGAATAGCCCTTGTTCTTGCCAGGCTCCGGTGCTGACACTAGCAACGGAAGGGCCGTGCCAGGCCAGGACGGCGCACGTGGGCGCAGGCGGACTTCCGGACATCATTGTGGAGGAAGAGATCCCGCATGGGGGTCCATCCCAAGATGGCGGCACCTCCGCATCCGGTGATGACGTCGGTTCCGGCGGAGGCAGCGGAGCAACCGTAAGGAGATCACCAATGCGTCAGCGATCGGGCAGTGGTTTCCGATCGACTAAGAAGACCAGGGGCAAGCGACGGACCGAGGAGGGTGAGACGCAGCCGGCGGTATCACCGCTCAGTGGTACGGGACAGTCCGATAACGGAGAGCGGGTCGGAACCCCGCGGCTGCCTACCGCATACTCCTATGCCTAACTCCACGCCCTAGATAATGCCCCTGCCCCAGTCACCTGTTCCCGGGGATCATCGTCCAGTTTGGGGGTGTCGGAAGGGTCCTTGGGGGTTTGCGAGAACCGGACTGGGGAGAGACTAGGCAGCTTTGCCTCCGAGGGTGGTTCAAGGGGTGGAGGACAATTGGGGCACGTGTCAAAGTCCCGATGGGTGCCTGAAGAGGCTGATGTACAATCGGGGGAGGCGCCAAAACACGAAAGGTGGTCCAGACCCCGTTCCGCAGGGACCTCTGGGGTATGCTCTTGGGGGGGTACCGATGAGGGAGACTCTCTAGAGTCTGGGCCCGAGAGGCCTAGGGAGACCCGTTGGTGGGCGCCCTTATTTGAGGGATATGTGGGGTGGATGGACCGCACGCGGTTCCTATTATAGAAAGATGAGGTGGTGGACTACTGGTGGGATAAGGGGGAGTTCACGCCCGCCGAGAGAAAGAAGGAGTTACAGTTTAGGTGGTTCCTGATAGGCCGGAACGAGAACGAAACAATGGGTCCTGATATATTATCAGACCCTGTGGACCCAGATGAGCCCTTGTCCTGGGTATTACCAGGGAGAGCGGGGAACGCCAATTTAACAAGGTGTAGTCGGGCTGAAAGGGCCATTACCGCAAAATACAAGTACTCCCATGGTTTGGAGTACCCGTACGTCCCAGAACCCCTCATGCAGGAGATTGAGGATAACAGGGACCAATGGTTAAGGGAGACCATAGAAGAATACATGGTTAATAAGGGGGGTGCCATTACTGGCAGTAAGGCAGAGGAACGGATTGAACACCTGATAAGGGTATGGAGCATCGGGCGAAGTGTTTATAAGCACAAGGTGATGTACCGGCCTGAGAGGGGTTTGCCACGCAGTTACAGCGTGACTGTGCTGGACATGGGGGGTCGGGAGGTTAAGAAACCCAATCCCGGCACTATTATTAGGAGGTACTGGGTAGCATTGCGCGAGTTCGTGGCTGCTGGTCAGGGCGTGCTTGGCGCAATGTGATTTGTTGTTTCAAAAATCTCATGTTAAAAAAAAAATGTGTATGTTCCATTTTACAGTGCTTCCTGAAGAAAGGTATTTCAAATTTAGGTCCCAGCCAGGGTCGGTGGGATTCACCAGGGTGAGAATGTAGCCATGCTGTAAAATGGCTGCAGTCATCTCTCCTGCTGACAGTAAGGCCTGGTAAGTTATGGGCATGCCAGCAGTAATCATGGAGGTTTGCCCTCACACCCTGGTGAGGTGCCCTATGTATGGATGGGAGTGGTCACAGGCTCTGACTCCATGGTTAGTGATGTCAGAGTTGTGTCAGCCCCAGAGGATACATAAGGCACAGCACTGATCAAAAGTTAGGGATTTTAGATAATAGGTTCTTCCCAGTTCAGGAAGGAGCAAAGAGTAATTACGTTACCAGCTTCGGAATTATGAGACTGTGACCAGGGACCTGGCACAGGGTAGATACCCCTACGGGGATAGGGAATCCCTAATCAAGGAGGAATATACCTTTCAGAGGGAAGCCGCCGAACAATGATGTGTGGCTAGAACACTTACTGTGAGGGGCAGCTAGCCCACATCCTCAATAAAGATGACCCTGTTGAAAGATGCTCTCGTGTGTAAGTGTGGAGTAATTGCACAGAGAGAAGCACCACAGAGGAGTTCCTCACCAGGACCATCCACAAGCTCACACTGGGATCCTGATGAGGTGGAGGCGCTGCACTCGATCTAGGTAGGACTCAAGCACACTACCTCAGCTGCCTGTCTGGGTTGGCAATCCCCACACAACATCATGCGGGAGACTCAGGAGTCCTGTTGCCAACAGGTGCACCACCAGACACTACACTGTAATGGGGGCTGGTTAGACCACAGGGGCCAATATGAGATTGGGTGGGTCAGGCCAGTCCAGAAAATCCGTTACATGTGTGAAAAGGATAATTAAATACATTTCACATCAGTAGTCATATATTAAGTATATAAAAGCTGAAAGACTAAATAATGATAAAAATCAGGGAAAACAGTGATGGAAATAAAGAAGGCAACAAAAAAAGGGGGGGAGGAGGGAGGAGGGGGGAGGGGAGGGGGGAAGAAAGGGGGAAAGGGAGGGAAGAAGGGGTAGAGAGGTAAAGAAAGAAGAAAACAGACGTGGAGGATAAATAACATCACACCTTAGATGAATTGAACTTCATAATCATAATTTAAAACTTAAAATAGTGCAAAGACAAAGCAAATTCTATCTAAACCTATAAATAAAGGGATACATATCAATTTATAAAAAATTATAAAAAACATTGCAGATCCCATTCTATATTAAGTCCATTGGGTTGGAGGGTATTCAATGCAAAAATCCAATGAGCCTCTCGCTGATGCAAGATTTTAACCCAATCTCCTCCACGAGGAGGGAATGGAATGTGCTCAATGGCTAAACATTGCAAGGAACCCACCGAACCGAATGGACAGGTGTTGAAGTGTGAAGATACCGGATGCAGCATATCCTGATTGCGTATAAGCCTTAAGTGCTCTAAGATGCGAATCTTGAGGACTCTACTTGTTAGGCCAACGTATTGTTTTCTGCATCCGCATATCAACAGGTACACAACAAAACTTGTCTGACAAGACAAAGGATTTGATTTCAAATCTGCGAGTTTCATCACTGTTGGAAAAATGAGTTGATTTATTCATATTGGGACATATCTTACAATGACCACATTTGTATGAACCCAATAACTTTGGAAACAAAGATAACCTATTTTTCTTTTGGTTATTGGGCTGTAACATACTTGGTGACAAGAAATTACATAATGTATCCGCTTTGCGAAAATCTATACGAGGGCCAGTGCAAACCATTTTTTGTAACATTGGGTCCAAAGATAGTGTGGCCCAATGTTTCCAAATTATCGATTTAATAGCACTGGCTTGTTCGCTGTAGTTAGTAATAAAGTAGGGCGCATCAGTGCTCTCGATTGGTCCACCCTGTCTGAATTGACTCTTGTTCGTATTGATTATCACGTCTCTTTCTGTCCCAAGAGTTTCGTCATAGGCTTGATCAAGATCCGTTCTGGCATACCCCCTTGACAGGAATCTGTCCCTCATCTCACCCGCCCTGTGTACAAAGTCCTCCAAAGAGGAACAGTTCCGACGTAAATGAAGGAACTGTCCCCTTGGGATGCCTCTGACCAGAGGGCGGGAGTGACAACTTCAGGCATGAAGTAACGAATTTCTGGCATTTTCTTTTCTGAATATATCCGATTGTATTTTATTTTCAATGTCAATATATAAATTGAGATCTAAAAATTGTATTTGATACATGTCGAACGAATGCGTGAATCTAAGATTCAGCGTGTTAACTGCCAGATAGTCGAAAAACTTCTCCAGGTCATCTTCCCCCCCACTCCAGATCATAAGTAGGTCATCAATATAGCGCTTATAGAACGCTATATGATGCCTAAAGGGATTGGAATCTCCAAACACGTGGGACATCTCCCACCAATCCATAAAGAGGTTGGAATAGGAGGGGGCAAAAGAAGTCCCCATAGCAGTCCCACGTGTTTGGAGATAAAACTGTTGGTCAAAAAGAAAATAATTATGTGTGAGTGAAAATCTAATACTATCCAATAAAAAAGCTATATGTGTTGGGAAAGAGAAGAATGATGATTGAGGAAAAATTCAACTGCTGTGAGCCCATGCTCGTGATGGATACTATTATATAAAGAAGCTACATCTAGCGTAAACCAGATGTAGGATGAGAGCCATGTGAAAGGTGCTAAAAGTGCTAAAACATGCTTGGTATCAATAATATGTGAAGGTAAAGAGTGTACAAGTGGTTGTAAAAAGTGGTCTATATATTGAGAAAGGTGCTCACCCAGGGATCCAATGCTTGATATGATGGGTCTACCTGGGGGTAATCCCTGTGTGTCTGTGGCAGTATAAATCTTTGGATTTTATGAGGATTTTATGAGGTTTTTGTGGCTAAAGTCATGCATGGCGTGACCGGCTGGCTGAAGCGGCCGAAATCAGGTGTGCACGTATCAGCTTTTCCTTCCATTTCCCCACAAGCAATAAGAGGTTATAAATCATTTCCTGATATAAACTCAAGTTTCAGTGCTGGCAAGTAAAATTGTTGTGCCCTTAATGGAGAGTTGCCAGATGGATTTGATACCCTAATTAATTTTTCCTGAATCATTACCTGTGAAAGATAAACCATGCTAAGTATCACATGTGTATACAAATCACCATCCAAGAACTTGCGAGTACTTACAAAAACATGAATATTATTTGCTCACAATGAAGTCTAAATTTTTAAAAGGTGTACATCAAGTATAGAAGGATTAAAGAATGCGGGAAAGAGAGGGCATATATTCAGCTCTGTCACTGGTGAAAGTTTAAAGGGTTTATTCGTTTTGGCCAGACAGATAAGTGTTTTAAAACCAGGGGATACAGTATTCTTTTTTCCTTCTGCTCAAATGTCTGCAAGAAAGAGAATCAGAATAACAGCAGCACAGATCGTACCCCCACCTTTTTCTCCAGCTAAAGGAATGTGCAAAGATACGAAAGTTAACTCCAAAGCTCCGGAGCATCAAAGTAGTTTTAAATTCAGGTTATTTATGAGAATAAAGAAAGAGAAGAGAACTTTTAATAATTGAGTTGCAGGATGAAATTGTTTGGTAATAGGGGAGAAATGTTTTTCTTTTATGTGTTCGTTATTTTTGTGATGTTGTTTGGCTGTGTTTGAGAGAAGTTTTTGTATTGTGTGTTCTGTATTGTGTGTAACCAGTAAAAACACATTTCAATTTTATTTCTATAGGATTAGGATATGTTTCGGAATATTTTGTTTTTAAAAATGCTGGTAAAAGCTCACAAGCATTGTTTGAATTATATATTGTATTGTATGTTTATGTATATAACACCATTAGTGTGCATAGCGCTTCACAGGAGTGGTGCACGTTGTAATCATATAAGTATCAAATGGTAAAGGTAATAGGTCATTGAATAAGGGATCAAGACATAATAGTAACATTAAGGAAGAGAAGTCTCTGCTCTCAGGAGCTTACAATCTAATTGGTAGGTAGGGAGAGCATACAGAGCCAGTAGGAGTTGATTAGAAGCCAGGAGAGGAATTTCAGGAGGGGAAACGCAGAATCAGAGTTTAAAGAGTAGAGTGATTCGAGCAGCAGCGTTTAGGATAGATTGTAGGGAAGACAGGTGAGAGGCAGGAAGGCTGGATAGCAGGGGATTACAGTACTGTAATCAAGATGGGAGAGAATGAGGGCCTGAATCAGAGTTTTAACAGTTGAGCAACAGAGGAACAGGTGTATCTTTGTGATATTGTGGAGGAAAAAGCGACAGGTTATAGAAATGTTTTGAATGAGAAAGGAAAATATGAGAGAGGAGTTGAGAGTGACCCCTAAGCAGCGTGCTTGGGCTACTGGATGAAAGATTGTACTTCAAAGTAATGTGGAAGGAGATATTAGGGCCAGGTTTGGGAGGAAGTATGAGGAGCTCTGTTTTTGCCATGTTAAGTTTAAGACGACGGAGGGCCATCCAGGATGAGATAACAGAAAGACATTCAGAAACTGTGGTTTGTACAGCAGGTGTAAGGTCAGGGGTTGAAAAGTAAATGTGTGTGTCGTCAGCATACAGGTGATATTTAAACCCAAAAGATGTTATTAGGTTGTGAAGATTGAGATAATGTGTGTGGCTATCATCACCTCCATTTTGGCCTAACCGCCATTTTGAGTGTTTGCTTGTATGTATGCCAATCCGTTTATTCGTGTATGAACTATGAATGTTTGATTCTGCAGAGTATCGCTCCTAGATGTAACTCGCCCTTGTGTAATTCCTACGAGGCAGGCAAGAATTTGAAATTACCTTCGTAAGAGGTTTTTCCTGTCTTAGATATTTCTGCTGACCTTGGGTTTTGTTATCTAACAGCTACAGTGCATACAGGGCTGGACAGAGTAACTCGCTTATGTCACAAGGTTAAGAGGCCCACATTATGGTAAATTATCGATAAGAATATAGCATATGCAGCATATTTAGGTATCAATATGTCTTTTTGTACAAGTCATCATATATTTTTTTATCTCTAAGCCAGCCCCCTTAAAGGGAGTATTACTCATTTTGAAATGTATAAAATGTGATACTAAGCAATATGTTGGCAGAGGCCTGAGTTCCTTGTTGGAATTCTTTTCTCTCAATTGTGCCATGGTGCTGATAAACTCATGTTGTTACTTTTTGAACCCTTGACTCATTGATTTTATTTCTACGCTTTGACAAGGTCACCTAGAGAGAGTGTGTACAGAGAAAAGAGAAGAGTGTGGTCCATAGAGGCAAATGCTTCAGAGAAGTTGAGTAATATGAGCAGAGTGTAATGTCTTTGGCAGCATATAGGTCATCAGTTGTTTTAGTGAGAATTGTCTCCATGGAGGGAGCAGTGCAGAAGTCAGATTGTAGAGGGTTAAGGAGAGAATGGGTGCTGGGAAAATGGAGCAAGCAAGAGAATACAAGACAAGTCAGTAGTTAGAAAGACAGGTAGTGTCAAGATTGCTATTTTTGAATATAACTGTTACATGTTTGAAGGAGAATGGAAAGGTATCAGAGTAGATGGAGAAGAGGAGGTCAACAGTGATGGTGACATTCTCTTCTAAGACAGTGGAAAAAGAGTCAAGGAAAGCAGGAAGCGAAGTAGGATAGGAGGAAAAAGAGGGAATGTTCTGATGTATGGATTTCACCTTTTCCTTAAAATAGTTAGCAAAGTCCTGAGGTGAGATGAAGGAAGAGTTAGTGTGGGTTAGATTTGTGAGTGTTGATTAATGGAGAGAAGTAGGTTTGTTTAGCTTGAGAAAGGGCAGAATTGAAACAGGATAGCATAAATTTGTAGTGAAGGAAGTCTGTGAAAGTATGAGAGTTCAAACAGAAGGCATTAAAAAGAACTGAGTGGAGGGAGATAGCATGAGCGTGTGGGAGCTATTTGTGTGTTAAGAAGTGATATAACCTCAGCTATAGAAAAGTCCCGTTATTTAATTTTTGAGAGGCCATAAAAAATGCAGTTCTTTGGGCTCTGGATAAAGCTCCATGTATCTAAACTATAAGCAAAAGTTCCAATTCAATAATTATTATTTTGTTTAGGAAGAAGCCGTTGTGCCGTTATCTTATCTGTTCAGGGTCATTTGGCGAAACGCCCAGAAACCAGCTGTCTAATTGCCCGAGATAAACAAACTCTGAAATTATTTTGTAGTCAAATAAATAATAATGCGGAGTGTCTTTAAAAATATCAAGCTGACCGTGTGCTCGGCACTGTACAAAGAAATTAGTGGGAAGTCTTATACAAAATCATTTGTCTATTAACTGAATATGTGATGTATTTTATAACTTTTAATCATTTATTTTTTCCAAAGGTGTCCATAAGCAGTGGTTATTGTCAAAATTGCTGTGTAATCTAGAATGGTTTGCCAGGAAAGGGTGAATTGGGAGTCGCCTCTCATTTGGGGGTGTGTCTTGTGCATAGGGTTAAATACAGGGGATACATAGTTGCAAAAGCAGTTACATAAGTGAACAGGGTATACATTATATACAAGGTATTTCAAATTTCTAGCAGAATAGTTACAGTGGAGTGTTTGGATAAAAGCCAGATTGTGATTGGCTAGGGAAATTTGTATTGGTAAAATAATTGCTTAATTGGGAGTGAATATGTTTCCATGACTGTGGATAGTAATGGGAGAAGAGAGGTTGGCCTGTAGTTTGAGACAGGGTTTTTTGTGCCCACTTTTGAAGATTGGGACAACTCTGGCAGTTTTCCAGGTCTTAGGGATATGGCCTGCAGACAGGATAGAATTAACTATGGAAGCAATTAGTTTGGCAATGGATGGGGCATCAAGTCTTAGGAACTTAGATTGTAGCAAAGTCAGGTTCACATTGGCTACTTAGTTTTAATTTGAGGAACATTATTAGGGGATACCTCTGTCAATATGCGGATGCTAAGACAGGAGTGATAATCTGTATATCAGGGGAGACTCCATTTTGCTTGCTATATAACCATTTGATACTAACACTGCCATTTCGTTTAGTCTGATGTTAACTAACCTTTTACCCACTTAATGTTGGCTGAACTTCTGAACTATATATGTTCAGACATAGTTCCGGAATGAAGTAACAGGAAGTTTTAGCCAAGAAGGCATACTGCTGCGGCAGCTTTTATTCTAACAAATCACCGTTTTTTCCCTGGCTTGTTCCTGGAATGCGACGCTGTTCACCTGGCGCATGCCGCATTCATTTTGGGTTGCCAGCCAAGGGTCATGCCCGGCTGATGCGCGGTTGATGCGTTTATTGATAATGGTTCGGATTTAATAGGCTGCAATGCTTCGCATGTCCGCCAGATGGCAGATATTCATGAATTGTAATGCGCTTCAGTAATGTGTCGGCTTGCAGGTGTTTCGTTTAATAAAGATACTGTACCACAGTGTGCTATTGTAACTTGGCCTTGAGACTGAAGGAAGAGGTTGCAAATATGTATCAATTTAGGCTTTTCATATTAAAGAAAGACAAAGACCAGTTTCAGTTACAGTTACACTATTCTCCAGAGACCTACCCGCCATGAGTGTTCAAGTGCAGCCCGCTTTCCTAAAACCCGACAGAAGTTACGCGTATTTGATATGTGCCGCGATTAATGCAACAGAAGATAAGATGGCAACAGTTGTTCAAATTTATCGGTATTTTATCGAAAATTATGACTTTTACAAATTTTCGCCAACTCCTCATACTGCTGCGGCACAGTTTATTCGAGCATTTGCCCGTTCTGTGCCGCAGCAGTAGCCTGGCGCGCGCCCGAGTGTGACGGGCGCACGCCGAAGCAGCGGAAGAGCGCCCTCCGATCGGGGCGCTCTCCCTACCGCTGCCGGGTCCGCCGAGTCCCCCGGAACCCCCTGCCGCTGTCCCGCGATCGTGGGACACCAGGGCTCCCTCGGGGAGCCCCTGGACACGCGTGCAGGGGGCGCACGCTCCCGATGACGCGTGACCGCGCGTCTATGACGTGCGGCACGCCGAGGGGCGGCCACTAGCAAGCCGGGAGATTTCCCGGCTTGCGGTACCGACCACACTTCAATAAAGTGTGTCGGTAGTGTATGTGGAAGCGTGTAATAAGGAAAAGGTTATGTAGCGATCCCTGTTTTTATCATCTTGAGCCACAATATGTTGGAGGGTATTGGTGTGTATCACCGGATATTTCCTGTATCTATGATCGTGCAGACGGCAAAAGACGAAGGGTCGTGTTAAAACCAACTAAGAAACGACAGTCGCTGCCAAGCAATGCACAAGCACCAGCACCGACTTCCAATGATGGTCCCGCCGTCAGTGACAACCCTGAGCCTGAGGCTGAGTCGGATTTCGCGTGCAGTTTTGATGAAGCTTGCATGTACCTAAGCAATTTTCAGCCTCACCAGCTGACTACAGGTGGACTAGTCCCGCTGCAAACTATCGACGTGGATGATCAAGAAAGCTGTACTGGCAGTGGACCGGCGCCGGCGCCAGCTGAATGGGAAATACTATGGTGAGTATTGTTGCCGTATTATTTTCTGTGTTTTTTTTATTTTGACAATACTGTATAAATATCGGTGCGATTCCAAAGTCAAGCGATTCTCCTGTAAGCAATATCATTGGCTGAGCGGCTTCTACAGTACTGTACTGCAGATACTGAACAATTGGTGGAACGCTAGGCGCATGCGCATGTGAACTGGAGAAAATTATTGGTGGGCTGGCTGGGTACTTCTTTAGGGGTCTGACCATTACTGTACATTAAAACTTTTCTTTTTGTTTTTCCTCAGAAAAGAAAACGGCTAATGGGGGGATTTCGATGGATAATATCGTGTTGTGTGACCATGCCTGCACATTGCTGAATCGGATTTAAAATCCCACGTCTACAGTTTTTTTGCCCTTGTTATTGATTAGGATAGAATACTGTACCTGAAACAGTACTGTATGCTGATGTTTTCCGGCCGTACAGTATACTGGGTAATAAACCCGAAAAAATAAAACTATGCATTTATTCTACATGTACAGTATCATTTACATTACATTATGTGTCTTCTACAGTATACAGTGCCAGGTTCCTAACATCTACAGTATGGGCAGAATGAATTTTATTTCTAGGTGCCCTAGAACAGAAGTTCCCACGCCAATTGGCCGTGAACTTGACCGAGGCCCTAGTTCACACGCCAATTGCGTGATTACCCTGACTCCGTTTCTGCCCATTCTGACTTAGCCGTTTCAAAGCAGCGCAGCTTTCTCCGCCATGCAAGTCAATGGCAGAAACCTAAACTTTACCATTACCCTGACTCCGTTCTGTTGCCACTAGAGGTTCGCAATTTGCCATGCAATCCTGCTGGAACAAGGTCTACATGGTGACCGAATCTGAGCCCTCTAGGCCTGGAACCGGAGTTATGGGTTCCAGGTTTCTGCCCATTCTGACTTAGTCGTTTCAAAGCAGCGCGGCTTTCTCCGCCATTACGGTCAATGATGGGACCCTCCTCGCCGGCGTGACTGTTTCTCGCCGCTATTACTGGTCGGACCCTGTTGGGGTCAAGTGAGGGGGTTCCTAACATCTAGGGGCAAAATGAATTTTATTTCTAGGTGCCCTAGAACAGAAGTTCCCACGCCAATTGCCCTAGTTCCCACGCCAATTGCCCGATCATTGCTCTTTTTTGACAATGTTGCCGATCTTGCGGCTTTGCGGTCTGACAATAAATAAACAGTGCAGTAAGCCTCGACATTTGTTACACTGTCAAAGGAGCAAATGGAAACAATGTAAGACAAATCAACATGTTCTTTTATTGGTGGAGTAAGTACAAAAACATTTATTTACAAATACTGTACAATGTTGAAACATTTTAAGTGCACAGAAATTCAAAACATCAACAGGTGTATGGTTTACTGCTACAGTACAGTACATGTGTGAAAACATTTGTCAGTCAGTATGGTTTACAGTCACATGTTTTAAATACAATACATTCTTTAATATTTTTTAAAATATACATATATAAATATATAAATATAATTTAAAATAATCCGTTCTGTGGGTCTGAGCGGGTTGAAATGTGCCTGGTCCTCATGCGGAAGGACCCTTGCCAAATATCAGCCTTCCACGTCCCCCTGAACCGGAGATCCAAAAATACAGTTTAAAAGCACATTACAAAGGTGGCTTTTTTTTCTGCCATGCAAGTCAATGGCAGAAACCTAAACTTTACTATTGCCCTGACTCCGTTCTGTTGCCACAGGAGGGTCGCCATTTGCCATGCAATCCTGCTGGAACAAGGACTACATGGTGACCGAATCTGAGCCCTCTAGGTTGAATAGAATCGGAGTTATGGGTTCCAGGTTTCTGCCCATTCTGGCTTAGCCGTTTCAAAGCAGCGCGGCTTTCTCCGCCATTACGGTCAATGATAGGACCCTCCTCGCCAGCGTGACCCTTTCTCGCCGCCATTACTGGTCGGACCCTGTTGGGGTCAAGTGAGGGGGTTCCTAACATCTAGGGGCAAAATGAATTTAATTTCTAGGTGCCCTAGAACAGAAGTTCCCACGCCAATTGCCCAATCATTGCTCTTGGTTGACAATGTTGCCGATCTTGCGGCTTTGCGGTCTGGCAGTAAAAAACATGTACAGTACAACACAGTTCAGCACAACAGTATGGTCTCACAGAAAGGCCTCCGCATTGTCCGTCCATGGCCGATTCCTTGCATGGCGCAAAACGCCATTAATGCAGTCGTGAACGCATTTCCTTACAGGATCTGTAATTGGATAAAAGTGCCGCATTTCATCCCGAATGTTTTTCGTTAAATTGGCAGGAAGCGCCTTTTTTACGCGATTCCAATCGTAGTTCACATTGAAGGCCCACTCGCAGTGCAAAGAGTAGGGAACATGGTGCTTAAATATGAACAAGGCATACTTGTAGGGTACACCAGCACTCTTACCATATAGTTCTCCCTGATCTCCGGTGTCAGATCGCACAGGGTGATGTCGGGCACCGTATCGATGCGAGCTGGGGTAGGTCTTTTGGGAGCGGGTGTGCTTGAGGCGACGGGCGATGGTAGGTTGTCTGGGAGGAAGCTTTCCTCCAGTCTTGGTCGCCGTGTTGTCTCCTGGCGTGGTCTTGACGGGGTTGTCATGTCCTCCTCAACGGCATACATGTACACTACATCTTCTGGTGGAGGGGGTGCGCTTGGTGATGGAAGGGAGTCGAAGGTCCCATTCATCACATCCATGTCACCACCCTGCTCCGGCGTCGGGGAAACAGGGGCATTAGCACCGAGCAAATAATGTATGCCCGCTATGTCAGCCTCTATCTTCTCCATCCGTCGATCCATCCGTTGATCCATTTGTAGCATCCGTTGCTCCACATTTAGCATTGTCTCCAGAAGCAGATCTATCTTTGCCAGCACAATAGAATTCCCGGGGAGATCCACACTTATCCCATTCAGCATCCGGTCTAATGAGCTGCTTGTGCATGGCATCTGGACATCTGGGGGGATGGGTGCAACGGAGGATAAGATGGGGGTTCCATGGAGAGAAGCGGCAGCGACATCGAGGAAGAGTGGAGGAGGTGACCTGTGGATACCCGGTAGAGGAGAAGCGGCAGCGTCGTCGAAGAGGGATGGAGAAAGTGACCGTTGAATTTCCGGGCGAGAAGCAGAGTCGTCTAAGAGCAAAGGAGAAAGTGACCCGTGGATTTCAGAGGCGGCGTCGTCGTCGGGTAGAACCGGAGAAGATGGGGGTGGAGAAGACGGGCTGAAGATTTCCGGGACAGCTACAGCAGAGTCGTCGAAGCGTATGGGAGGAAGTGGTCTGCGGGTTCGATGGGCTGGCTGCCATTCGTTTTGCGTAGAGAGCACATCACCGTATATCTTCTTGACATAATGAGGCTTACGTCTAAGAAAACCCTTAGCCTTTGGGGTCAGCAGAAGGTTTTCTTTATTGGCCTTAGCCTGTCGCTTTGGCCTTGGCGTGGAAACGGCTGCCGCCTTTCGCTTTTTCAGCATGACAGGCACGGCAGAGGCGAGAGTGTTCCTGCGTCCATAGAATCGGGGTTGCTCCATGGAAGCAGGTGGCATACAGTAATGCACTATCTGGACAAGGGCAAGTTCAGATAAAGA
This sequence comes from Ascaphus truei, assembly GCF_040206685.1. NCBI lineage: Eukaryota > Metazoa > Chordata > Amphibia > Anura > Ascaphidae > Ascaphus > Ascaphus truei. The sequence goes on from NC_134497.1 coordinate 41,085,782, forward strand.
TCAGCGAGTGGTGGGCTATGCAAAGTGTGTAACCTTTTATGCATGGCGACCAGGTACAGGTGTTGAAAGTGGGCGTACTCTAATGTGAGTCATTACCGTATAAATACACCATCCATTTTGTGTATTCACTGCACATAGAATACACATCGACTAAACATCGAATACACATTCTTGTGTTTGTATTTCTTTCTACTCGCAGCAATGCCTGTTAAAAAGATTTCAAAGGAGCTCAGTGTCACGGGAGACCAGGCCCAATTCACATTTATATTTAAGGGATCAGTCACAAGGCAAAACAGGCAGTAAAATAAATTGCGGTTTATTCGGACAAGACCTCGGAAACACACAGAAATACAAGAAACAGAGAATATACACACTTACGGGGGTCTGGGGAAGAGATCTACCCTTTCCTAGTTGCAAGGCGCCTGTTCAGGAAAGGCTTACCTTGATAGGACCTTGGGCTCCTGGACCGAAATCCAGCCTGCTGGCTAGGCCTCCCCATGCTTCCAGGTGTGAATAGCTGTTTCACAGAAGCATCAGAAGGGAGAGGCCTACCAGAGGCTGCTTGTCTTCAGACCTCCACCAGGAACAAGAGAGAGAGATGCTTTTACAGCACGCTCTTATATAGGCTGAAATCCTATCTAAATCATTGAGGAGAGTAATAGCCAATTAACGCAGGGATTGAAATTACGCATTCCCTGATAGGAGGGATAAATTCAAAACTTGCCAATAGAAACCTTGCTTATCAGTTCTGACATCCAGAGCCGTTTTCTTTTTCCCTGGCTCCGTGGTGTCTAGTAAAACAAAGACATCTTAATCAACATCCTGCTCACCAAATGGTTTCCCCCCTCTGCCATTCCTCTCCTCTTTGAACTATGGAATCTATGCAAACTAGCCAGCATATTAACCATATGCCTGTGCTTTCTGTATAGAACCTTATAGTAAACATTAAAACACAATATAAAGTACACTTCCTTACAGAATATACTCTGGGGAACCTTATACTTATAAGGGAAATAAATTGGGGAGATTTGGGCTTTGAATCCCTATCTGAACTGGGGCATGGAAATGCTAATCCACATGTAATTCACATGCTAATTCACACTGCCTTTTGTCACCAACCTGGGTTTAAATCACAGGACAAACACAATGCATTGGAGTTTTAAAACACAGAGAACCAACATTTGGACACAAGAGCTGACACTCTCAGCCCATACCATATGGTTTCAGGGGCAGCCAGCCGGGCTCCCCCTTTATTAAGGAAGGCCGACACAGCCTATCGTCACACCTCCCCCCTCAATTATGAAGGCGCCAGGACAGTCACCATCATCAGGTAGCTTGCTGAGCCTGAAAAAATTGAGGTTGCCAGGAAGAAACGGAGTCCATTTGGCTGGTTAAGTCCTTCAGCATGATTGGACCCCTTGCCTGCATAGTCCAAGTTCAACAGGGCAAGGATCCGCTGCAGACATTGAAATGCTGGTCCACATTCTGGGAACCAGGCTGCCAGCACCACTGCCCTCTGGTCAATCACCTTAGTCTGGGGGTCAGTTAGAACACTGTAGTGGGTCACTAAATCCCCATAGTACCCTTGTATGTCCCTGACCTCCCTCTCTATCCGTTCCCTCTCCATCAAGACACTGTACTCAGTCTGATGGTGGGGCTGCTGACCCCCGGGGTCTACCGGGCGTTCAGTACACTGGGTCCTGCTTGGCTCACCCTTAGCAGGGACCCTCGGTCTCCCTAACGCCTCTCGCTTCCACTCCCAGAGGGGAGCTGCGAGCTGGGGAGCTGTCTCCCCTTGCTCCACGGAGCCTGCCCTAAACCTCCAAGGAACCACTATCTGGCCCCTTGCTGTCTCTGAACTAGCAGGAGACCCAGGGGCTGGTACCCAGGCAAAACGCCTACTATGGTCCGCAGGCAAATCAGCATCTGCCTGCACCATCTCCTGGTACCACTCACCGAGCTCCGGTAGTTCCCTGTCTGTCACACAGTCAGAAAAAAGGTCACAGTGGGGAACATTATACACATGGGGACACTGGTCGGGCATGGTCTGACTTACCTGCCTGGTCCCTTCGAGGTCCTCCATGCCTGTGGGCTCCAAATGTTGGGGAGCATAAACAAATTTGGTGGGCATCGGTGACGACTGCACCTCTGCCTGGGCAACTGCCCAACTGTGGCTCTCTGTGACTGCGGTCACAAGAGCATCCTCTTTATGTACCATCACCGGTCCCCCTGTCTCTGGGAACCGGTGCCTGGGCCAGACCCTATCAGGCTGCCCAGGAAGTACCTTGTTGCAGGGGACCCCCAGGCCGATCGCCTGCCGATTGCCTGGGACCCCTGGATGCAAAGACAAATCTTTGTGGACCGGTTGTTCCTCCTGCCTGATGGCTGTAGACTGCTGCTCATCTGGAAGCTCCATAGCTGTGTCGCTGGCAGGGGCTGCAGGGATCGCTGATCGCTGTGTCTTTTCCTGTAGCTGCTGCACGGCTGCTGGCTGCTTGAGTTCAGGGGACAGCATCTCACCGGTCGTCTTCTCTGTAGCTGGGGAACGTTGCCCCAGACTTGGGTTACTGGATCGGGGGGCACCAGGAATTGCAGCGGGGGTCACTACCCGCTTCTCTGCCTGTGGCCATGCTGGCACACAGTTGGTCGCCATTTTGGTGGCCATGAGGCATGGCACCCGCGTGGCACCATCCCCCGCCATCATGGTGGCTTGCAGGGAGGCACGATCCCCAGCATCAGCTTGGCTGATCTCTCCCTCAGCCACATCGGTGTTCACTTGACACTCTGGGAATAAAGTGTCAGCTCTGGGGAGTGCCTGAGTCACTGGCACTCCGGCGGGGGTTGGGACCCGCTTCTCTGCCTGTGGCCATGCTGGCACACAGCTGGTCGCCATTTTGGCGGCCATGAGGCATGGCACCCGCGTGGCACCATCCTCCTCCATCATGGTGGCTTGCAGGGAGGCACGATCCCCAGCATCAGCATGGCTGATCTCTCCCTCAGCCACATTGGCATTCAACTGACACTCTGGGACTAGAGTGTCAGCTCCTGGGACTACCCGGCTCACAGGCGCACCCGTGGGGGTTAAGACCCACTTCTCGGACTGTGCCCATGCCGGCACACAGCCCTCCACCACTGGGGTGGACATAAGGCAGGGCACCAGGTTGGGGCCCTCCTCAGCCAGCACGGTGGCTTTCATGGGGATACACTCTCCGGCGTCAGCGCGGCTGATTTCTGCCTCGGCTCCTTTTGTTCTCAGCTGACTTTCTGATACTAGAGTGTCAGCTCTTGGGAGTGCCCGATTCACCGGCCCTCCTGCGGGGGTTAAGACCCGCTTCTCTGACTGTGCCCATGCCGGCACACAGTCCTCCACCACTGGGGTGGACCCAAGGCAGGGCACCAGCGTGGTACCCTCAGCCTGCACAGAGGCTTTCCTTCGGGCAGCATCACTGGCCTCAGTGCAGCTGCCCTCTCCAGCAACTCCCTTGGCGCTAAGCTGCTCCCTCCCCTGCTCTGAGACTAGAGGGGGTGCAACCACCGATGGCACTAGCTCCACCGGCACACCTGCGGAGTTCTGGACCTGCTGCTTGGGCTGTGTCTTGTGGGACACACAGCCCTCCACCATCTGGGTGGATGCAGCACCGGTCGCCCTTCCGGGGACCACGAGGCATGGTGCCGGGGTGGCACCATCCTCAGCCAGTACGGTGGCTTTCCTGCGGGCAGCATCACTGGACTCAGTGCAGCTGCCCTCTCCAGCAACTCCCTTGGCGCTAAGCTGCTCCCTCCCCTGCTCTGAGACTAGAGGGGGTGCAACCACCGATGGCACTAGCTCCACCGGCACACCTGCGGAGTTCTGGACCTGCTGCTCGGGCTGTGTCTTGTGGGACACACAGCCCTCCACCATCTGGGTGGACGCAGCACCGGTCGCCCTTCCGGGGACCACGAGGCATGGTGCCGGGGTGGCACCATCCTCAGCCAGTACGGTGGCTTTCAGGGAGACAAGATCCCCAGCATCAGCGTGGCGGATCACTCCCTCTGCCACCTTGGCCTTCAGCTGAATCTCCCGGAGGAGAGTGTCAGCTCTGGGGAGTGCCTGATTCACTGGCACTCCTGCGGGGGTTACGACCCGCTTCTGGGACGGTGCCCACGCGGGCACACAGTCCTCCCCCACTGGGGTGGACCCAAGGCAGGGCACCAGAGTGGTACCCTCAGCCTGCACAGAGGCTTCCCTGCGGGCAGCATCACTGGACTCAGTGCAGCTGCCCTCTCCAGCAACTCCCTTGGCGCTAAGCGGCTCCCTCCCCTGCTCTGAGACTAGAGGGGGTGCAACCACCGATGGCACTAGCTCCACCGGCACACCTGCGGAGTTCTGGACCTGCTGCTTGGGCTGTGTCTTGTGGGACACACAGCCCTCCACCATCTGGGTGGATGCAGCACCGGTCGCCCTTCCGGGGACCACGAGGCATGGTGCCAGGGTTGCACCATCCTCAGCCAGTACGGTGGCTTTCAGGGAGGCAAGATCCCCAGCATCAGCATGGCTGATCACTCCCTCTGCCACCTTGGCCTTCAGCTGACTCTCCCAGAGGAGAGTGTCAGCTCTGGGGAGTGCCTGATTCACTGGCACTCCTGCGGGGGTTACGACCCGCTTCTGGGACTGTGCCCCTGTGGACACACCATCTGCCGCCTGGGCGCTCAGTACCACGGCCCAGGTTGCTCCAGCCTTCTCCCCAGGTGGGAGGAGGGCAATGCGTCCCGCAACGCGCTCTACTACTGGGCAGAACTGCATCCTCTGCTTTACCGTCGCATTCGGACGCAACCGGTCATAGAGTGTTAGCAGTTCGCATACCGTGGTAAGAACGGCTTCAGGGGGAACCACAGGAGGGTTGAGGTCCCCCTCCAAGACACTCTTGAGGGGCTCGCTCTCCGGGCTCACTGTCCCGCCGGTAGTGGCTAGGACCACTACCCCAGGAGTGCAGTCAGCCCCGCTGGCTTCATGCCACTCCAAGTCCTGGCATAGGACTGCCATGGGTCTGCCGTGGGTAGGCAACCCATACTTCTCACACCGGCCAATCACAGATGCACGATCCCAGGACACATACCTTCCTGTTGGGGACCACATCTTCTCCTTTCAGGCACTAATAACCTAAGTGACACTGAACAGTGTGATTCCCTGCTTTGTATAGCGTGTTTTCCGAAACTACTTGTTTTGAGAGCTTGCAATCCACAAGCTCACTTTGTCCTATAATTCCCCGCAGGAAGTTATAGTGCAAAGCCCTATGATCCCACCGCTGCCACCAGAAAATAAGCCTGTCACGGGAGACCAGGCCCAATTCACATTTATATTTAAGGGATCAGTCACAAGGCAAAACAGGCAGTAAAATAAATTGCGGTTTATTCGGACAAGACCTCGGAAACACACAGAAATACAAGAAACAGAGAATATACACACTTACGGGGGTCTGGGGAAGAGATCTACCCTTTCCTAGTTGCAAGGCGCCTGTTCAGGAAAGGCTTACCTTGATAGGACCTTGGGCTCCTGGACCGAAATCCAGCCTGCTGGCTAGGCCTCCCCATGCTTCCAGGTGTGAATAGCTCTTTCACAGAAGCATCAGAAGGGAGAGGCCTGCCAGAGGCTGCTTGTCTTCAGACCTCCACCAGGAACAAGAGAGAGAGATGCTTTTACAGCACGCTCTTATATAGGCTGAAATCCTATCTAAATCATTGAGGAGAGTAATAGCCAATTAACGCAGGGATTGAAATTACGCATTCCCTGATAGGAGGGATAAATTCAAAACTTGCCAATAGAAACCTTGCTTATCAGTTCTGACATCCAGAGCCATTTTCTTTTTCCCTGGCTCCGTGGTGTCTAGTAAAACAAAGACATCTTAATCAACATCCTGCTCACCAAATGGTTTCCCCCCTCTGCCATTCCTCTCCTCTTTGAACTATGGAATCTATGCAAACTAGCCAGCATATTAACCATATGCCTGTGCTTTCTGTATAGAACCTTATAGTAAACATTAAAACACAATATAAAGTACACTTCCTTACAGAATATACTCTGGGGAACCTTATACTTATAAGGGAAATAAATTGGGGAGATTTGGGCTTTGAATCCCTATCTGAACTGGGGCATGGAAATGCTAATCCACATGTAATTCACATGCTAATTCACACTGCCTTTTGTCACCAACCTGGGTTTAAATCACAGGACAAACACAATGCATTGGAGTTTTAAAACACAGAGAACCAACATTTGGACACAAGAGCTGACACTCTCAGCCCATACCATATGGTTTCAGGGGCAGCCAGCCGGGCTCCCCCTTTATTAAGGAAGGCCGACACAGCCTATCGTCACACTCAGCATGCGAATTAAGGAGATGTACACGAGCGGACACCGAATTGCAGATATCCAGCGCTGGTTAGCTACTTCTGACCTCGTTGTGCCATCAACCACCGTGTGTTATCATGCATACGGACAAAACAGAGACCGCAAAAGGGCACCAAGGGTAACTAAAGCGTAAGTACAGTATATTTATAAAACTTAACAAAAAAAATATAGAAAACTGTACAACGGTATATATAGGATGTATATTTATATTACAACAGTATATATATTTTGTATATTTATAGTACAACAGTATATATATTTTGTATATTTATATTTATAGTACAACAGTATATATATTGTATATTTATATTTATAGCACAACAGTATACATTTTTTGTATATTTATATTTATCGTACAACGGTATATATAGGATGTATATTTATATTACAACAGTATATATATTTTGTATATTTATATTTATAGTACAACAGTATATATATTTTGTATATTTATATTTATAGTACAACAGTATACATTTTTTGTATATTTATATTTATCGTACAACGATATATATAGGATGTATATTTATATTTATATTATAACATTATATTTATATACATTTTATATTGCTGTATATTAATAAAACAATATATTTTCTTTACATTGTAGGGAGACAACTCTTCTGGTGGACAAAATAAGCGAGGAGAATGATGAGAGGACTGCATTAAGGGTTAAAAACACTCTGCAGGAAAAGCACAATCTGACTGTATCCGAGAGCAGCATAAAGAAGATGAGACACAGCATTGGATGGAAATATGGACGTGTGAGGTTAGTACTGGACAGTACAAGAGGTAAAAGTGTTGTTTAGGAAACTGTACTGTACCGCAAAAATTTTTTAATCCTTGTCATTACAGAGCGTACCCCATGATACGGGACGCAAACAAAATCAAAAGAGTGCTACAGGCCCAGGCATGGATCGACAGTGGGGAGACTACTGTGTCGCTGGAGAGATTTGCAAGCTTTGCATTCCACAAAAAAGGCAGCATACCTTTGAAGCCGCGGCCAAAACACCCTGTGAAGCTGCATGTGTGGGATGCCATCTCTACGCGTGGACCAGGATGCATTGTCATCTTTGAAGGTAAAATATATCAAATATAATGTAGCCTTATGCACTGTACTTTACTAGTGTTGCCTTACTGTATGCACTGTCCTGTACTATTATGCAGTTTTTTGAGTACTTTTCTTTTCTTGCTATAGGAATCATGAATAAAGCTTTCTTCCAAGACAACATTGTCCCTGAGATAGTGCAATACATCACACGTGACTTCCCCAATGGTCACCGCTTCTACCAGGACAACGATCCGAAGCACACCGCGTCAACAGCGCATATCCTTGAGCGCGGTATCAACTGGGTGAAGATGCCAGCGGAGTAAGTGCGGTAACTGTGTCTCATTTTTTCCCCACTGTTTTCACTGTGTACTGTACTGTATCTCTTAAACTAATTGTCCTTTTTTTCCAATGACAGATCGCCAGACTTCAATCCGATCGAAATGGTCTGGCATCAGCTGAAGGACCATATCCGGAAAGTGGCGAAACCCTCTAAAAAGAACGAGTTGTTGAAAGGCATAATGAGTTTTTGGAACGATGTACTCACCGTGGAACGCTGCAATAAATATATAGACCATATTGCCACTGTGTTGCCCATTGTCATCGCGCGTAATGGGCAAGCATCAGGAAAGTAGTACTGTGCTGTAGTATTGTAAGTACAGTATGATACAGGTAAGTATGGCACAGATTTTTTCTTTCCAGATAGTCAGAGTATACAGTAGTTACAGTTTTTTCTTTACAGAGAGAGCAGCACCAGCCATCAGGTTCTAGTACATAGAATTTAACAGTAGTCAGAGTATACAGTAGTTCCAGTAATCAGTAGACTAGTTTGACAGTACTACAGTAACTGCCTAGTAACTGCTCAATTTTTGTCGTTCCAGAGAAAGCAGCACCAGCCATCTACAGTACAGTAACACTACACATCACACAATGCCATAATACAGTATGCACATACAGTAACTGCACTAATTTTTGGTTTTCTTGTCATTTCAGGGAAAGGGGGGGGGGGTGGCCTGGTGGGAGGTGGGGTGCTGTGTCCAGTCTACTATGCTTGTACAGTCAAAAGTACAGTATACAGTATAAACAGTAGAAGTGATGTACACAAAACCTCTCCTCTTTCAATGAACTACTGTACTGTTCACAGAGGGAGGAACAAGATAAGATACAGACGGAAAAAAAATATTACTAAATACTGTATATATATACAGTATATATATATATTATACATTACAGTATATATTATAAATTAATATTCTTATAAATGTGCATTATTCATGTTTCCCCATGTACTGTATTATTCAGGATTACTTTTTTATTTGTATTTTTTGGTTCATGATAAAATAAAAAATTTTACTCTCAATTCTCACAATGCTGTGCAAATCGGATTTACATTTCAAAATCGAGAAGGGATTTTCGAAAGCGTTACCGTAAACAAAGCCTCTAAGGGTTGGGGGGGGGGGGTGTTGTGATTACAAGCAGGCGCACTGAGACTTTGAAGGTCGGCTATGGACAGATTAAGAACACAATGGCAATATTCAGAACATTAACGACTCTGTGGAGAGAGGGGGTTGGGTGAGTGCATTAAGCAGCAAGGGCTGAAGGATTAGTTGTGCTGCAGTTCAAAGAAATAACTGATTCCGTAGAGTACAGTTCTGTAATTTCAAAAGGCAGTTCATCATAATCATAATAATTTGATCAATAAACCCCCAAATACAACCCCCAAATACAGTACATTAAAAGCAAGTCACTTTAACTCCCTGTGCCTCAGGCACCAAAAACAAACAGTAGATTGTTAGCTCCACCGGACAGGCAGGGACCTGTGCCTGCAAAATGTATACGCAAAGCATTATTCATGTTTCCCCATGTATTATTCATGATTATTTTTATATCTGTATTTTTTGGTTCATGAGAAAATAAAATAAATATTTATTCACTTTCCTACTAGTTATAATCATTGACAACAACCACACCAGCTCCCCCCCCCCCCTCCCGACAGTATAAGAATGAATGAAAAAACAACATGAATCAGTTAATGATTTTTTTTACTCTACTTTTAAAGCCTCTACGGGTTGGGGGGGGTGGGTTGTGATTACAAGCAGGCGCACTGAGACTTTGAAGGTCGGCTTTGGACAGATTAAGAACACAATGGCAATATTCAGAACATTAACGACTCTGTGGAGAGAGGGGGTTGCTAGCCAAGTTAGAATAATGGTTGTCGCCACTGTAGCTAAAATTTATGTACGGTCTCAGCATTTCAAGCAAGAATTATGATGCACCCCCGTGCCCTTAGACTGGCCAAACCATGAGTTCCCAAACTGTAACTTTCCATCTGTCACTTTGAAGATAAGCATAGAATAAGGGAAGTAAAGCTTTGCACGTATACACTTTCGCTCGCTCGCCTATAAAACCTGATTGTAACCATTTTATAAACAGGAGAGGTTATTGACAACGCTCACTGGAGTCCGACTCAAATACTTCTCCTCCGAGCTGCTCGCGTCTTTTCCAGCGCCCTAACAGTGGGAAAAAGGCCTCCCAGGGGGTGATAAATCTATCTGAGTACGAGAGACGATTCCTACGTATATGAAGTAGAGAATAAATTTACAAGGAGTAAACACATTGATACAAGAATTTATTCCTAGGTATAAATTATCTCCCTATGAGACACTTATGGGATGACTTGTGACTATCAGCAGTCCAAAGGAACGAATTAAGGACCATGTTACAGTGGCGGCCGCCTTTTGCCTTGTGCGGCCGTAGTGGCACAATTCTGATAACCACGGGCAGCTGCAGTATGTTTTTTTTTTGTCCGGAGTGTATTGCGGTATTTTAGTGCTCGTAATATTAGCATTTTATTTGCACTGTCTGCAATACTGCAATGCCGTCTAAAAACTCAGGGGGGTGTTCGCGAGCTGTTGTCTTTGAAGTTTAATATTTTAGCAGTTCAACCTACGTCAGTACACAGTCTGCGTGTGCGCGCGCAGTAATTGTAAATTTGCATATTTGCAGTGCTGTATGTTTCATTTGAAAATTGGGTATATGCATAGGCGTGTGCTGTAACAGTATCACATATCAGCATATACAGCTCTCTCCCCTCGCTCTGACACACACAGGATAATTTATTGCACTGCAGGGTAGTTCAACTTCTTATCTTCTCTACAGTGCAGTACACCTTTCCCACACCATTCCTTTGAATGTGTGTCTTTCTGGTTTCAATCACATTCCTGCTTGATAGCTGATGACTACTGAGCATGCGCCTGTAAATTCACCACTGCTTGCTTGCGAAGTTCAAGAGTGAGTGACCAAAAAAAAAATATATATATATATTTTTTTTTCTCCTCATTTTTTATTTTCTCCACAAGCCTGCATAAACCATCTTGATATTACGATATTCAATCTGTGCTGTAGCTTTTGACTGCGACCCTGTGCGTTTGACTGCACATGGATGATTTGTGTGCTTTTTATGTACAGTACTGAATTTGGGGGTGTAGAGATCAAATTATTATGATGACCTGCCTTTTGAAAATATGCCATTTCTTTGAACTGCAGGACAGCTAATCCTTCATGCAGCTGTACCCTGTATCCCCCTCCCCCATGCACACACACAAGGCTCGCTCAAGGATTTGAAACTCTTATCGACAGACACCTCTACAGAGTCATTCCGTTTCTGAAGCTTGCCATTGTGTTTTTAATCTGTCCCTAGCCGAGCATCACCTCTCTATGCGCCTGCGTGTAATCCTCTTTGGGATAGTAGCTAGCTGATGATTACTGCACATGACTCACCCATCCCCCTCACCCAACCTTTGAGGCTTTGTTTACGGTAACGCTTTTGAAAATCCCTTCTCGAATTTGATATGTAAATCTGATTTGCACAGCACTGTGAGAATTGAGAGTTAAAAAAAACATTATCTGATTCATGTTGTTGATGCAGTAAATTACCACTTTTTGTCATTCTTTCTTTTTCTTTGGTGTGGGTGTTTGGGGGAGGGAGTTGTTGTCAAGGATTATGATTATCATGAATGTAAATAAATATTTATTTTATTTTATCAGGAACAAAAAAAACAAATATAAAAATAATCATGAATAATACAAAATGCAGTCTTTATTAAGTTCTTCTGTCAGATGGAAATTGAGGGCCGGTGGATAATCTTGAATATTGCACATTGATAATAATATTAATTAATAATATATATATATAGTAATATAATTTTTCCCGTCTTTATCTTCTTCCTCATTCTGTGTACAGTACAGTAGTTCATTGAGAGAGGAGAGGTTTTGTGTACATCATGACTGCAGTTTAGATACTGTACACTTAACTGTACAAACAGTTCACAAACTTTACACGATACCCCCCCTCTCCTCCAGTCCATGCTTTTTTTCTGAAAAGACAAGAAAACAAAAAATTAGTGCAGTTATGTGCATACTGTATTATGGCATTGTGTGCTGTGTAGTACTGTCAAACTAGTCTATACTGGAACTACTGTATACTGTGACTACTGTTAAATACTTTGTAACCAGATGGCTGGTGCTGCTCTCTCTGGAAAGAAAAAAATTGAGCAGTTACTGTATATGCATACTGTATTATGGCATTGTGTACTGTATAGCTACTCCATATTGGACTACAGTATGCAGTTAGTACTGTCAAACTAGTCTATACTGGAACTACTGTATACTCTGCCTTCTGTTAAATACTTTGTAACCAGATGGCTGGTGCTGCTCTCTCTGGATAGAAAGAAAATGAGCAGTCAGGTGCATACTGTATTATGGCATTGTGTACTGTATAGCTTCTCCATATTGGACTACAGTATGCAGTTAGTACTGTCAAACTAGTCTATACTGGAACTACTGTATACTCTCACTACTAGGAAAGAAAAAATCTGTGCCATACTTACCTGTATCATACTGTACTTACAATACTACAGTACAGTACTATACCATACTACCTTCCTGATGCTTGCCGATTACGCACGATCACAATGGGCAACACAGTCACATTATGGTCAATATATTTATTGCATCGTTCCACAGTGAGTACATCGTTCCAAAAACTCAGTATACCTTGCGCCAACTCATCCTTTTTGGAGGGTTTCACGACTTTTCGGATATAGTCCTTCAGCTGATGCCAGACCATTTCGATAGGATTGAAGTCTGGCGATCTGTCATTGGAGTCGGAAAAAAAGGACAATTAGTTTAAGAGATACAGTACACAGTAAAAACAGTGGGAAAAAATGAGACACGGTTACCGCACTTACTCCGCTGGCGTCTTCACCCAGTTGATACCGCGCTCAAGGATATGCGCTGTTGACACGGTGTGCTTCGGATCGTTGTCCTGGTAGAAACGGTGACCATCCGGGAACTCACGTGTGATGTATTCCACAATCTCAGGCACAATTTTGTCTTGGAAGAAAGCTTTATTAATGATTCCTATAACAAGAAAAGAAAAGTGCTCAAAAAACTGCACACTAGTACAGTACAGTGCGTAAGGCAAAAGCGTGTGACATACATTTTACTGTACCTTCAAAGATGGCGATGCATCCTGGTTCACGCCTAGAGATGGCACCCCACACATGCATCTTGACTGGGTGTTTTGGACGCGGCTTCATAGATATGCAACCTTTTTTGTGGAATGCAAAGGTGGCAAATCTCTCCAGCGAAACAGTAGACTCGTCAGTGAAGATGCAATCCTGGAAAGTTTCTCCACTGTCGATCCATGCCTGGGCCTGGACCACTCTCTTGATTTTGTTAACGTCCCTTATCATAGGGTACGCTCTGTAATGACAAGGAATAAATCATTTTAGAGGTACAGTTTCTTAAACAACACTTTTACCTCCTGTACTGTCCAGTACTAACCTCACACGTCCATATTTCCATCCAATTCTTCGTCTCATCTTCTTTATGCTGGTCTCGGATACAGTGAGATTGTGATTTTGCTGCAGAGTGTATTTGACCCTTAATGCACTCTTCTCATAATTCTCTTCACTTATTTTGTCGACCAGAAGAGTTGTCTCCCTACAATGTACAGAAAAACAACAATCCGGTAAGCTACAGTGCAGTAGGCCACAAGCACAGCACATCATTTGCAGTAAAAATAGTATACAATAAATATACCGAAATAACTATAAAATTAGAGAGATCTACACAATATATTGTTCTATTAATATGAAGCAATATAAACAATATATATACTGTTGTTATATAAATATACCGAAATAACTATAAAATTAGAGAGATCTACACAATATATTGTTCTATTAATATGCAGCAATATAAACAATATATATACTGTTGTTATATAAATATACCGAAATAACTATAAAATTAGAAAGATCTACACAATATATTGTTCTATTAATATGAAGCAATATAAACAATATATATACTGTTGTTATATAAATATACCGAAATAACTAAAAAATTAGAGAGATCTACACAATATATTGTTCTATTAATATGCAGCAATATAAACAATATATTGTGAAGATTGAGATAATGTGTGTGGCTAATAAATAAATTGAAATAGCATTCGTAAGCGATTTGTCCTGCATTAGATATTTCTGCTGACTGTAGGATCTGTTATCTGACAACTACAGTACACACACAGGGCTGGACAGAGTAACTCCCTTATGTCACAAGGTTAAGAGGCCCACATTATGTTAAATTATCGATAAGAATATAGCGTATGCAGCATATTTATGTATCAACCAATATGTATTTTTTGTATGTCATCATATTAGCATTTATCTCTAAGCCAGCCCCCTTAAGGGGTGTATTACTCATTTTGAAATGTATAAAAATGTGATCCAAGCAATATGTTTTCAGAGGCCTGAGTTCCTTGTTGGAATTCTTTTCTCTCAATGGTGCCATGGTGCTGATAAACTCACCTGTTACTTTGAACCCTTGACTCATTGATTTTATTTCTACGCTTTGACAGATGGCGGCCCTTGAATAGGGACACCCAACATCTCGGGAGCAGGAAACCCAGACGGAGCAGCTGCCTACATTACTCAAACGTGCACACTTGGAATAAGGTATGGCTTTATCCTTTTTAATAAAAAAAAGTCGTTAGATTAATTGTTTGAGTAATCTGTAGACAGTTTGTTCTTTATGGGCAACCTACCTGAGTGACGGGACACCCTATATCACGTGAGTTTATCAATATTATACTGATCAGGTATTGTTGTTGTTGTTTTTATATTATTGCCATAAACTCAGGTTATACCGTGTGCCGCTAAACGGCAGGGCCAAGTAAGGGCCCGGAAGTTATAATAATTAATAAGGTGTTAAGTCTCCTAGAACTTGGGGAGAGAACTATTGTTAAGGAACAGCAGGTAACTATTTTTAAGGCCACTGGTCCTTAACTCTATATTCTACTTATATTATACAAAGGGTTGGGGCACCTTATTGGTACATGGTCAGCTAGCGTTGATCGGTGTAAGGTACATGGTCAGCTAACGTTGATCGGTGTAATACAGGAGAATTATGGGGAAACCTATGTTCTCAGCAGTCGCCGGCGAAGGGTACGTCCCTTGAAATTATGTGTGGACTTTATGGCAATAAAATGTTTTAAAAATGGATATTTAGTGACGCAGAATATATTAAATAAGAAGGAAAGTGAAACATATCAGGCTCTGTTTTAAAAATAACTGCAGCATTAGTGGACACCCCTTTTTCTAACCTCCCTTTTTCTAATCCCCTTTTCCTCATCTCCCTTTCCTCACCCCCCTTTTTCCTCTTCCCCTTTTTCACTGAAAAGAGTTGCATGTCTGTGATGCACAGGAGTTGCATGTCTGTGAGACATGGAAGTTAATTATTAACTTAGGAAGAAATGGCTTGAATTTAAGAATGTTAAAGTAGTTTTTTAGGAATGAATGCATTAATACTGCATGGAAAAAGAAGGGGACATCCTCTTTGAATGTTTTTTGTTTGTTTTTGTCTTAGACAGTTCATAGTAACTAGTTTGATGGCATAATAATATACATGTCATGGAGTGAAGTGTTTGTGTGTCACTCTGATAGTTAATGTATGTATGAATGTCTTTATTCATACAGCGCCATTAGTGTACATAGCGCTTTACATTGTCACGTACAGTGTCACGTCAGTACTAATCATAAAAATAACAAATAATCTCTTGTAAAAGGGTCATTTAAGTTTAAACCCTTTTGTCAAAGTGTATTAAGCCTGCTGCCATTTACAAGGCATGACAGTAGCATTTAAAATAAACCTAGGAAGTATTGTATGTTAAAGTCTGTTAGTGTAATATTTTAAAAGAGAATGAAAATTTGGCAGTTCAAATTCCCTGACTCAAGTATGAATTTGTATTTTTTACTGTAGCACATTTTTGTTCCTGGGCGTAGGAGATACTGTGTTACAATATTTAAATGAAGTTTTAAATTTAAATTTTATGTGCTGATTTAGAGGAGTCAGGACTAAAAGCAAGGTATATCTACAATGCAAAGTTTTAAAAAGTGTGACAGAAACCAGGGGATGGTAATAAATTCCGTATATAGGGCTCCCAGGATACTAGACAGTTTCTATCCTGTTTGGCCTGGGAGTGCAGCCTTATAATACATACACTCCATCCCACAGTTTGGCAAGCGCTGGAACTGAGGGATGAGAGATCCAGACCAGAGTTTGTCTGCTGCCTGATTTCTGTCACCTGTCATGCTAATTAGGAATCAGGTATGAAAGACTGATTTCCTGTTTGCTCTGGGCTCCCCACAAGAGCCAGGAGGCTGGAAGGCTGCTGAACTACAGAGGGGAGAAGCCTCTTCCCCAAACAGGTTCAATCTTTCTGTTCATTTGTGTAAGACTGCAAAAGTACCGTGTTTTGATGTTGGAAGTGGAAAAGCCACTTCCAACCCTGAGTCAGGGATATCTAAGTTAAGTTATTGCTCAGGTGAGCAGCTTTTGTTTTTGATCTGTTTTCTGTTGTATGCACTGTGGCAGTCTCAGTGCCTGGGACTGAATAAACCAGGCATAGCCTGTTTAAAGGAACAGTACGTGACGCCTCATCATTTAACCTACCCTAAAAGACCGTGTTCTAAACAGTCCCGGACAAACGACGGAGCCCCGGAGTAAGCCGTTTGTCACAAAAGTAAATGTTTATTTTTATTTAAACAAAAAGAAAGAGTCTGATCTTATGGAGTAAGGAAGCTTTATTAAGTTTTACTCTGGCCCACGAGATTAAGATCATGTTGGAGTTTTGTAGAAAGGAGAATGAATGTTGATGGAAGATAAACTCAGAGAACGTATGTATATGTGTGTGTGGGTGTGTGTAAGAAAGATAAGGAATTAATAGTAAATAAAACAATAAAAAGAACGATTCCTGCGCTCCTACCAATTAGGCTAAGATAAAATAATATTCTCATGAAAAAGGGTGTTTGGTTAAACCCTTTGGCCAAAGCATTTGTAAGCCTGCTTCCTTGCTAAATAAAACAATAAGATTTTTGTTTTATAGGAAGGGTTGCAGAGATGGTTTTGTTTTTGTTTTTTAGTTATCAAGGTTTCTCTGTTCAAACATATATTAGGAAACTAACGGTTTGTTTTCTTAAAAATACACTGCTCCTCTGATTTTTGAACAGCAGTCATTTAAAAGAGGGAAGGTTAAAAGCAGCCAAGTGGGCTGGCCCCCCTCCTCCAGCTTAAGGAATGTACAAAGACCACGTTCCAGGCATGAAAAGTTAACTAGAAGCTGAGAGAAAAAAAAATGTAATGTAATGTATTTATTTTTGGACTAAGTTTATTGGCCAATACCCACTCAGCAGAAATGCTTTAGATGGCATAGCCCCTATTATGTAGGAATTATTACAAGAAGGGGTTATAATCCCCACATGCAGTATCCAAATTACCTCTACGCAGAAACCAGTAAACACATTTCAATTCTATTTGTTCTAATTAGGAGATGTTTTTTTAATTCTATTTGTTATAATTGTTTTATTAACAATAAAATAATATTTAATATGTTTTTCCGTATTTGAATAGTGGCAAAAGTATACTCAGTACTTCACAAAGTGTACAATATAAACGAGTAAGCATAAAATCAGATATGAAATAATTTTTCCTTTAAAATTAACTGCATATGTGAGGTATTTTTTTTATAACTTTTAACCATTACCTCTCCTTTCCCTCCAAAAGGTGTCTCAATTTGAACCCTAATCTATAGCCTCTCATTTTAAAGAATGCAACTGTAGGCAATCTAGTTTTTATTTTTTAAAGCAGTAGCTATTGTCAAATTCATGATATATATATATATTTAAATCTCAAGCTGCTGATGTTTTAAATACCATCATTCTTTATGTCGTATATTGTTCACATGTCATAGGATTTGCATATGAACAAAAGAGAGGATAATTTATATGATTTTCCATAAAACACCTGTCTATATGCGGACTCTGCCTATTTTGTTCATTGCAACATTACCTTGTGTGTTGTTTTGTTATTTATACCCCTCCTCTTTACATTTTCCAGCATAACTATTGGATAGCTTTATTTTGAGTCTGTTTGGGAACTAAGTATTAATGTGATAAGCTGCTACTACGCAGTGTTTTGTGGTGAAGCTAATTAGCATTGTTAGTATATTATGGACACTGGCCCCTCATGTTCTGATAGGGCTTTACACTCGTGTTCATACTAGCATTTTTGTTTACCGTATACTGTCAGTTTCGTTCACATGGGGACTCTTTTATTTATGGTTTATTAGTTGTCATTTTATGCATTTCGTCAGTTTTTAGCTTGTAAAAAAGTTGTATACGTTTTAGTTGTGTTATAGTTAAGTTTATGTGGATATTTCCCATTTGGTCTGTAATAAATTTGATATTAGTGGTATTAGTTATTTAACTGGTACTTTATGTATATTTTACAGTTTACAATGAGTGCAAGCTTTAGGGACTTTTAGTGACAACCTCTTGTCACTTATCAGTGTTCTCTTACGATACTTCCCTATGTACCGTTGATTTCTTTCTTTTGTAGTTGGTGAGCAAGGTATTTTTGTGTTTATTTTATATGCGGATGCCAAGATAGTGGTGAAAAACAAAAAATTTGTGCTGATACTAAATTATAGTGGTTAAAAGCGCTCTCCTTGTGCTTTTATTAATGAAATGTTTAAGTCTCTCCAAATTTAGGTGCAGCTTATACAGTCTACCAAGGAGAATACAAAGCAGCATCATTGCAAGAAAAAAGTGCCGGCACCACCGTAAACAGTTAACAAAGACAAAGAATCATCAAGCCAGTGTTTTGACGGGTTTTTCCCTGACCACTGACCAACAGTTTGTGTATCTAGGCATAATAATCCTAGAACATTTAACCACCGAGGAATTAAGACTTCAGGCAAGGCCCGGTCTTAAACGAACAATTTATTTTTTCTGAACTCAATATTATCAAGGCCCGGACTTAAACAAACAATTTTGTTTTTTCAGGACTCCATATTATTTTTATGCTTTAAAGTGTGTTTTTAAGATGTATGCTCCGCTAAACCAGATCAGCCTACATCATCCAGATGATGATAAGGCAGTACTAGGGATGATCGGTTTTGCAACATTTGTAATGTTTATTGTTTTATGGTCACATCATTTTGCAGACAATCATACAATCTTGCACAATGCTACACAGGTTAATGGGTCACAAGGGAATATATACAATGCATCCCTGCCATACTCTAGTGACCCCCAATGACGTAAGAGAGAATTACATTTAACCCCTTGAGTAGGGATACCTTACACTAATGCCGAATTTAAAAAATGAAACGTTAATTTGAATTTGTTTACAGGGAACTTTTTTCTAAACTTTTAAACCGAATTCCACTGGTAAATGAGGTTCCTTTAGGTGGATTTTGCACTGGGAACAACAAATCAATTTATGGGTCAGGTGTCTCCACCAACCAATGAAACTTGTATGAAAATGTATTTACAGCCCTGAACTAAAAAATTTCAGGGAGGATGTGGCCTTAATTTTTCAGTTTTAATTAAGATAGTAAAAGGTGCTTGCACAAATTCTAGTTTACCTAGGGGAGTGTATTGGCTTTGTGGAAAATGGGCCTACAGAGTATTACCATGTGGTTGGACGGGGTCTTGCTATCTAGGTACAATTGTACCTGCCTTTACAATGACCCACTGGCAGGATCAGGAATAGCAGAGCCACTTCCAACGCACAGGGGTTGAAAAGTAGTCTATGGAAAGAACAATTTTGGGCTAGCTTATTTCCTAATGTAGGAGTTGAGTTGCTATATGACAGGCTCAATGTACTTACGGATGTACTGGATGATGTTCTCAATCATACAACTACATTCATTAATTTACTTAATCAAGAACAGGTACAGATTAGATTAATGGCCCTACAGAATAGAATGGCTCTGGACTATATTTTAGCGTGTGTGCCCGAGTTAAAGAGCAATGTTATGTTATTTAGAGATCAAAGTGGTAAGATTGAGCATGAGATAGAGAAGATCGCAGAGATACAGGAGAGATTAAGGAAAGGTGGAGATAAGAGGTGGGTTTTGTTAGGAATTACCATGTTGGTTGGTTTTCTAGAAGCGAAACTGATGAATGGATGTGTCTGTGTGCTTGCAGTTCTGATTGTTTTGTATGTCTGTGCCATGTGCAGTAAATCTATACTGCAAAGGTGTGTAACACCCTCTACCCAGGCCATGCCACTGATCACAGATGACACTACGGAAGATGCAATCTCAGAAGGAAAAGTCAGTCCTCCTCAATGGAATACAGATGAAGATGATGGCAGAAAGACCAACCTGGCTGAGATGATAGCCAGCAGCTCTGTGAGTTTCCAGAACTATCAAAGCCATGCAAACTTGGGCCCTCCAGGCCAGTGCAACGCTTCTGAGTTTTAACTGAATTATCCTTAAAAGACAATGTTTTCAAGAATAAAAAGAGAGGACTGTGAAGATTGAGATAATGTGTGTGGCTATCATCACCTCCATTTTGGCCTGAACCGCCATTTTCTGAGTGTTTGCTTATATGAATGTTTATTTGTTTCATTCGTGAATGAATGAACTGTGAATGTTTGATTCTGCAGAGTATCGCTTCTGGATGTAACCCACCCTTGTGTAATTCCTACGAGACATGTAATAAATTGAAATAGCATTCGTAAGCGATTTCTCCTGCATTAGATATTTCTGCTGACCGTAGGATCTGTCTTCATTTGCAGGGTGGTCTTCGTTTGCACAGCTGCCACTACAGTATCTACTACACTGCCTGGACCTCCTTCAAAGCTACTCCGCTGTTGCGGTTTCTGGTTTCGGCGGCTGCCCCATAGATCTGGCTGCACATCCTATTGCTGGGCTGCAGATACTGGCGCGTATCCTGCCACCAAGCGGCACACGTGACGGCAGATTCTACAGCATACACCAGCCTGGGGTGCAGAGACCCACGGCAGCACAAGCAGGAAGGGGTTTCCCCTGGAGCTCCGGTCGGACGCCAGAGCAAGTGGTGTGGCCTGTAAGAGAGGGGATACTCTCCAATATATCCACTGCAAGCATTTAATGAATGTCTGGTAAGCGGACATTTCTTCCGTGGCTTCGATGCAGACGTGACCTATCATTTTAATGTTGTTTTATTAAATGTGATACTTTTTATAACAGTCCTTGTCTCAGCAGATGTCTGTCTAGTGTTAAGTGTTTTGTTCAGTTACTGTATTACACTATGTTTGTTTTTGTTTCTCTTACATGATTCACTGTCTTCATTGGAAGAGTTCCAGCGGAATACATCCCTTCACTGGTTGTATAATACTTTTTTACTAATTCCTTTTATGCTTGTGACCCAGCACCATAGATATAAAGTTTTCTCCCTTATGTCACAAGGTTAAGAGGCCCACATTATGGTAAATTATCGATAAGAATATAGCGTATGTAGCATATTTATGTATCAACCAATATGTATTTTTTGTATGTCATCATATTAGCATTTATCTGTAAGCCAGCCCCCTTAAGGGGTGTATTACTCATTTTGAAATGTATAAAAATGTGATCCAAGCAATATGTTTTCAGAGGCCTGAGTTCCGTGTTGGAATTCTTTTCTCTCAATGGTGCCATGGTGCAGATAAACTCACCTGTTACTTTGAACCCTTGACTCATTGATTTTATTTCTACGCTTTGACAATATATACTGTTGTTATATAAATATACCGCAATAACTAAAAAATTAGAGAGATCTACACAATATATTGTTCTATTAATATGCAGCAATATAAACAATAATAGATATACTGTATTATATAAATATATACTGTATTATATAAATATACTTACGCATTAGTTACCGTTGGTGTCCTCGTGCGTTGTTTGGTTTTTCCGTGTGCATGATAGCACACGGTGGTTGATGGCACAACGAGGCCAGAAGCAGCTAACCAGCGTTGGATATCTGCAATTCGTTGTCCGCTCATGTACATCTCTTTAATTCTCATGCTGAGATCCTTTGAAATCTTTTTAACAGGCATTGCTGCGAGTAGAAAGAAATACAAGCACAAGAATGTATACTCGATGTTTAGTCGATGTGTATTCAATGTGCAGTGAATCCACAAAATGGATGGTGTATTTTTACGTTAATGACTCACATTAGAATATGCCCACTTTCAACACCTGTATCTCGTCGCAATGCATAAAAGGTTACACACTTTGTATAGCCCACCACTCGATGATCTTTATCTGATCTTGCCCTTGTACAGATACTGCATTGTGCCATCTGCTTCCATGGATCAACCCCGATTCTACGGACGCAGGAACCCACTCGCCTCTGCCGTGCCTGTCATGCAGAAAAAGCAAAAGGCAGGAGCCGTTTCCAAGCCAAGGCCAAAGCGACAGGCTAAGGCCAATAAAGAAAACCTTCTGCTGACCCCAAAGGCTAAGGGTTTTAAAACACGTAAGCCTTATTATGTCAAGAAGAAATACGGTGATGTACACTCAACGCAAAACAAATGGCAGCCAACCCATCGAACCCGCAGACCACTTCCTCCAATATGCTTCGACGACTCTGCCGCCACGCTCCAGGAAATCTACAGCCCATCTTCTCCACTACTCGTCCACGACGCTGCTGCTGCTCTCCCGGAAAGGCACAGGCCATCTTCGCCACTGTTCCTCGACGATGCTGCCGCTGGTGCCCCTGAAATCCACGGGTCACTTTCTCCATTACACTTAGACGACTCTGCCGCTTCTCGCCCGGAAATCCACAGGTCACTTTTGTCCATCCCTCTTCGACGACGCTGCCGCTTCCACTCTCCTGGAAATCACAGGTCACCTCCTCCATCCTTCTTCGGCGATGCTGCCACTTCTCTCCATGGACCCCCATCTCATCCTCCATAGCACCCATCCACCCAGATGTCCACAGCACGCCATGCACAAGAACCAGCTCGTTAGACCGCATGCTGAATGGGTTAAGTGTGGATATCCCCGGGAACTCTATTGTGCTGGCAAAGATAGATCTGCTTCTGGAGACCATGCTAACTATTGATCAACGGAGGCAGAAGATAGAGACTGACATAGCGGGGATACATAATTTGCTCGGTGTTCATGCCCCTGTATCCCCGACGCCGGAGCAGGATGGTGGCATGGATGTGATGAATTGGACCTTCGACCACCTTCCATCACAAAGCGCACCCCCTCCACCAGAAGATTTTGTGTACATGTATGCCGTTGAGGAGGGTAACATGACAACCCCGTCAAGACCACACCAGGAGACAACACGGCGACCAAGACAGGAGGAAAGCTTCCTCCCAGACAACCTACCCTCGCCCACCGCCACAAGCACACCCGCTCACAGAATCACACCCGCTCACAGAACCCAACCGGCATACGCTTGCATCGATACGGTGCCCGACATCATCCTGCACGAGCTGCCACCGGCACTCAGGGAGAAGTTTAGGGTGATGAGTGCTGGTTTACCCCACAAGTATACTTAAATGATTTGCATAGGCGCCACAATTCCTTAATTTTCATTGAGGAATTTGTAAAAATTTGGTACAATATAATTGATAAATGCTCAGTGGACTTAATGCTGGCATTAGTCAATCAACACAAAAAAAACATTAAAATGATAGATGAAGAAGTCACAATAATAGAGGAGAAATTGGCCCATTTGGAAGACACTGCAGAGTTTAAAATTAAAGATAGAGAACTAAAGAGAAAAATAGACAAATTAGAGAGTGATCTTTATATCAATAAAACAAACAAATTCCTACGAGATGAGGAAGATTATAAGAGGGGTGAACAAAGAGATTGGAAAAAGAAGAAAAATACATACCACACAGAGAGAAAATATGATAATAGATACGGTAATCCAAATACCAGAACAGATAAACCATACTATGCTAATACATCATATCGCAGAGAAACGGACTATGTTCCATCTCAAAATAAAATCTACCCCTCTTATAGAGAAACAAGAGAGCAAAGATATAAAGAATCAAATCCTACACTAGACACACCACATGTGCAAATAAAAACACTGGAGGATAAGAATATCTTTGAAGAAAGAGAAAAACGTAGGGATACTGAATATCAAAGAGAAAAAGAGAGAATAAAGGAGAGAGACTTCAGAATGGAGGAAGATAGACGGAGAGAGAGGGAAAAACAGAGAGAAAGGGAAAGACAGAGGGAAAAAGAAATAAGAATGAAAGAAGAAAGGGATAAATACATTAGAGATAGAGATATCCACAGACAAAGGGAACAACAGAGAGATAGGGATTTTGCATATCATAGAGAACAAAGAGAAATAGAACAGAGGGAGAAGGATCTAAAAGAAAAGGAATACCAAAGAGAGAAAGAGGCGAAAAGAGATAAAGAGATGAAAAGAGAAAGGGAAGAAAGGAAAAGAGATAGATACCATCTAGATAGACAACATAAAACAAGTAGGTCTAGGTCACCCATTGGAGCTACTGGGTCCAGTGTTTTTTTAGACATGGACAAAACACTCAGCGTTTGGGAAATACCAATTTCTTATACACCCCCGAAAGAAAGGAGGGACCCCAAATTGTATCACAAAAAAGAAAACATCAGAGAGGGAAAAGAGGAAAAAGAAGAAAAAGGGAAAGATTAAATAAAGGAAGTGGTATAGATACAAAGAGTATATTTAACCTTAGCTCTGTTGAATTAACTATACCCCAGAAAAAACTAATCTCAAAAGGACTTTCTTTTGCACCAACTATAGGGCCTAACAATTTTGGACTATTTTTAGATGCTAACCGCTATCTCCGAAAACTAACTGTAAAAAGATTCTTTCAAAGTAAAAATGTTGAATCCAGATTGCATATGGAGAATCCAAGAAAGGAACCAGAAGAGAGCAAGTTCAAACACACATCACTAAAAAATAAGTCAACATTCTATCCTACATATTACAAAGGTAAACACCTAGAGGTATTTTATGATTTGATTGTGAAGGACTTCGAATTATTGACTAAAAATACAAAAACAACAACTAGGAATAATTTGACTACAGATCAAAGGAAAGCTTTGGAAGAAATCACTCAAAATGAAAAGATAGTAATCAAACAGGCCGACAAAGGTGGGGGAACAGTAATAATGAACAGGGAGAATTATCTGAAGGAAATTTACCGCCTATTAGGTGACAATGATACATATGGTATTTTAAACAAAAATCCAACGGAAAAATTTAATAAAGAACTTAATAGTTTGTTAGAAGGAGGAAGGGATACAGGTATACTTACGGAATCAGAGTATAAATTCCTGTATAACAAAACCCCTCAAATTCCGATATTTTATATTTTACCAAAAATCCACAAGTGTCTTGAGAATCCACCCGGTAGGCCGATAATTTCGGGAATTAATTCACTTACGTCCAACCTGTCAGCCTATATAGATAGCTTCCTCCAGGGTTATGTAAAGGAGATGAATTCATATTTGAAAGATACATCTGACATTATAAAAATCCTAGATACTTTTGTATGGAAAGATTACTTGTTGGCAACTATTGATGTGAGTTCCTTATATACATCTATTGTTCACAATTTAGGACTCCAAGCCGTTGAACATTTCCTTAGGAATGATCCGGAATTGCATGATTTACAAATAAGATTCCTTCTTGATAGCATCACATTCATTTTAGAAAAAAAATTCTTTTTATTTGACAAGGTGTTTTATGTTCAGAAATGTGGCACGGCCATGGGAACGAGGTTTGCCCCCAGCTACGCAAATCTCTTTATGGGATTTTGGGAGGACCAAACCATCTGGTCTAGTGGCGAGCTGGGGAATAACCTTGTCCTATGGCGGCGCTACATTGATGACATCATTTTAATATGGCAGGGGGATAAGCAAAGTTTAGAACAATTCATTTTTAATCTTAACCAAAATAATTTTAATCTCAAATTCACACACACAATAAGCGAAAGTTCTATAGAGTATCTTGATTTAAATATATATATATAGAAGAGGGTGCAATAAAAACTAAAACACATTTTAAAAATGTTGATTGCAACAATTTTATTCTTAGATCAAGTTGCCACCACCATCAATGGATGGACGGAGTTCCCTATAGTCAATATAGGAGACTACGTAGAAATTGCACCGAGGAGAATATATTTACAGACCAGTGTAAAGTGTTAGAGAAACGCTTTGTAGAAAAGAATTACAGCCAAGAGACTTTAGATATGGCATTAACAAAGGCGAAAAACCTACAAAGAAAGGAAGTCTTGGAATCACAGAAAAAGTCTCCAACTCAAAATAAAAACATATATGATACTGCCTTCCTTACCACTTTCAACAAAGAAGCAAAAAATATAGGAAAAATCCTTCGTAAACACTGGCATGTTTTAAAATCAGATATCATTTTGAATGAAATTTTACCTGAAAATCCGAAAATAATTTTTAAAAAGGCACAAAATATTAAAAATTTAATAGCACCAAGCGCCTTAAGAAACATAAAAGGAGAAAATCAGAGCTGGCTAAAAAATTTGACAGGTTTTTATGGATGTGTATCGTGCAAGGCCTGCCAGCACAAAATGCAAGAAAAAACAAAGTTTACTAGTAATAGAAGCAAAGAAACATTTAAAATCAAACAATACATGAATTGCCATACAAATTTTGTGATCTATGTCCTTGAGTGCCCTTGCGGGCTACAATATGTAGGAAAAACATCTAGACCCATACGTACCCGCATTATTGAACATCTAAGTAATATAAGAAGGGGCATTTTAACCCACAGCGTCTCTAAACATTACGCTAAATACCATCATTCAAATCCAGACAGCCTTAGATTTATTGCTATTGAAAATGTACAACAACACTGGAGGGGACGCTGTAGAGAGGTGGATTTAAGTAAGAGAGAAATGTACTGGATTCACAAATTAAACACACTGATTCCAAATGGTTTAAATTCAGACTTTGAGATTCTACCGTTTTTACATACCTAATGCTTTTACAATTATTAACTTTGCCTCTTTTTATTTTATTTTTTATTTTATTTTTCAAGATATGCCGTTTTGCATTGTGCCTTATTAATGTTTTAATAATCACATTCATCAATTATTTAATAATATTTTAAAATAATACTATTTTTCTGCGCTTATTGCACTTTTCTATTAATGTGTGTTATGTGATAAACATTCTGTATAGAATACTATAATGTAGAGATATAAACTATACCAAGCATTTTATAAAATTTCGTAAATTATCTAAACTACATATACATTATACAATATCACTTTCGAATATAAAGCAAGCAGAGCTGATTCTGACCCTGCCAATTTTTAATAAACATATGGTCTTAATTACATAATGTTTTTATATAGATATGATGTTACTAATGAAACTGAAAACCTCTTTCTGTTTCTCTTTTTCCTTCCAATACACACCTTGCTACAAATATTATTCCATTTTTCTTATGGCATTAGTATTTAATGAGTTTTACCTTTACCAAGAACAACTTTTAAATATGAATGAACAGATATTACTAATGGAGGGTTTTTATACCAAACACAGCAGTTTCCTAGTTTCTCTAGTTTTTAGTTTTATATGTTATTAAGTATTGTTTATTTTATCATGTTTTAATTGTACTCAAGAGTACTATAAATGAAATCATTTTTTTTATTTTATTATTTTTTTTTTTTTTTGACCACAGAAAGAATTGTGCCTATGTAAAGGCAATCCTGTGGGTTTAATTATGTGCTGTTTAATTGGATTGGATTACCACTAGTAAAGCAATTAGAGAACACCATATAAATACATGACACCCACACTAGTCATTTATTGCTCCTGACGAAGCTGTGCACCACAGCGAAACGCGTAGAGCCAACGAGTTTGCAGCAGCTGCCTCCAAGAGAAGACGCCGATCGCTAGGACGCTCCCGCAGACCCCTCATCATTGCTGGTTGCCATCCCTTTCCACCGGATGCGGTTACCCGCGAACCGGACGTGATGTCACACGCCACCGCCGGCGACACAGCGAGTAGCAGAGGAGAAGACTCGGGAGCACACACCGCTACGACAGAAAGCATTAAATTGCCAAAGAAACCATTATATGTACAGAACCTTTGTACTTAGTGTGAGTACATCTCTTACCTCTTTTTGATATAAATCAAGTGTATTGCAATCTGCACTATTGGGCCGTTCTGTGTCTTCTGTTTTGCATATACCCTATTGGGAGCTGAATATCTGGAACAGTCTCCTTGTGTGAAAGCAGAGTGGTGCCATTACACATCTGAAAGGAAGAAAACTACCTACACACCTCCTGGTTGTACTTTATTATAAATATAACACTTTATTTTTATAAGTAATTCACTCCTTTAAAGACAAGTCGTTTTTATTTTAAGCACGATTATATATTGCATCAGTGCCTTTTCACGTTTTTCACCTGTATGAGGTGTACCCGATTGGATCGCTCCCTTCCAACCCCAAACAAATACCTTACCCCACAAGTATGCCATGTTAATTTTTAAGCACCAAGTGTCCTACTTGGTGTACTGCGGGTGGGCCTACAAAGTGAACTATGAAGGAAATCGCGAAAAAAGGGAGCTTCCTGAAAATTTAAGAGACTATTGTGGAGGAATTGCGGCGCTATTTTTCAATTACAGATCCTTTAATGAAAAGCTATCGAGACTCCATTAATGGCATTTTGCACCATACAAGGCATCGGCCCTGGAAGGACAATCTGGTGGGTATCGCATTTGCGTGACTGTTCAACTTTGTTTATTGTTTGTAAATGTTTTTGTAAATGTTTTGACTTTCTGCACTTTAATAAAGGAGATGTTGCGATTTTTAAATTTTATGAATAAAGAATTTTGTTGCGTGTTTTAACTTGTATTAATAAAGAAATGTTTTTACTTACTGTACACACAGGACCTGCACAATTCCAGTCCACGAGGGCCGCAAACAGGCACGGTTTCCAAGGTTATCCTGAAAACCGGGCCTGTTTGCGGCCCTCGTGGACTGGAATTGTGCAGGCCTGACTGACTGTTCTGTACACCATCCTACTGTAAATGTTTTGACTTTCTGTACTTTAATAAAGGAGATGTTGCATTTTTTTAAATTTTATGAATAAAGAATTTTTTTTAATAACACCATGTGACTGTAAACCATACTGACTGACTGTAAATGTTTTGACTTTCTGTACATAAATGTTTTCACAAGCAGTAAACCATACACCTGTTGATGTTTTGAATTGCTGTGCACTTAAAATGTTTTTACATTGTACAGTATTTGTAAATAAATGTTTTTGTACTTACTTCAACAATAAAAGAAAATGTTGATTTGTTTTAAATTGTTCCATTGTCTCCTTTTATACTGTAACAAAATACAGTGTTTCTAGAATGTACAGTACTGTCCAGGCATACTGTACTGTATACTGTAGGCATGCTCAGTACTGTACATCCCATGACGAGCTGAGTACACTTTTGGCGCTATATAAATAAAGACATACAATACAATACATCACGAGTATTAAAACAATACATGCTGTACGGGTATAGAATACACATATGTACTGGAATACATGTAGAATAAATGCATACTTTTTATTTTCTCGGGTTTATTATACAGTATATATAAAAAAGTATTGTATACGGTCTGAAAACATCAGCATACTGTTTCAGGTACAGTATTCTATTAAATCAATAACAACGGCCACTAAACTGTAGACTCCGGTACGTGGTCTCCTGTTCACATGCGCATGCGCCTACCGTCGATGTGATGACACGCATATGTGTTTCAAGAAGGTTCCAATGCGCATGCGCCTAGCGTTCCACCAATTGTTCAGTATCTACTGTAGAAGTCGCTCAGCCAATGATATTGCTTACTGGAGAATCGCTTGACTTTTGAATTGCACTGATATCGATTTTTCAAAATAAAAAAA
This sequence comes from Ascaphus truei, assembly GCF_040206685.1. Lineage (NCBI taxonomy): Eukaryota > Metazoa > Chordata > Amphibia > Anura > Ascaphidae > Ascaphus > Ascaphus truei. The sequence goes on from NC_134497.1 coordinate 41,115,518, forward strand.
AACAGAATAAAATACGGCAACATTACTCACCATAGACTTTTCCAATCAGCTGGCGCCAAGCCACTGCCAGTCCCGTATTCTTGATCAAACACGTTGTTGACAGGTGACAGCGGGACTACTTCACCTGTAGTCAGCTGATGAGGTTGGAAATCGCTTAGGTACATGCAAGCTTGCTCGAAACTGTACGCGAAATCCGGCTCAGGCTGCAGGTATCTGTGCGGAGACAGACAGCAAGGGTTGTCACTGACTGTCGGACCGTTATTGGAAGCCGGTGCTGGCGCATTGCTTGCCAGCGACTGACGTTTCTTAGTTGGTTTAAACACGACCTTTCGCCTTTTGCCGTCTGCATGATCATAGATACGGGAAAAACCCGGTGATACACACCAATACCCTCCAATAAATTCGTGATCAATACGAAAAAAACATGGATCGCTACATAACTTTTTCCTTATTGCACGCTTCGACACATGAGGATCTGGCGAAAATTTGTAAAAGTCATAGTTTTCGATAAAATACTGATAAATTTGAACAACTGTTGCCATCTTATCATCTGTTGCATTAATCGCGGCCCATATTAAATAAGCGTACGTTTTGTCGGGTTTTTGGAACACGGACTGCAGTTGTACACTCATGGCGGGACACTCAGCTCAGGACAATAACCAGACCGGAAACGGTGCTTGTCTTTTTTTAATATGAGAAGCTTAAATTGATACATTATTGTAACTTCTTCCTTCAATCCCAAGGCCAATTTACAATAGACCACTGTGGTATTAAACGAAACACCTGCAAGTCGACACATTACTGAAGCGCATGCGCATTACAATTCATGAATATCTGCCATCTGGCGGATATGCAAAGAATTGCAACCAATTAAATCCGAACCATTATCAATAAACACATCACCCGCGCATCAACCACGGCTGTGAATGCAACATGAATGCGGTATGAATGTTGTCAGAATGCGGCAATGAACGTGGTGAAGTGCGTGGCATTCGAAAAAAAAATCCCGGAAAAATGCGGAGATGTTGGAGAATAAAAGGGGCCGCGGCTGTATTGGTAATAAAACAATTAATAAGTCTTGTATGCAACTAATACATTTTTTTGAGTCTCTCTAGGCAAAGTTGAAAGTGCACCTACTCGAGACGGGGTTAATAGTCAAATATTTCCTACGCAAGCATGCTCTTCATCCCAGATGAAAAACCTATACTAACCACCAATACAGCAATTAAAGTGGCAGAGTTCTTTTCCTGGACCCAAAGCACGTAAAGCTCATTCCAGCTCCACCAAAGACCAAAGTCACTAAAGCACAGCCACATCAAGTTAATGTTTTCAAGGGTAAAGAAACACCCTGACAGTTAACCCCAGAGGAAAATAAGACACCAGCTAAGGCCCGGTCTTAATCAGAACATTTATTTTCACTTTTCTTCTTTCAAGGACTCAATATTTTTATTTTTAGAGTGTATTTAAGTTAGAAATTTTAAGGTGTATGTACAATTGGGCCTTGATGGGAGGATTGGTTTCCTGGAAGTGTGGCTTGTGAATGCTCTTGTATGTGTTTTGGCAGTACTCATCACTCTCTATGTATGTGTCATGTGCAGCAAAACTTGATCCAGAAGTGTGTTGCACCTCCACCGAAAGGAGGGGGTCACCCAGGGCGTGTCAGCCACAAGGAAAGGATCACAGGTCAGCCATTTTGACCATCGCAGACATTGTCTGTTCTGATATTCTGAGTGAATGATGTGTATAATGCGTGCAGGAGTGATGATCATGCATTCGCTTCCACAGATGCCAACTCCCTTCAATTCTCAGTAATAGAATGTTGTGATCATTCTGAAAATATATGACGATAAAAATAGATGCCATTTCCTTTATCTAGCAACTACATACCCAAAGAAGGTTGCTTGCATAAAATAAGGTTTTTAATATTCTGTGTATAATTTCTGTATTTTCCCATTTTAAGACAGCCTCTTTAAAGGGTGTATCACACACTAGGAACAAGAATCAATTTATGGGTCAAGTGTCTCCACCAACCAATGAAACCTGTGTAAAAACTATATTGTTCAGGTCAGATAACAATTTACAGGAAGGATGTGCCTTAATTTTACAGTTTTTAATTTCGTCATTAAACCAAGAACAGGTTCAGATTAGGCTTATGGGTTTACAAAACAGAATTGCCTTAGACCAAGCATGTCAAACTCAAATGCTAACAAGGGCCAAATAAACAAGGTTTAAATCTAGGTGTGGGGCCGCAAAAAAAAACCAACTTGCATTTTCATTAGAACGTAGGTTTATTTCGAAAAGTAGTGTGTGTGTGTGTGTGTTGTGTGTGTGTGTGTGTGGTGTGTGTGTGTGTGTGTGTGTGTGTGTGTGTGTGTGTGTGTGTGTGTGTGTGTGTTGACCTCACTAACCGAACCAAAAAAAAAGCCAGACGTGAATGACTTCTGAACACATTAACCAGTGTCAGGATGCCCCCTCTTAACAATTTCAAAAGCAGCAATCCCACCTGGGATCTTACCCTGATCTCACAGTCCTCAAGGTACTATACTGGAGGGGAGGTGTTCTCTACCTGTCTTCCGATGTCTCCCCCGTGTGAAACTTGAGTCAGATCTGGAAGAAAGCAGAATAGGTTATTTCGGTGTAGGTATAGTGCAGTTAAGATAAAACAGAGAGAGTGGGTGAGGGTGACAAACAGAGGGTGGGAGAGAGAGAGGGTGGGAGAGAGAGAGGGTGGAGAGGGTGGGAGAGGGTGGGAGAGAGGGGGGGTGGGAGAGAGAGGGTGGGAGAGAG
>NC_134497.1:41118504-41150686 GCF_040206685.1 Ascaphus truei
CCATGCCCCATCATCATATTCCCCCCCCCATGCCCCATCATCATATTCCCCCCCCCATGCCCCATCATCATATTTCCCCCCCCCATGCCCCATCATCATATTCCCCCCCCATGCCCCATCATCATATTTCCCCCCATCATCATATTCCCCCCCACCATGCCCCATCATCATATTCCCCCCATGCCCCATCATCATATTCCCCCCCCATGCCCCATCATCATATTCCCCCCCCCATGCCCCATCATCATATTCCCCCCCCTCATGCCCCATCATCATATTCCCCAACCATGCCCCATCATCATATTCCCCCCCATGCCCATCATCATATTCCCCCCCCATGCCCCATCATCATATTCCCCCCCCATGCCCCATCATCATATTCCCCCCCCCATGCCCCATCATCATATTTCCCTCCCCCCATGCCCATCATCATATTCCCCCCCATGCCCCATCATCATATTCCCCCCCCATGCCCCATCATCATATCCCCCCCCCCATGCCCCATCATCATATTCCCCCCCCCATGCCCCATCATCATATTCCCCCCCCCATGCCCCATCATCATATTCCCCCATCATCATCATATTCTCCCCCCATCATCATATTCCCCCCCCCCATCATCATATCCCCCCCCCCATGCCCCATCATCTCCCCCCCCATGCCCCATCATCATCTCCCCCCCCATGCCCCATCATCATCTCCCCCCCCCATGCCCCATCATCATCTCCCCCCCCCATGCCCCATCATCTCCCCCCCCATGCCCTATCATCATATCCCCCCCCATTCCCCATCATCCTCTCCCACCCCCCCATGCCCCATCATCATCTCCCCCCCCATGCCCCATCATCATCTCCCCCCCCATGCCCCATCATCATCTCCCCCCCCCATGCCCCATCATCTCCCCCCCATGCCCTATCATCATATCCCCCCATGCCCCATCATATCCCCCCCCCCATTCCCCATCATCCTCTCCCGCCCCCCCCATGCCCCATCATCCTCTCCCCCCCCCATGCCCCATCATCCTCTCCCCCCCCATGCCCCATCATCCTCTCCCCCCCCCATGCCCCATCATCCTCTCCCCCCCCCCCCCATGCCCCATCATCCTCTCGGCCTCTCTCCCCCCCCCCTTGTCCTTACCTTATTCCAGGCAAGAGGCAGTCTCACAGACGTCTTTTGCAGCTATCTCAGCTGTTGGCTCCGCCCCCGCTGTCCTCCCACACACGGCATGTGTGCAGGATGACTGCGCCCGGCCACCGTCCGACTCCAGTCCCAGCAGGCCAGCTTTACACACACTCAGACACACACACACACTGACACACACACTGACACACACACACACACACACTGACACACACACACACACACACACTGACACACACACACACACACACACACACACACACACACACACACACACACACACACACACACACACACACACACACACACACACACACACACACACACACACACACACACAGTGACACTCAGACACACACACACACACACACACAATGCAGTCTCTCCGCCGGGGTTTTGACTCCGCCCCCGTATCCTCCCACACACGGCACGAGTGCAGATTGACTGCACCCGGCCACCGTACGCCTCCAGCCCCTACAGGACAGATTTTACTTCCGCCCGTGCTGCTCGCTTCCCCCACACCCGCGCTCGCTTCTCCCGCGGCCAAAACTTTTAACCGCCGCCCACACGCTCGCCGACACACACGACCGCCGCGCTGGTTGTGAGCGGGCCGCAGAAATATCCGTTGCGGACTATGTTTTAGCTTTAAAAGGAGGGGTATGTGCTCTAATTAAGGAACAATGTTGTGTTTTTATTAAAGATCAGAGTAGCAGTGTACAGCATGAACTCAAAAAGGTTTACAAAGGGAGATGACACAGTATATCACCCATTGGGGTTAGGTGAATGGCTTGGATCACTTGGAGCAACATTTTTGACTGCTTTGGTGTGTGTGGGGGTGTTACTTGTTGTCATATATGTGTGTGTCACGTGTTGCAGAGGTATGATCCACAAATGTGCAACCCCCTCCTCCAATCTGATGCTACTCTTTGCAGATGCCAGAAACAGCAGTCCCTTGAAGAAAGAAGATGCCGATCACAGTTATTCAACTTCAAAAGACATGTTGGGGCCACAGCGCCTTATGAGACTATGACAGTGAACGTGCCCTTGTCCTCTGAGTTATACCAATGAACAGTATCAGATGATGGAGCACCCCAGTATACAATACGAGTGTGTCTATGTGTCCCTGGACTAACATCACAACCTTAATTCTCAAAAGCAATGTGTTTAGAATAAAAAAGGAGGGAAATGACAAAGTGAGAATATGATGCAAGGGGGGGGGGGGGTTCTGACATAACAGCACTGGGATCTAAGCAGCCATTTTAAGTCAGCATCCATCTTAGGTGCCTGATATTGTCATCCATTTTGAGTATTGTCTGCATGAAAGTGGAATGAGAATGGAAGTTTGAAGAGATTTTGTTTTGCTTCTCATTTTTAAGTGATAATAAGCTCTCCAGCTAAACCACAAGACCTTGAAGATGGGAGAAAAGCACCAATGTTCTGAAAATAAAATATACTGTAGATAACAAGCACATCTCGCATTCCGAGGGTGGTTCCCATGGTTATGTACACCCTTTCTCAGAAATCTCGTATATAGAGAAAAGGTCACCGGCCTGTATAAGGAATGAGTCAGTTCATTTTTAATATGAATCTCCTAGTTATGCTATTAACTCAATGTGCTCATATTCATATTTTGTTTATCTTATGTGCTTACGTAATGATGCACACGCCACTCCGTTTAGGGGCGTGGGCTTAGTATTTTGGGTATAAATAGGGCCTGTATTAAAGTCGTTGGGGGGAGTTTTATTTTGAAACTTCCTTCTATGTGTGCACACGTACACTGAAATAAACTTATTTGTTATTCTGCAAATAATCCTAAAATGTGGTTTCTTTATTCACACTTTTCACAGGGGGATAGGAGGGAAGGGGGGGACAGGAGGGAAGGGGGGTATGGGAGGGAAGGGGGGGAGAGGGATAGAAGGGAAAGGGGAGAGGGATAGGAGGGGAGAGCGATAGGGGGGAAGGGGAGAGAGAATGGAAGGTCGCACACACACACACACACACACAGAGCTCCTTCTGCATGTGCAGCTAACACAGATTTGACAGGGGGGAGGATGGGGGCTGGGCAATGTGAAGAAAGACCCATCCGGCATCTCCGCTGAACTCTCTGCACCTCATGTTGGAGGAGGGGGGCTGTGATCTCTCTGCACAGAGGAGAGGGGGGGGCATGATCTCTCTGCACGGAGGGGGGGGGGGGGGCGTGAACACAGCCATGTTTGCTGCAAACAGAAAATCCAACCAGCATCTCCAGGAGCACCCCCTAGCTGTTTTTTCTACTTCAGTACATCGATTGTAAGACGCAGTCCTATTTCAGCCACGTGAAAATGGGAAAAAAGTGTCTTACAATCGAAGAAATACGGTCTATATATATATATATATATATATATATATATATATATATATATATAATACATACATACACACACACACACACACACACACTATATATGAATTTCTTAGAATTAATTTTTCATTTAAAAAGATTTTTTTATACTGGTTCATTGTTGTTTATTAACTGTATATATAAGTAAATATATTACTTATTTATGCATGGGTATTATTTTTCATATACTTTTGATTATTTATTTGATAATACATAACTCATGTACAGTATGATACTTTATAATAATGAACTTGTGCAATATTATTAGTTAATGTTAATATATTGTTTTTTAAAAGTTTTTCCTTTTCTTGCAATCCTCTTCTACAGTTTGCTTTGCATGTGGACCTAGCATTGGGACTGGTTCAGTCAACCTTTGATACTGGGAGATATGCACATAATACATGGTTATTGATTTTAGCAATGATATACTACAACATTGTTTATCTCTGGTAATTAACGTTCTATTCCTATGAGGACATTTACGTGTATGTATATGTTTTTGAGTGTGTATTACCAGAATGTTAGCGTTAACGTTTTGTTGTTCAAATGTATACACTCTGACGTCACGTGATGTGCGTCAGTGGATCACCGTCAGCATGGGGTTGGTGGCACCACCAAGTCTAGAGGGTACAAATACACTCCTGTAAGTACTGTCTCTTTTTTACCTTGATCAAGAGCCTTTGAGCTTGAAACATGTTGGTTTGGGCTCTTAGTCTTTGCTCCATGATTCAATACATTTTGCATTATACTACTTTTAGGACACGCATCTCTCTGTTCACCATGCATGGGTAGTGCTCCGTTTTTGCTCTATCCTTGTTGCCTACAAACCACTTCAGCATAATGGGGAACGCACATTTTATTAGAACAGCATGGAAAAATAAAACATTAAGAACATATATTTAAAATAAAACTATAATAAGAATGATACAAATAACCTGTATTTAAAAAGTTATAACATTTTTATCCTTTTAAAATGCTGGTTTTATGCACCATAAACTAGTCACTTGTCATTGTGATTTAGCGTAACACAGATACGTGTGTGCACTTATATGTGAGCGTCTTAGTCGCTGGTTATCCCTAAACATGCCTGGCTTTAGAGATAGGTCTCTCCCCTGTGTGTGTCCTCTTATGTTTCTTCAGGCTGGATAAATCACTAAATCTCTTCCCACATTCCATACATGCGGTCTCTCCCCTGTGTGTCCCTTCTTGTGTCTGGTCAGGCTGGATAAGTCACTAAATCCCTTCCCACATTCCCCACATACATGCGGTCTCTCCCCTGTGTGTGTCCTCTTGTGTGTGTTCAGGCTGGATAACTGACAAAATCCCTTCCCACATTCCCCACATACATGTGGTCTCTCCCCTGTGTGTGTCCTCTTGTGTGTGTCAAGGCTGGATAATTCACTAAATCCCTTCCCACATTCCCCACATACATGCGGTCTCTCCCCTGTGTGTGTCCTCTGGTGTCTGTTCAGGCTGGATAACACACTAAATCCCTTCCCACATTCCCCACATTCATGCGGTCTCTCCCCTGTGTGTGTCCTCTTGTGTATGTTCAGGTAGGATAACACACTAAATCCCTTCCCACATTCCCCACATACATATGGTTTCTCCCCTGTGTGTATCCTCTTGTGTTTGCTCAGGCTGGATAAATCACTAAATCCCTTTCCACATTCCCCACATACATGCGGTCTCTCTCCTGTATGTGTCCTCTTGTGATTGTTCAGGCTGGATGACATACTAAATCCCTTCCCACATTCCCCACATACATACGGTCTCTCCCCTGTGTGTGTCCTCTTGTGTATGTTCAGGCTGAATGTCTGACTAAATCCCCTCCCACATTCCCCACATATATATGGTCTCTCCCCAGAGTGTGTCCTCTTGTGTGTGTTCAGGTGGGATAACTGACTAAATCCCTTCTCACATTCCCCACATACATGCGGTCTCTCCCCTGTGTGTGTCCTCTTGTGTATGTTCAGATGGGATAACACACTAAATCCCTTCCCACATTCCCCACATACATACGGTTTCTCCCCTGTGTGTATCCTCATGTGTTTGCTCAGGCTGGATAAGTCACTAAATCCCTTTCCACATTCCCCACATACATGCGGTCTCTCCCCCGGGTGTGTCCTCTTGTGTTTGTTCAGGTGGTATAACCGACTAAATCCCTTCCCACATTCCCCACATACATGTGGTCTCTCCTCTGTGTGTGTCCTCGTGTGTGTGTCCAGGCTGGATAAATCACTAAATCCCTTCCCACATTCATGCGGTCTCTCGGTCTGTGTCCTCTTCTGTAGGTTCTGGTCTGATAACCAAGTCAGACTCTTCCCAATTTCTCCAAGATCTTTTCCTGTGGCCGCTGCTAATATATATTTTTTGGAATGAGAAGCAGTTACATTGTTTATTAATTGCCTTGACTGGTTGAAAGATGCATTTTCTGTCATATTTATTGGAATGTTGTAAGATTGTTCTGTCATCATCTTTTCCATATTCTCATTTGGGTGTTTGAACTTCAGATGTTTGAGGAGGTAATCCTGACTGCTAAAATCAACCTTGCAGTGTTGGCCTGTGTTGATTATTGGAGCTTGTCTTTGTACTAGACGAGACAAAAAAAGTAATTGTTACACAAACTGTCTTACAAAAGGTCATGAAGGAGAGGTAAGTTGGCATATCACAAAAGGTTCAGGATGAAAGTAAACTGTAGATACACAGTACATTGTAAAAATGAAGGGTTTAGCACAACATGTGCAGCATCAGGGCAGGGAGAGTAGATATAGTGGATCATACATTTAAAGTGGATCCTAATATTTAACGATTTAAAAATAAATTTCACTAGCTGCAAAACACCAATTAAAGTGGCAGAAATCTTTTAAAATCCTTTGATAGATAGTAAATCGATAGTTTCAGTTGTGAACGTATAATTAAAAAAAGGTTTTACAATGAATAGAATACGTGTCTCATTAGAAGCTCACATACAGTATCAGTCACCAGGTGTTCCCGTTACCGCACCATGTACCAGGTCTCTAATAGTTATAGGATGACCCAACTTTCTGCTAAATCTTCATTGTTAAATCAGGAACCAAATGTCCAAATATTGTATTTGATATCGCAGATGTTATTCAGACTTAATTAAGCTATACCAATATCATCCAGTGACTTCCAGAACTGTGTTAATTTTTTAATACAATTGTTTAAAGGTTTTTTTTTTAGGGAACAAGGAGTCTGTTACCGATTCTCCCCCATACAAACATTGCATTTTATTAAACACTATGATATATATTATGTGTGTGTGTGTGTAAACATTGCATTTTATAAAACACTATGATATAAATATAGATACACACAAAAAAATTGTGGTGTACTTGATTAAGTGCCCCTGCGGCATGACTTATGTTGGCGAGACCACCCGTAAACTCAAGGAGAGGGTGAGCCAGCACAAATCTACGATCTGGTGCCGTTTATAATACCAGCCAGAGTCCGCCCATTTTTTGTCAACAGGGCACAGTATCTGCCAGCTACGGGTGCAAGTAATAGACCTTGTCTTGAAACAAGACGTGGGGGCAATAGGGTTGTTATCCTTGAAAAACGTGATCCTTCTGGATACACGTGTTGGAGACATTACATCTCCATGGTCTTAATCGTGATTATGACTTGACGGTTTCTGAGGATTGGACTTTGTATAATTAAAGGATGCCTGTGTTGGTTGGTTGTGGTGTGAGGCTATCTGGGAGAGTGGTGTTTAATTACGTTGCTACCCCATGTGTGTCAACCAATACAAGTATGCTCCTCTTAGTTCTTGCACGTGCTATATGCACCCGCTCTATTTCAGCGTTTTCACATTACCTATTATTTGGGTTTCCCGTCTATCTTCGTGTGTTTCTGAAGAGCTCTACGCAGTACTGTTCGAACCTCTTGTCTATGACTACAGTACACCCAGACAACTGATGTGGTTTTTGCCTGTGTCATGTTATTGTTGAGCTCCTCTGTTTTGGACTTTTTAATATTGCCTGGGAAATTTTGACTGTTCACTCATTTCACAGGCTTCTTTTGTTTACCTTGTCCTGCCTATTCTCCCCCCACAATCCCTTTATTCCCTCTGTTTACTTACTATTTATGTGTATTTATTGTACTTTTTCATTTTGTTTTCACTGTTGGTTGCCTAGTCCAGGGGTGAGCGAACTTTTTATGCCGAGCCCCCGTTTTCATCCATAAAATTTCTCGGGCCTCCCCTGCCTGATGTAATCAAAATTACATGACATCAGCGCACGTGAGCTGGTTCAGCCAATGAGGGCGAACCAGCTTTGTGACGAGTACACCACGCCCCCTACAATCTCCTGCAGCTAAGTTCACAAATCGCTTGGGCTGCAGGAGTGCGCACAGGCAGTATACTAGTATTGGATCACTGTTTTTTTTATTGCTGGTTGGCATCTGGTAACATGTTTTTTTCTGGTGCACAAAGGCAATCCATCCCCCTCTTTGCTATCTCCCTTCCCCTCCCTTTTTTCCTTCTCCCATTTGCTTTCCCCATTGTCATCCATTCCTACCTACCAGTTTTATGTATTAATTCTCGTTTTAAATGTTGATCAGTGATCCTGATAACCAAACCCAAGGGGGGGGGGTACTGATGGATCTCCCCTGCTGATCAATATTCCCAAGTGACCCCCCCCTAAACTCATCCTCCTCCCAATCCCCTCAATTCTGCCATCCCTTCCTGGCCTTCATCCCTCCGTTTAGCTGGGGGTCGCTACGTTGATCTTTTCCTGGTCCTGCTAGAGCTCCCTGGGGATAGGTGACCATGAGGCAGGGGCCTGCACCGGCGACTCCAGGTGCTGGAAGGCCTGCTACCAGTGGGTGTGCAGCTCATTGGTCTGAAAGGGGAACCACCTCCTCCCCTGCCAGAACTTCCCTTCCCTCCCCTCTATCCTCAACCACATCCATGGTGCCGGCCAGATCTGCAGTGCGTTTGATGTCACTGCGCTGGGGCGTGCTCCTTCCCTTGCCTCTTTGGAGCCATTTCTCTTCAGCCCCCGTACATCCGTAGCCCTCGCGCGCACCACGATGTTGGCCACCAGCTAGGGTGACCAAATTTTTAAAAGTAATAACTGGGACACATCAAAAAAAGAATTTAACACAAATTACATCACTTATATTATGATATTTGTCTAATAGCGTCCCCACTTATGCTTTATTATTAATCTCTCTCCCCACCACATCAGGACCTCTCTCCCCTCTTCCACACTCTCACTCTCCTCTCCCAGTATTTCTTCACTCCCCTTCCAGTGTATCTCTATCCATCCCCTCCAGTGTATCTCTATCCATCCCCTTAGTGTCTCTCCCTCCCCGCCACTCTTTCTCCCTCCCTAGTCTCTCACTCACCCGTGTCTCCCTCCCTCCCCCTCCAGCCATTGTGTCTCTTCCTCCCACCAGTCTCTCTCTCCCTCCCCCAGTGTCTCTCTCACTTTCCCTCCCCCAGTGTCTCTCTCTCAAGCCAGTGTGTCTCTCCCACCCCTCAGTCTCTCCCTCCAGCCAGTCTCTTCTTCCCACCAGTGTCTCTCTCTCCCTCCAGCCAGTGTGCGTCTCTTCCTCCAGCCAGTGTCTCTCTCTCCCTCCAGCGTGTGTCTCTTCCTGACACCAGTGTATCTCTCTCCCTACCCCAGTGTCTCTCACTCTCCCTCCAGCCAGTGTGTGTGTCTCTCACCTTCCCCCAAGGTGTCTCCCCTTACCCCCAGTGTCTCTCTCCCCCATGTCACTGTTTCACCCCCCCTCCCCATGACACTCTCACACTCATTACGCTGCAAACAACAACGAGTTGCTGCAGGAGCTGTTCAAAGGATTGAATATTAACTTTGATTTGGCATCTTTTCTTTGAGACCCCCTGTTCCACGGCCATGTTATTGCAATTCCTTTAATCAGCATTTCTGTTGCATAGTCAATTGATGTTTCCATTTCATTTATTAAACAATTTTAATGTGTTCCATTTATTCCCATGTATACACACCTCAAGGATCCCAGGTGTATGTTTAACCCCACTGGCACCGTTTCATTGCGGTATCAGTTCATTCGCCTTGGTTACACCTAATGTTATCCCGCAATTTGAAGGGTTAACTTAGAGCTATTTAAAGACATTGGGATTGGTGAGGCTCCACAATCCCCTGAGGAAGTGACGTTTCCCCGTCACGAAACACGTAGGGAGGAGCCAAAGGAGACGCCGGACTGGTGATCCATCTGACACAGGGAGTGATGTCATCGCTGTGCGCCGGAACAACGCGGGACACACGCGGAGTTATCGGGACTGTCAGAGACTGTGCAGTGGCATCAAGCCTGTTTAGGCACCTCTAACAAATGCTTTTAACATACAGAAACATTGTGAGTATTTTTCTGTTCAAACGAGGATGTGTTATTAAAGTTTAAACGGTATTGCGCAATCCTCTTTCTCTTTTTATCCCATGCTATGGAAATCTAAGTATAGGAGTATTGAAGCATATCCGGAAAACATTTTCTCTTTGAAAGAGGGTCCTTTCCTTGATATCCATCCGAACCAGGGACATCACGTGGGGTTCGTGTTACCCTGAAAAATGATCGGATTCGGAAGGCTCATTATACAGTTTCTCTCCACCACACGCTGTCTTCCTATTTCTACTAATTAGGCATTCTTTTGGGACATCTACATATGAGGGCTTCATTGCCTAAAACGTTACTGAGCAATGTTGTGTCCCTGTTTTATATTTCACTGAACAGGATAGCAGTTGCTGCGAGCTGGAACTTACACCATACATTGAGGACTGAGTCCATTTCAGCTTTATCATCATTTAGAAGAAAGGACATTTTCCTTCATTCACCACGATTGTTATATCCTTTGTGGACTTTATTTCAATTTATTTTGTTTTAATAACTTCACACATGCGCCAAGGTTTATTTCTATTTTTTGTATTTCTATATTGTTTTTTGGTGACTATTTGAGATAGTCCCCATATTAGATAACCGGGCAGCTTCCACTTTGCGACATTATTGTCACCTTTATAGTCTTTTTTGTGCTCTGCGCATGCGCGATGACGCGCGCAGCGTCATGACGGCATCAGGTTCCGAGCTAGTCATGCAAACCGATGACTATTTGACCCATGGACTACTAAGGGGTTAATATGTACTATAATGTATTTTAAAAACTATTTTATCATCTATTCCATGTTGGTTTAGCTTATCGTGTATATATATACTAGCTGATAGACCGGCATTGCTCGGGATGTAAATGGATAAAAGAACATTTTGCAACAGTAAGCGTGCATTGAAGGTGTTGTGGGGGGAAGAGGGGGGCGGAGCGTGGTGGAAGGTGGCCATTTTGGTGCTTATCAGGCGGGAAGATAAGTGTCCTGGTGAGCGCGGTGCGTGTGGGGGAAGCGGACATTTTGCTACAGTAAGTGTCAGGGCTGCCAACAGAAATCATGGGGCCCGGGACAAATGCAAGGAGCAGGACACCCCCCGAACTCATAGAGTAAGTGGGGAGCGGGCGATGATCTTGTGGGGCAAATTTAGTATGGGTAAGCGGGAACAGCGGACTGCTGAGCGCAGAGTGGGCCGGAAGGCGGAGGGAGTGTGAAGCCGCCATGAGCTAGTTGGTAAGAGGGGGGGGTGGACATCAGAGAGGTGGAGCGCAGTAATCGTCATGCTGAGCGCGGAGTGATGATCTTGTGGGGCATGATGATTGAGGAGGTGGAGAGGATAGTAAAGGGCGCAGGGAGAGACAGGGTTGGAAAGTGGTTTAAAGTTACCAAGGTCGGTGGGTGACTCCGCAGGGGTGATCCCAGGGGTGTAGGGTGAGTCCGCAGGGAGAGAGTCTCCGAGGCTATGCTGAGGGCTCAGTTTAGGCTTCAGAGTCTCGGGTGACAGTCTCAGGGGGTATGGTGAGTCTGGAGGGGTGAGACTCTGTGGCAGTATGTGTGTGTCACAGTGGAGTGGGTGTGTCCGTGATGTCAGTGTACCTCTTGGCCAATGAGAGCCGTGGGGGAGGAGGGGCATGGGCGGGCGGGCGGACCAATGAGAATCCCTACATCTACTAACAAGCAAACAATTTTAATTTTTAGATATAGAAGATATATAGTGGCGCGAAAGTGATGTGAAAAAATAAAGATAAAAATGAAGAACCTAAATAGGAATTGTAACAGGGGACTTATCCCTGTTCAAAAATGTGCCTCTAATCCAGCAGTGTGGTGGTTAACTGCTGGTAGACAATTAATCAACACCACCTGGCTGATTACAGGTGTCACAAAAAGCCAGCCTCTGAGACAGGAAAGGAAGATTCTTCCTGAGCTCACACATGAGCTGAGCTGACCTGACTCAGTAAGCAGTGACAAAGTGAGAATTTGACGTAAGGGGAGGGGTCTGACATAACAGCACTGGGATCTAAGCAACCATTTTAAGTCAGCATCCATCTTAGGTTTTGTCTGAGTGAACGGGTTATGAGATGAATGGTTTGAAAGGGATTTTTTGCTTTCAATTTTAAACTGATAATAAACCAAGCAGCTAACTGAAAAAACATTGAGAATGAGTGCTAAGTGCCAATGTTATGAAAATACGAGACTGATATGCACTGTCTCTCATTCCGAGGGGGGGGGGGCATGAAGTTCTGTATGTAGAGAAAAGGTCAACGGCTGAATAAAGGAATATTGCTGAATCATTTCATTTAGGCATCCCATAATGTTATTAACTCGATGTGTTCATGTTCATATTTTGTTTACGTAGTGACGACACGCAACCTCGTATAGGGGGCGTGGGTTTAGTATTTTGTGTATAAATAAGGCCTGTATGCCACCATGTCGTTGGGAGGGTTTTATTTTGAAACTCTCCTCTGCGTGTGCACCGCACAAAGCGATAAACTTATCTGTCATTCTGCAAAACATATCCTCAGACTTGTGTTTTTATTCACAACTTTCTCAGATGGCGCACCGAATAGAAACCCAGAAATACCGGAAGCTGAGCACCTGAAAAAAACACTCCTCGGTCACTCAAATCTGAGCGCTCGTAAGAATCAAGGTAAAAGGCACCTTTTGAGGAAAGCCTGAGTTTAAAAAGTTGTTTTGAGTGGTGTGTAGAGAGATGTGTTTTGAAGGGTGTCTCAATCTGTTTTGACGGGTTTACCCAGCAGTTTCAAATAAGTTTAGTTGTCTGTTCCTGTATCCATTTTAAAGTGTTATAGATGTTAAGTTTTATTGGGATTAAGGTGAGAGTCCTGTTAAAAGTTTTGGTGTTTTGGTGATGAAGGTGAGTGTTTGTATGCTTAAGGGATTGTTTTTCAGACTGTCCTGGGTTGTGATAAATATTTTTGTTATCTGAGCAGGAAGGGTCCCTGATTGTACATTTGCTCTGTCTTGTCATTAACATACCAAGTGAGTTTATTTATGGATATCTGTGTAGAAGGTCTTATCTGTATCCATGTTATAAAAGTATAAGGTTTATCAGGACTGGGTTGGACCCGCTGAAGTAATTCAAGTGTTTTCTTTGCTATAGTTATGGTGAAAAAATATGATTGGGGAACAGTCTCGTGACAGGTCCTTATTTGCATATTTCAGAACAATAACATGCCAAAAGAGTTGTACGCAATCAGCTTGCGCTGATTATTGTATCAGGAGTATTGTACAGGTAAATTAAATGTGATTACTGTAACAGGAGAATAATGGGAAACTAAAGTTCTCAAAATTTGCTGTTAGAGGTTGTGTGTCTGCAGACAAAAATAATAAAGAATGGATACAGAGAACAAATATGTTTTGTTGGCCAATGAAAATACACATGCAAGTTCAATGAAAATACACATGCAAGTCCCAGTGAAAAACACGCTACCCCAATGAAAAAAGTTTGTTTGCAATAAATTACTATAGAAGGAAGCGTGAACCTATGAGCAGCCACACCGGTTTTCTTATTCGTAAGAATGCGAACGCAAGGGCTCATAGTGGAACCTTCTAACTTTCAGTAATCCCTGTGTGTCTGTGGTAGTATAAATCTTTGGATATTATGAGGTTTTTGTGGCTAATGTCAAGCATGGCGTGACCGGCTGGCGGACGCCGCAGAAATCAGTTGTGAACGTATAAGCTTTTCCTTCCATTTCCCCACATGCAATAAGTGGTTATAAATCATTTCATGATATAAACTCAAGTTTCGGCGCCGGCAAGTAAAATTGTTGCGCCCTTAATGGAGAGTGGCTAGATGGATTTGATACCCTAATGAATTTTTCCTGAATGATTACCTGTGTGAAAGATAAACCATGCTAAGTATCACCTGTGTGCACAAATCACCATCCAAAAACTTGCAAGTACGTACGAAAACATGAATATTATTTGCTCACAATGAAGTCAAAGGTCTGAAAGAAAGAAAATCAGAAACGCAGCAGCACAGAGCGTGCCCCCACTTTTTTCTCCAGCGCGAAGAATATGCCAAGATAAGAAAGTTAAGCCAAAAGCTCCGGAGCATCAGAGTAGTTTTAAATTCAGATTATTTATGAGAATAAAGAAAGAGAAGGGAATTTTTAATTTAGTTGCAGGGTGAAATTGTTGGGTAATAGGGGAGAAATGTCTTTCTTTTATTTGTTCGTTATTTTTGTGATGTTGTTTGGCTGTATATGAGAGAAGTTTTTTGTATTGTGTGTGTTCTGTATTGTGTGTAACCAGTAAAAACACATTGAATATTTTGTGTTCAAAAATGCGGGTAAAAGCTCACAAGCATTGTTTGAAGTATATATCGTATTGTATGTTTTTATGTATATAACGCCATTAATATGCACAGCGCTTCACAGGAGTGGAGCACGTCGTAATCATATAGGTAGCAAATGGTAAAGGTAAGAGGTCATGAAATAAGTGATCCAGACATAAAAGTAACCGTTGAGCAAAGAGAAGTCCCTGCTCTGAGGAGCTTACAATCTATTTGGTAGGTAGGGAGAGCATACAGAAACAGTAGGATTTGATTAGAAGCCAGGAGAGGAATTTCAGGAGGGGAAACGCAGAATCAGAGTTTAAAGAGTAGAGTGATTCTGGCAGCAGCGTTTGGGATAGATAGTAGGGAAGACAGGTGAAAGTCAGGAAGGCGAGATAGCAGGGGATTACAGTTATCAAGATGGGAGAGAATGAGGGTCTGTATCAGAGTTTTTAACAGTTGAGCAACAGAAGAACAGGTGTATCTTTGTGATATTGTGGAGGAAAAAGCGACAGTTATAGAAATGTTTTGAATGAAAGAGGAGACTATGAGAGAGGAAGTGGGAGTGACCCCTAAGCAGCGTGCTTGGGTTACTGGATGGAAGATTCAAGAGTAATGTGGAAGGAGATAATAGGGTCAGGTTTGGGAGGAAGTATTTACCATGTTAAATTTAAGGCAAAAGAGGGCCTTCCAGGATGAGATAACAGAGACATTCAGAAACTTAGGTTTGTACAGCAGGTGTAAAGTCAGGGGTTGAAAAATAAATGAGGGTGTCGTCAGCATAGTGGTTATATTTAAACCTAAGAGATGTTATTAGGTCACCTAGAGAGAGTGTGTACAGAGAAAAGAGAAGAGTGGGGTCCACAGAGGCAAATGCTGCAGGGAGTAATATGATCAGAGTGTAATGACCTCTGTCTTGGGCAGCATATAGGTCATCAGTTATTTTAGTGAGAATTGTCTCCATGGAAGGAGCAGTGCAGAACTCAGATTGTAGAGGGTTATGGAGAGAATGGGTGTTGAGAAAATGGAGCAAGCAAGAGAATATAAGACAAGTTCAGTAGTTAGAAAGACAGGTAGGGTCAAGCTTGCTATTTTTGAGTCATGGTATAACTATTACATGTTTTAAGGAGAATGGAAATGTAGCAGATTAGAGGGAAAAAGGAGATCAACAGTGATGGTGACACTCTTCTGATACAGTGGAAAAAGAGTCAAGGAAAGCAGGAAGCGGAGTAGGATAGAAGGAGGAAAAAGAGGGAATGTTCTGGTGTATGGATTCAACCTCTTGCTTAAAATAGGCAGCAAAAGTCCTGAGGTGAGATGAAGGAAGAGTTAGTGTGGGTTAGACTTGTGAGTGTTGATTAATGGAGAGAAATAGGTTTGTGTAGCTTGAGAAAGGACAGAATTGCAACAGGATAGCATAAATTTGTAGTGAATGAAGTCAGTGAAACTATGAAAGTTCAAACAGAAAGCATTAAAAAGAACTGAGTGGAGGAAAATAGCATGAGCGTGTGGAGTTATTTGTGTGTTAAGAAGTTATATAAACCTCAGCTATATAAAAGCCAGTGGGTTAATTTTTGAGAGGCCATAAAAAAATGTAGTTCTTAGGGCTCTGGATAAAGCTCCATGTATTTAAACTTTAAGCGAAAGTTCCAATCTAATAATTATTTTTCAGGAAGAAGCCGTGGTGTGCCGTTATCTTATCTGTTCAGGGTCAATTGGCGAAACGCCCAGAAACAAAATGGCTTGTTGCCCAGGAACAAGTCTTATAAAATATTTTTTTTCTTTAGTCAGATGAATATGCAGAGTGTATTTAAAATTATAAAGCTGACCATGTGCTCAGCACTGTGCAAAGAGATTATATAAAGCAAGACATTAGTGTGAAGTCTTATAAAAAATCATTTGTCTATTAACTGAATATGTGATGTATGTTATAACTTTTAACCATTTATTTTTCCAAAGGTGTCCGTAAGCAGTGGTTATTATCAAAAATTGCTGTGTAATCTAGAATGGGTTTGCCAGGAAGGGGTGAATTTGGGAGTCACCTCTCATTTGTGGGTGTGTCTTGTGCATAGGGTTAAATACAGGGGATACATAGTTGCAAAAGCAGTTACATAAGTGAATAAGGTATGCATTATATACAAGGCATTTCAATTTTTTTAGCAGAATAGTTACAGTGGAGTGTTTGGGGTAAACACCAGATAGGGATTGGCTAGGGAAATTTGTATGGGTAAAATAATTGCTTAACTGGGAGGGAATTTTTTTCCATGACAGTGGATAGTATTGGGAGAAGAGAGATTGGCCTGTAGTTTGAGACAGTGTTTTTTGTCCCCACTTTTGAAGATTGGGACAAACTCTGGCAGTTTCCCAGGTCTTAGGGATATGGCCTGCAAGACAGGATAGAATTAATTATGGAAGCAAGTGGTTTGGCAAGGGATGAGGCCCCAAAGTTTCAGGAACTTAGATTGTATCAAAGTCAGGTTCACATTGGCTACTTAGTTTTAATTTGAGGAACGAATTAGGAACATTAATAGGGAATACCTCTGTCTATATGCGGATGCTAAGACAGGAGTAAACACATTGATACAAGAATTTATTCCTAGGTATAAATTATCTCCCTATGAGACACATATGGGATGACTTGTGACTATCAGCAGTCCAAAGGAACGAATTAAGGACCATGTTATTGGTAATAAAACAATAAGTTGTATGCAACTAAAACATTTTTTGAGTCTCTCTAGGCAAAGTTGAAAGTGCACCTACTAGAGATGGGGTTAATAGTCACATATTTCCTGCGCAAGCATGCTCTTCATCCCAGGTGAAAAGGCCTAAAGTAACCACTAATACAGCAATTAAAGTGGCAGAGTTCTTTCCCTGGACCCAAAGCACGTAAAGCTCGTTCCAGCTCCACCAAACGTTCCAGCGCCACCAAAGACCAAAGTCACCTAAAGCACAGCCGCAGCAAGTTAACGTCTTGCTGAGTCAAAACTCTAACCGTTAACCAACGAGGAAAATAAGACACCAGGCTAAGGCCCGGTTTTATCAGAACATTTCATTTTTTCAGAGACTCAATATTTTTATTCTTTAGAGTGTGTTAAGTTGGAAATTTAAGGTGTATGTACAATTGAGCCTTAATGGGAGGATTGGTTTCCTGGAAGCGTGGCTTGTGAAAGCTCTTGTATGTGTTTTGGCAGTACTCATCACTCTCTATGTATGTGTCATGTGCAGCAAAACTTTGATCCATTAGTGTGTTGCACCTCCACCGAAAGGAGGGGGTCACCCAGGGGCGTGTGTCAGCCACAAGGCAAGGATCATAAGTCAGCCATTTTGACCCATCGCAGACATGGTCTGTTCTGATATTCTGAGTGAATGATGTATGCAATGCGTGCAGGGGTGAGGATCATGCATTTCGCTTCCACAGATACCAAACCCCCTCAATTCTCAGTAATAGAATGTTGTGATGATTCTGAAAGTATATGATGATAGAGATAGATGCAATTTCCTTTACCTAGCAACTGCATATCCAAAGAAAGGTTGCTTGCATAAAATAATTTTTTTTTGTATTATGTGTATAATTTCTGTATTTTTCCAATTTTTTAAGGGAACCTCTTTAAAGGGTGTATCACACACTAGGAACAAGAATCAATTTATGGGTCAAGTGTCTCCACCAACCAATGAAACCTGTGTAAAAATGTATGTTTAGTCAGATAACAATTTACAGGAAGGATGTAGCTTTAATTTTGCAGTTTTTAATTTCATCATTAAACCAAGAACAGGTTCAGATTAGGCGTATGGCCTTACAAAACAGAATTGCTTTAGACTATGTTTTAGCTTCAAAAGGAGGGGTATGTGTCCTAATTGAGGAAAAATGTTGTGTTTTTATTCCAGATCAGAGTAGTAATGTGCTACATGAACTAGATGAAATACAAGGGATTCAAAAGAGGCTTAGAAAGGAAGATGGGATGGAATGGGACCCTCTGGGGTTAGGTGAATGGCTTAAATCACTTGGAGCAAAATTTTTGTTTGCTTTGGTGTGTTTTGGAGTGTAACTTGTTGTCATATATGTGCGTGTCACGTGTTGCAAAGGTATGATCCACAGGTGTGCGACCCCCTCCCCCAATCTGATGCCACTCTTTACAGCCAGATGCCAGAAACAGCAGTCCCTTGAAGAAAGAAGATGCCGATCACAGTTATTCAACTCCAAAAGACATATTGGCCGCAGCGCCTTACGAGACTATGACAGTGAAGGGCACGTGCCCTTGTCCTCTGAGTTATCCCTGGACTATCATCATAATCTTAATTCTCAAAAGCTATGTTTTAAGAATAAAAAAAAGGAGGGAGTGACAAAGTGAGAATTTGACGTAAGGGGGGGGGGGCTGACATAACAGCACTGGGATCTAAGCAACCATTTTAAGTCAGCATCCATCTTAGGTTTTGTCTGAGTGAACGGGTTATGAGATGAACGGTTTGAAAGGGATTTTTTGCTTTCAATTTTAAAGTAATAATAAACCAAGCAGCTAACTGGAAAAACCTTGAGAATGAGTGCTGAGTGCCAATGTTATGAAAATACGAGACTGATAGGCACTGTCTCTCATTCCAAGGGGGGGTGGGGAGGGCATGAAGTTCTGTATGTAGAGATAAGGTCAACGGCTGAATAAAGGAATATTGCTGAATCATTTCATTTAGGCATCCCATAATGTTATTATCTCGATGTGTTCATGTTCATATTTTGTTTACGTAGTGACGACATGCAACCTCGTATAGGGGGCGTGGGTTTAGTATTTTGTGTATAAATAAGGCCTGTATGCCACCATGTCGTTGGGAGGGTTTTATTTTGAAACTCTCCTCTGCGTGTGCACCGCACAAAGCAATAAACTTATCTGTCATTCTGCAAAACATATCCTCAGACTTGTGTTTTTATTCACAACTTTCTCAGCAGAAAGAGCAGAATTCCTTAGTCTCACACGTGGGGCTGAACCAAGGAAGGACTGACAGAGTTCCCTAGTCCACAACTGGGCTGACCTGTGAAACAAAAGATGTCTTTAGCTGCCAAGAGACTGCACGTTGCCAGCAAGACACAGGGGACAATACTTCTAAACCTGGATCCTGACATTGCCTTAGCAGACAAGGGTGCGGAAACCAGGAGAACAGAGAAGCCTTCCCCTACAGCTACAAGAAACAGATAAGAAAGTCTTATGGAACGGTTTATATATCTGTTTATATGTATATATATATTTTGGGCTGGTATATAGCTTAGCTAACCACCCAGTTATAGAGACGGCTGAACTACATGTGTAGATAGTCTCCAAAACGGAGATAGGTTTTTGTTTGGCTTATTTTCACAATAAAGCCTAATTTTAGTTTCACTTTAAACGGTCTCCATTGCGTACCTCTGCACACGTCCTCTTACATATGGTGTTAGAAGTGAGATGAGAGGTGGCCCTTGAAGTTAAAAGGGGCCCTGGAGATTGCCTGTGAAATTATTTTGTGCTTTTTGCCTGCATGCAGTCTTGCAAAACAAAGATGCACCTGCAGCAGAGACCAGAATTAAAGGGCTACACTGCACTGAACAAGGCCACAAAACCACAGATGGACTCTTTTCCCCGATCACAAGAGGAGAGAGACTGTGCTGAAGCAGGTAAACCTTACTTGCCTATCACAATAATGTGTAATATGGTTGTTGATAAAGGGACTTTGCCTTCCAGCCATAGTCAGGGTTCAAGAAGTGAGTTTGCGCTCCAGAGAAGCTAGGCTGTTTATTGTTTTCTTTTTTTTTTTAAATGGTGTGAGGCTAATGTCTCTGCTGAAGCAAGGAAATGGGCAGCTAGCAAGCATTGTATTTAAAGAAATAGTGCCCCAATAGGTCCAGGTGAACAATACACCTGTGAGAGGGAAAAAAAACCCTGGGAATTTAAAATGGCCACCCAGCTGAAGTCAAATAAAGACTCTGCAAAAATGGGGAAGAAAATGTGTTCCTGGTGTAAATAACCCCACCACACAGAGCAGTGTCCCTTCAGGCATTATTCAGACGATGAGTGAATGCATGCACAGTACTGCTAATATTATAAAAGTTACCAAAGGGAAGAAAAATAAAAATTCTACAGAGATGCCTGTGAGAGCTACGATCTCTACAAGCAAAATATGCCCACCGGTAGGACTACCACAATTTGGGGTTCTAGCGAATACAGTGACAACAGCTGCAATAGCGCCTCCTGAGTTCAGGAAGAAAAATACACCTGATAGCCCCAAAATGGAGGAAAAGATGTGGCGTTTCTGTAATGAACCCTACCCCACGGAAGAGTGGCCCTTCCGGTCCGATAAGGAGGAAGACATCTCTTATGGGGAACCTAAACCGAGTCACACACACAAAACACCCCAAGAATGGTGGGGGTGCCTGAACTCGGTACGAACCGAAAAGACAGCTCTGTACGATGACGAATGTGATCGGCAGGAGCAAAAGCGGGAGCAGCAGATCACCGAATATTCCTGTCAGCTAACGCAACTGCAAGAAAAGCCTGGCGTGTACAGTGAAGCTGCTGAAGTTTCAAATAAAGACGGAGACCCCAGTACTCCTGATGGGACGGAGTCATACAAAACAAAAAGGCGGAAAAAGAAAAGCGGTTCTTCACTTACCCTGGAAGGAACAGGCATGTCCGCAGATCCTGCGGGGAAAAAGGGGGACCGAGATGCCCTGCAGCCTAGAGAAAATGGAGGATTCGTCATGCGGATGACAGAATGTCCAGAGGGCCCAAGGCAGAAGTCGTGTAACCCAAATAAGTGTCAGTCTGGTGCCAACAGTGAGGAACCCTTAACCAACCATCCCAGAGAAGCGGAGCCGGAACCAGGGAGCGACGATCCCATGACCAGTCCTGAAGATGTCCTGAAAAATGTCAGGCATAACTGTGATCTGTCCCGTGAAAAATTGAAAATAGAGAGAGAAAATAATGCTGAGCTACAGAAGACGGTGCTCGCAATTTACTCGGCGGCCAAGACTGAGCTAGCCACTGCAAACACTACTAATGCCACCATGGTGGAAAAGCAGAGCCAATCCGATAAAATGATGTCTAAGCTGAAGCAGAAGTATGAGGAGGCACTGTAGGAGATTACAGTCTTTCAGCATGAGGTTCACACTCTTCGCCTAGAACTGAATGCCTCCCAACAAGAGCCCAGCAGTGTCCGGACAGAGGTGGACGTATCCCAGAAGGAGGTTCATAAACTCCGCACAGCACTGGATGCCTCACACCACGAGATCGGCACAAAACTGGAAGTCTCCAAAAAGGAACGTCACAGTCTCACTGAAGAGCTGGACAATTAAAAAAACAAACTATTGTCAATCTTAATATAGATCACAAAGTCTCTCAGAAGCCGCTTCAGACCCACAACCTAGAAATGGAAGTCTCACGCCAGGAGACAGTCTCCAAGCAGAGGTGTGAAAATGGAAGGCGGACTACAAGGAGGCCCAGAATATTACAGAGACTGAAAAAGAGAGAAAATTTAAGACTAAACAAAAAAAAAATTCTGAGTTAACAGGCCACGTCAATGGAAAGAATGAAAAGCTCCACGAGCTGAAAAAAATAAAGAAACCTCTGGAAGGTGAAAAGGTTGAAGCAGAGCACCGACTGCAGAACCAACTACAAGGTCTGCATACACACCTCCAGAATGCCGAGGAGAAGCAGCGAACTCTGCAGGAAGAAAATTTGCTAAAGAGGTACTGTACAAGTGCAGCAGGAACGTTTGCATTTCCAGTGCGTCCCCACAGAGCAGTACGAGGAGCTAAAGGCCAGGCTGCATGTCACCAGAGCCTCGCTGAAGGCGGAGCTTAGAGATCAGGTGACTCTACATGAGAGGGAGCGGGAGAAGGCCCAGAAACTGGAGCAAGAGCTGGAGAGGCAGAAAGGCTGTTCCATCCCCTGGAGACGCAGCAGCAACCTCGATGATAAAAATCACAGAACTGCAGAATACGAAGGAGGCGCTGAGACAAGCTCAGAGAAAACAAAGTGAGCAGATAAATTCCCTGAGAAGAGATTTGCAAGATGCCCTCAAAAACCAGGGATCTCTTACTGATGAGATTACAGTCCTACAAGGACAAGTATTGACCCTGACCAAGCATCAGTATCCCACAGCCACAAAAACCCATAGAAAAAAGGGTACAGTGTGAGCTGGGAACACCGCTCATCTGAAAAACAAGGTTACAAAGTCTAAACCAGCGGTGCACAAAATGGGGGGCGCAGGATTATTTAGGGGGGGCGCAGACGCTGTGCACGGGCAGTTGAACAAGTTCCCTGCTGCTTCTCTGCTCTCTGTTGCGGGGCCTTGCTGTGGGGGGCGGGGCCTTGCAGCTGGTCTGCTCTCTGCGGGGCCTTCCCTGCACACAGACAGCCTCTCGTCCTTCTGTCTGCTTCCCCCCACACGGGGGACCATGCGGAGTACTACCCCCCCCCCCCAGGTAAAAGTGTGTGTGTCAGTAGCAGTGTGTGCAGTAGTGTGGGAGAGTGTCTGCATCAGTGTGTGTGTCTGCATCAGTGTGTGTGTCTGCAGCAGTGTGTGTGAGTGTCTGCAGCAGTGTGTGTGAGTGTCTGCAGCAGTGTGTGGGTGAGAGTGTCTGCAGCAGTGTGTGGGTGAGAGTGTCTGCAGCAGTGTGTGGGTGAGAGTGTCTGCAGCAGTGTAAGTGTCTGCAGCAGTGTGTGAGTCTGCAGCAGTGTGTGGGTGAGAGTGTCTGCAGCAGTGTGTGGGTGAGAGTGTCTGCAGCAGTGTGTGGGTGAGTGTCTGCAGCAGTGTGTGGGTGAGAGTGTCTGCAGCAGTGTGTGAGTGCGAGTGTCTGCAGCAGTGTCTGCAGCAGTGTGTGAGTGTCTGCAGCAGTGTGAGTGTCTGCAGCAGTGTGTGCAGCCGTGTGTGTGTCTGCAGCAGTGTGTGTGTGTCTGCAGCAGTGTGAGTGTCTGCAGCAGTGTGAGTGTCTGCAGCAGTGTGTGCAGCCGTGTGTGTGTCTGCAGCAGTGTGTGTGTGTCTGCAGCAGTGTGAGTGAGTGTCTGCAGCAGTGTGAGTGAGTGTCTGCAGCAATGTGTGTGAGTGCAACGCTGCTCTGAATATGGACATTGCATTATTAAGACGTGAAGCTTACTGGATATTCCATCTGCGTACCAGTAATGGAGGTGGATTTAACAAGCAGCTTAATCTGAAGTGCTTTAGTGACAGGCGTTAATTTTTATTTTTCAGTAGTAGATCGACGCCTTCACACCTCTGTCCTCTTCATCTTTTCATATTAACTGGAAGTCTTAAATATGGATCCAGAATTACTTAAGCCGTTTGCTGGTTCCATTTCAGTGTTACTTCCCTTTGTCAATGGAAAATAGGAAACGGAGTTCCAAAAGTCCGTGCTCAGCTGTAGGGTATCACTTTAAAGAGCATAAAAGTCTCAATAATAAGTCCAGGTAACAGGGAACCAAACCACTATTAATACTCATAGATAATTTGTATCTCCATATATGAACTCCTTATACATGTATGGGGACCTGTATACTGGGTATAAGTCAGTAATAAATATCTGACTACCCAGTTGTACATAAACACACGTCCCCCTGGAGAGAGACACTTGAATATTGAACACCCAGACCGTAGGCACGGAATGGGGTACTCACAGTCGTTGAAGAGAGTGGTGGTTCCCAGAGCGTGCGTCACGTGATAGTGGTACAGAAGAAATATCTTCAAGGGAAGTAGCGGAGCACAGCAAGCAGACGAAGGGGGCTAGACACCATTGAGTAGATAAAAATCCTTTATTCCATGGTAGACATGGTTTGGGATGGTAAAAAAGCACTAACGCGTTTCGGGCGGTCGCTCTTTGTCAAAGAGATGATTTTACAAGACTGCGACTGCACCAGCTGATATAGAAATCCCCCGGCTCCAGCTGATCAATGACGCACACACCTAATGGTGCGAAATCGCCAAGCTACGACCTGATTGGCTGAACCAAGGAACCAATAAACTGAATGAAGTAGCTATTACACGCTCGAGCCGGGGGACAACACACATCAGCTGCACAACAACTGTGTGTCAATGTAAAAAAGCACACAGAGGAAAAAATAACATAACGTAAAAGACAGGTATACAAAGAATTTACAAATAAGCAGTCTAATAGAATGCTATGGAGAGGGGAGGAGAGGGGAAAAAGGAAGTATTAATCCATAACGATATAAACAACATATGTGAAATAATAAAGTATATATTAACTTAATTATCCAAAGACAGAAATATACAAAAATGTAACAATGTGTATTCACATCACGTATAGAAACAAAGCTATCAGCAGACTAATGTGAATAACCCTGTAATGATATCTCTTCTGATATGTTCTCAAAGTATTATAATCAGAACTGCAGATATGTATCATAAAAAGACAGTGTATTCAGGATTATATGAATAAATACAGAAGGGGGAGAGAATAAGGATCATACATAAAAAGTGAGAACAAAGTAACACTCTAGTCTACCTTGTACATACTGTAGTTCATTTAAGGAAATGTGACAACTCCCAGTCAATATTCATACCCCTAGGAGCCAAAGTCCCAAGGGTATAAATCCAGTGCATTTAACGACAATTGAGAAGGGATTCTCTATCCCCTCCTCTGGGTTGACTAGCTATATGCTCAATTGCACTCAATGTAAATATCTATTGTACCTATTAAGCAATTATTAAAATGTCTTGCCACTGGAAATTTATCATCCTTATTTTTTATAGTTCTAATATGTTCGCTGATCCTTATTTTTAAGGGTCTGATAGTTCTTCCAATATAGCCACAGCCACATGCACATCTTAGGATATATACGACGAACTTCAATTGCAGGTTAAAAAATAATTTATCCTATATTTTTGGCCAGTATGTATGCTTTTCATAAATTTGACAGGTAAAGCATATTTGCAATAATTACATAACCCACATTTATAAAAACCATTTGGAATACTAGTCTTTGTTGTATATTTGGGTCTGTACATACTGGGCGAAAGGTAGGTACCTAAGGTTTTAGCTTTTCTGTAAACTATTTTGGGATTTGTTTTGGTATAAATATCCATGTCTCTATCTAGTCGAAGTACCGCCCAATGTTTATTTAAAATAAATATAATATTACCCGCTTGTTTTGAATAGATAGTTATAAAGAGAGGTAGTTCTGTATTGTAGTTCCTATTTTGTTCATGCGAACTCTTCATTTTATATCTATTTAGGAGATCTGTCCTTTTAAGATGTTTAACTTCATTGAGTGCACCCTCTAGAATACTATCCGAGTATCCACGAATTTTGAACCTCTTTTTGAGTTGTTCAGCTTGAATGTTGAAGGATTCCTCAGTCGAACAAATCCTTCTAAGTCTTAAAAAATGACTTTTAGGGATACCATTTAACAGCGGTCTCGGGTGTGCACTATTAGCTCTCAGCAGGGAGTTGCGAGAGTTCTCCTTTCTATATATATCTGTTTGTATTTGAAAATTTGTATCAACATATAAATGTAGATCTAAAAAATTAATATGATGATGATGAACTGTATGTGTAAATTTGAGGTTACAGTCGTTGGAGTTAAGATATTCTAAAAATAAGGCAAGTGTCTGTGAATCCCCACACCAAATCAAAAGTAAATCGTCAATATAGCGACGATAGAATTTAATATACTGTCTATATGGATTAGTGTCACCGAAAATGTGATAAGTCTCCCAAAAGCCCATAAATAAATTGGCGTATGAGGGTGCAAATGAAGTGCCCATAGCAGTGCCCTGTGTCTGTAAATAATATTGATTGTTAAAGGTGAAATAATTATGTTGGAGTAAAAACATCACACAATCCAAAATAAAAGTGATCGTAGTGCGTCCGTATGACGTATGATCGTATGACGCGTCCGTGCATGATGACGTATGACGTCTCCATCACGTGACGCACACGGAAGTGCCAGCGATTGGCGTGGCTGTGTCTCGTTCATACATAAATAACACTCCAGATGGGTAAGTAGTTATTCATCTTGAGAAAGGACTATCAATAGTCCGAAACGTGTTGGTGTGGTTTTTGTTCTTGATCCATTAAAATAAGCAACATTTTTTATTATGGGAACGCATCCTTGTACTTTTTTCTGGCTTTGCCAGTTTTGGATTTAGGGCTCCGTTTTTCTTTCTCTTGCTCACTTGGGAATGTACACAGGGACACTGTAAATGGGATTGGCTCTTTATTTCCCGGAGGTGAGGTAAAGAGGTAAAGCCTTTTTGCCTTGCTTTCCGCTGTCTGACGGTTACCATCAGCCATTGGTAGGCGTCTAGTTACCATGACAGCAGAGGAGGGGCATGCTCAGTCTGTGGGCGCATGCGCTATGCGTCCCCTGCTTGCCGGCACTCATGCACAGTAGGCCGCTTGAAGCCTGTGTATTCGACGCATGCGCGGCAGCTCCCTGAATTGCCTGCTTGCTCTGCGCATGCGCGCTCATGGTGGGTCTAGGCCCGGAGCGCGTACGCGGAGTGTGCATGTGCGGTGTGCTTGGTGATTTGCTCGCTCTGCGCGTGCGCGGACCCGTGTCAGAGCTGTGATGTTACATAGTTACATAGTAGATGAGGTTGAAAAAAGACGTACGCCCATCAAGTTCAACCTATGCTAAATTTAGACAACAGATACCTTATCCTATATGTATGCTTACTTATTGATCCAGAGGAAGGCAAACAAAAAACCCCAGTCATATCATCCAATGATGTCTCAAAAGGGGAAAAATAAATTCCTTGTTGACTCTGAGAAATGGCAATCGGATTAATCTCTGGATCAAGAACCTTCCCATGTATACTTATTTGGTATATCCCTGTATACCTTTCCTATTTAAAAAGATGTCAAACCTTTTTTTGAACAAATCTATTGTATCTGCCATCACAGTCTCCCCGGGAAATGAATTCTACATTTTAACTGCCCTTACTGTAAAAAAAAACCCTTTCCTCCAACCTTAAGGGATGGCCCGAGTCCTTTGTACTGCCCGTGGGATGAATAGTTCTTTTGAAAGCATTGTATTGTCCCCGAATATATTTGAATATAGTTATATCCCCTCTTAGACGCCTATTTTCTAATGTAAATACATCTAATTTAGCTAGCCTCTCCTCATAAGTTAGAATGTCCATCCCCTTTATTAATTTGGTGGCTCTTCTCTGCACTCTCTCTAGTTCCATAATGTATTTTCTTAGGACTGGTGCCCAAAATTGTACTCCATATTCAAGGTGTGGCCTTACTAATGCTTTGTAAAGGGGCATAATTATGTTTACAGCCTTTCCACCCATAGATCGTTTGATGCAAGATACGATCTTGTTTGCCTTTGCAGCTACTGCATGACTTTGGGAACTACTGCTAAGCCTGCTGTCTACAAGCACTCCTAAATCCTTCTTCATCAAGGATTGCCCCAATTTATCCCATTTAATTTGTAATTCACCTTTTTATTCTTGCATCCCAAATGCATAACCTAACATTTATCTGTATTAAACCTCATCTGCCATTTACCTGCCCACGTTTCCAGTCTCTCCAAGTCCTTCTGAAGAGAAATCCTGCTCTGATTCTATTACCTTACACAGTTTAGTATCATCAGCAAAGATGGAGACTTTGCTCTCGATCCCAACCTCAAGGTCATTAATAAACAAGTTAAAAAGCAGGGGTCCCAGTACCGATCCCTGAGGTACTCCACTCACGACTTTAGCCCAACCTGAAAAAGTTTCATTTATGACAACCCTCTGTTGGCTGTCCTTTAACCAGTTTTCAATCCAGGTGCATATACTATTACTGAGTCCAATGCTCTTAATTTTGTACACCAACCTCGTGTGAAACCGCATCAAAAGCCTTTGCAAAATGTAAGTAGACCACATCAACTGAATTACTCAGGTCTAAATTCCTACTTACCCCCTCAAAGAAAGCCCCCCCCCTGCTCCTTTACACAAAGCCCCTCCTGCTCCCTCACACAAAGCCCCCCCCCTGCTCCCTCACACAAAGACCCCCCTGCTCCCTCACACAAAGACCCCCCTGCTCCCTCACACAAAGCCCCCCCTGCTCCCTCACACAAAGCCCCCCCTGCTCCCTCACACAAAGCCCCCCCCCCTGCTCCCTCACACAAAGCCCCCCCTGCTCCCTCACACAAAGCCCCCCCCCTGCTCCCTCATAAAGCGCCCCCCTGCTCCCTCACACAAAGCCCCCCCCTGCTCCCTCACACAAAGCCCCCCCCCTGCTCCCTCACACAGAGCCCCCCCCGCTCCCTCACAAAGAGCCCCCCCTGCTCCCTCACACAAAGCCCTCCCCCTGCTCCCTCACACAAAGCCCTCCCCCCCGCTCCCTCACACAAAGCCCCCCCCGCTCCCTCACACAGAGCCCCCCCGCTCCCTCACACAAAGCCCCCCCCCCGCTCCCTCACACAAAGCCCCCCCCTGCTCGCTCACACAGAGCCCCCCCCCTGCTCCCTCACACAAAGCCCCCCCCCTCGCTCCCTCACACAAAGCCCCCCCCCTGCTCCCTCACACAAAGCCCCCCCACACAAAGCCCCTCCCCTGCTCCCTCACACAAAGCCCCCCCCTGCTCCCTCACACAAAGCCCCCCCTGCTCCCTCACACAAAGCCCCCCTGCTCCCTCACACAAAGCCCCCCTGCTCCCTCACACAAAGCCCCACCCCTGCTCCCTCACACAAAGCCCCCCCTGCTCCCTCACACAAAGCCCCCCCTGCTCCCTCACACAAAGCCCCCCCTGCTCCCTCACACAAAGCCCGCCCTGCTCCCTCACACAGAGCCCCCCCTGCTCCCTCACACAAAGCCCGCCCTGCTCCCTCAAACAGAGCCCCCCCCTGCTCCTTCACACAGAGCCCCCCCCTGCTCCCTCACACAAAGCCCCCCCCTGCTCCCTCACACAAAGCCCCCCCCTGCTCCCTCACACAAAGCCCCCCTCCGCTCCCTCACACAGAGCCCCCCCCCCGCTCCCTCACAAAGAGCCCCCCCTGCTCCCTCACACAAAGCCCTCCCCCTGCTCCCTCACACAAAGCCCTCCCCCCTGCTCCCTCACACAAAGCCCTCCCCCCTGCTCCCTCACACAAAGCCCCCCTGCTCCCTCACACAATGCCCCCCCTGCTCCCTCACACAAAGCCCCCCCTGCTCCCTCACACAAAGCCCCCCCTGCTCCCTCACACAAAGCCCCCCCTGCTCCCTCACACAAAGCCCCCCTACTCCCTCACACAAAGCCCCCCCTGCTCAATCACACAGAGCCCCCCCCTGCTCCCTCACACAGAGCTCCCCCTGCTCCCTCACACAAAGCCCCCCCTGCTCCCTCACACAAAGCCCCCCCCTGCTCCCTCACACAAAGCCCCCCCCTGCTCCCTCACACAAAGCCCCCCCTGCTCCCTCACACAAAGCCCCCCCTGCTCCCTCACATAAAGCCCCCATACACAAAGCCCCCCCTGCTCCCTCACACAAAGCCCCCCTGCTCCCTCACACAAAGCCCCCCCCCCCTGCTCCCTCACACAAAGCCCCCCCCTGCTACTTCACACAGAGCCCCCCCACTCCCTCACACAAAGCCCCCCCGCTCCCTCACACAAAGCCCCCCCCGCTCCCTCACACAGAGCCCCCCCGCTGCCTCACACAAAGCCCCCCCCCGCTCCCTCACACAAAGCCCCCCCTGCTCCCTCACACAAAGCCCCCCCTCGCTCCCTCACACAAAGCCCCCCCTGCTCGTCACATAAAGCCCCCCCACACAAAGCCCCCCCTGCTCCCTCACACAAAGCCCCCCCACACAAAGCCCCCCCTGCTCCCTCACACAAAGCCCCCCCCCCTGCTCCCTCACACAAAGCCCACCCTGCTCCCTCACACAAAGCCCCCCCCTGCTCCCTCACAAAGCGCCCCCCTGCTCCTCACACAAAGCCCCCCCCTGCTCCCTCACACAAAGCCCCCCTGCTCACTCACACAAAGCCCCCCACACAAAGCCCCTCCCCTGCTCCCTCACACAAAGCCCCCCCCTGCTCCCTCACACAAAGCCCCCCCTGCTCCCTCACACAAAGCCCCCCTGCTCCCTCACACAAAGCCCCCCTGCTCCCTCACACAAAGCCCCACCCCTGCTCCCTCACACAAAGCCCCCCCTGCTCCCTCACACAAAGCCCCCCCTGCTCCCTCACACAAAGCCCCCCCTGCTCCCTCACACAAAGCCCGCCCTGCTCCCTCACACAGAGCCCCCCCTGCTCCCTCACACAAAGCCCGCCCTGCTCCCTCAAACAGAGCCCCCCCCTGCTCCTTCACACAGAGCCCCCCCCTGCTCCCTCACACAAAGCCCCCCCCTGCTCCCTCACACAAGCCCCCCCTGCTCCCTCACACAGAGCCCCCCCCGCTCCCTCACAAAGAGCCCCCCCTGCTCCCTCACACAAAGCCCTCCCCCTGCTCCCTCACACAAAGCCCTCCCCCCCGCTCCCTCACACAAAGCCCCCCCGCTCCCTCACACAGAGCCCCCCCGCTCCCTCACACAAAGCCCCCCCCCCCGCTCCCTCACACAAAGCCCCCCCCCTGCTCGCTCACACAGAGCCCCCCCCCTGCTCCCCTCACACAAAGCCCCCCCCTCGCTCCCACACACAAAGCCCCCCCCTCGCTCCCTCACACAAAGCCCCCCTGCTCCCTCACACAAAGCCCCCCCCTGCTCCCTCACACAAAGCCCCCCCTCGCTCCCTCACACAAAGCCCCCCCTGCTCGTCACATAAAGCCCCCCCACACAAAGCCCCCCCTGCTCCCTCACACAAAGCCCCCCCACACAAAGCCCCCCCTGCTCCCTCACACAAAGCCCCCCCCTGCTCCCTCACACAAAGCCCCCCCTGCTCCCTCACACAAAGCCCCCCCCTGCTCCCTCACAAAGCGCCCCCCTGCTCCCTCACACAAAGCCCCCCCCTGCTCCCTCACACAAAGCCCCCCTGCTCACTCACACAAAGCCCCCCCACACAAAGCCCCTCCCCTGCTCCCTCACACAAAGCCCCCCCCCTGCTCCCTCACACAAAGCCCCCCCTGCTCCCTCACACAAAGCCCCCCTGCTCCCTCACACAAAGCCCCCCTGCTCCCTCACACAAAGCCCCACCCCTGCTCCCTCACACAAAGCCCCCCCTGCTCCCTCACACAAAGCCCCCCCTGCTCCCTCACACAAAGCCCGCCCTGCTCCCTCACACAGAGCCCCCCCTGCTCCCTCACACAAAGCCCCCCCTGCTCCCCTCACACAAAGCCCCCCCTGCTCCTCACACAAAGCCCCCCCTGCTCCCTCACACAAAGCCCGCCCTGCTCCCTCACACAGAGCCCCCCCCTGCTCCCTCACACAAAGCCCGCCCTGCTCCCTCAAACAGAGCCCCCCCCCTGCTCCTTCACACAGAGCCCGCCCCCTGCTCCCTCACACAAAGCCCCCCCCTGCTCCCTCACACAAAGCCCCCCCCCTGCTCCCTCACACAGAGCCCCCCCCGCTCCCTCACAAAGAGCCCCCCCTGCTCCCTCACACAAAGCCCTCCCCCTGCTCCCTCACACAAAGCCCTCCCCCCTGCTCCCTCACACAAAGCCCTCCCCCTGCTCCCTCACACAAAGCCCCCCTGCTCCCTCACACAATGCCCCCCCTGCTCCCTCACACAAAGCCCCCCCTGCTCCCTCACACAAAGCCCCCCCTGCTCCCTCACACAAAGCCCCCCCTGCTCCCTCACACAAAGCCCCCCCCTGCTCCCTCACACAAAGCCCCCCCTGCTCAATCACACAGAGCCCCCCCTGCTCCCTCACACAGAGCTCCCCCTGCTCCCTCACACAAAGCCCCCCCTGCTCCCTCACACAAAGCCCCCCCCTGCTCCCTCACACAAAGCCCCCCCTGCTCAATCACACAGAGCCCCCCCTGCTCCCTCACACAGAGCTCCCCCTGCTCCCTCACACAAGCCCCCCCTGCTCCCTCACACAAAGCCCCCCCCTGCTCCCTCACACAAAGCCCCCCCCTGCTCCCTCACACAAAGCCCCCCCTGCTCC
>NC_134497.1:41150886-41310886 GCF_040206685.1 Ascaphus truei
GGGGAGAACTTTTTTTATTTCTTGTTATCGTATTATTCTGTCCCAGAGCACCACCAGCCCCCATTACTGGGAGCACATTGCTGGGGTTTTTGTCCCCAGTACATTGATCTCTGGTGCAGGGTTTATGAGCCCTGTGCTAAGGGAACCAGACCAGGATTTGGCAGCAGACCCCAACACTCCCCCCTCTGTGTGTTATCTAACCTCTTGTACTGTATCTGTCATTATTAGGAGCTGGGGGACCGGGGATAAAGGGGCGTGTCCGAAGCTGCGTCACCCGTTACCCACAATCCCTGTTGTTAGCAGCAGTGACCCTGATCACGTGATACAGGCGGCGCGCTCCGGTAAAGGAGGTTCCCTGAGTTACAATGTGTGGGGGTTCTTCCCCTGCAGCAGCGGGGCTCGCTCATTGGTTAGAGCAGGAGAGGCTCAGGGGGCGTGTTTAAGTCCCTGCTTGAAGGGGGGGGCAGCTATACAGGCGGCGGCGCGCGGACACTCACCGCAGAGGGGGGATCCTGCCT
Organism: Ascaphus truei; assembly: GCF_040206685.1. Lineage (NCBI taxonomy): Eukaryota > Metazoa > Chordata > Amphibia > Anura > Ascaphidae > Ascaphus > Ascaphus truei. The sequence continues at coordinate 41,151,405 of NC_134497.1, forward strand.
GACTCTCCCGGCCCCTCCCAGCTGCTGCATGTGTGGGAGACGTTGCTGCTGCTGCTCTCTGCCCGGCTGAGAAGGGATTGCTTCCTGCTGCCCATGTGCCTCCGATCTAGAGCGACCACGTGACCAGCAGCAGCCAATCACAGTAATAATAATAACCAGCACCAGAGGGGTTAAAGGGGAGGAGACACCATGAGACTGTCCCTGCCGGGGGCGTGGCTTAGAGGGACATCACGTGATGAGGACAAGCAAAGCCAGATGTTCATAGCAAATGTCAGAAAATGTTTTATATAATTATTAATTATCTTTATCCCATGTGTCATTAAAAAGAAATTGCTGGGTAAGGAAAGGTGCGATGTTACGGTAACCACACACCTGAGGTGTATTGCAGTTGCCGTTCATAAGACAAGTGATGGATAGAGGGGGGGGGGCCTCGCCCTCGGGACGTGACTCCCCCTCCCCCCAAAAGTTACTTTTATAACATAAGATGGCGGCCGAATGTAGGTTCCCTTTGTGCAAATAGCTAACAAGTAATGTTTAATTCTGCGATTAACAAACCCATTACAAACTGCGCGTAACCTTTACCATCAAGGTGTCTGCCACTGACATAAATAATTGCTATACGTGCTGCTCGGCCTTATGTAGCCATGCCATCTATGACTACTAGTCTGTCCTCCTGGCAGTAAGTCCTAGTAAGAGCAGACCTGCCAGTAAGTAATATGGATTTTCCGCACTCCCTACAGTGCTTTAGAGTGGCGGGGAGGCGATGACATCAGGCCTGAACATGTCCAATCATGGGACAGACCTGGTGCCCTCCTCCTGCCAGTACTTAATGGCATTGCCGCCCCAAATATAGTCAGTGCCTCTTCCCCTTGAGAGAGGCAGGGGTCACGCAGGATTGCCTGGAGCTTGGCCTACCCTGTTCCTTTCCCCTAGTGGGAAAGTCAGTGATACCCTATTCAGGGGTGAGCAAACTTTTTATGCCGAGCCCCCCTTTTCATTCCATGAAAATTCTTGGGCCTCCCCTGCCTGATGTAATCAAAATCACATGGGGAAAAAAAAACCTGTATTAAACGGTAAACAATGTAAATACAAATATGTCTAAATACTTACATATTTCAACAGCTCGCGCTTGAAAAATTCGGCTGCGTCCAATTCCTCAACTCCTTCCCCAAATGCGTTTCGTGACGCTAAAACCGTCACTTCATCAGTGGTGTCGGTTCTAGCGTCATGAAACGCGTTTGGGGAAGGAGGAGTTGACTTGAGGTGTCCGTCGGCAGGGAGGGTCGTGGTGGCGCCATCGTGTGACGTCATCCAGTTGCGCGGAGAGTAGCGCTGGTATTGAGACTACGAGCAGTGAGAGGGCTTGCAGCTCAGTGCACCAGGCTTAACACCCGATACAAGCTGCGGACGGCACATTGACAGCTGTTTTACAGCAGCAAAGTTTGTGAGTAAGCTCTTGGCTGTTTTTTTTATTCATATTAAATTTTCTAGCGGTCTGCACCATTATCTCCTATTGTCATTTCATTCCTGGGGATCCACGGAGAATACTTTCGGGTTTTAAGCTGTGTTGAACCAGTAGATGAGGCTGACTGAGGACTAACTACACGTGGGATTCGTGAAATATAGGAGAATACGTGGACCAAAGAACAGATTCTCTCAATTGAACATAACATCATCATTCTTCTAAGTTGACACCTTTATTGTCTTTGGAATTGAAACCTGGTACTCGTTACTGCGCAATGGTCTGTTTCCCCTTATCTATCCATATACAGGAGGATCATCGGGGTGCCAGCCAGTAGCAGATTTTTTCACATCATTTCCACTTGAACTATCAAGAGAACTTTCAAAGCTATATGGACATTTCTTTGGACTGGGATAAACTGCAATTGTAAGCGCAGGGGTTTATATTGTATTTCCATCATGACTCTATGAAAAAAGTGCCAGCAGTAAGAGTATGAGTGCAACATAGAGTATATCTGACTCCCGGCTGAATGTGTGAAGTGCTGTCCTCCGAATGATGCAAGAGGTTCCTCAGTATGGGGTAAGTCTGCTGCAAGGCACCTCAGCATTTACTGAACCGGGAAACGACTCGGCTAAGGGGGCAGGAGAGGAAACGGAAACTTCTCTATGAAACAGATGGTAATGTGAGTGACTACTGTGATACACAATGTTTCATCGACATTTAATACGAATTCGATTTAGCTTTACTGTACTATTTATAGTACCAGAAGCAATTACTCCCAGGGGTTCCAACATAGATGTAACGCCCGTATCCCCCCTTAGGGAGATCTATAGGTCTTATGGCGTCAGTGATGCTCACCTGTTGGTTCTCAGGAGGGTGAGTCTCCGCGATGTTGTAGGGAGTTGGCCACAGGATAGTCTTTAGTGATTTTGCAGCGCCTCCATCCTGCAGTGCTCCTGTCATAGACAGAGGTTTATCCCCATAGGAACTTCCATGATGTTGGATATAGGAACCTGGAGTACAAGCATCGGTGCAACAGATTTATTGGCACAACAGCATAACTGAACAGAACATGAACAGGTCCTTTGCTTCCAGTATCCCAGGCCAGGGGTACCATCCCTTCTCTGGGCAGGACTAGTCATCCCAGGAGCTTAAGGCCCCTGGGTGAATGTAATCTTTCCTTACTCTCTCAGGGACAAGGCAGGAACCCAGGTCTCTCACACAGAGCGAACACTGTCCCCTAAGGCCGAGCTCACAATGGCGTCTCGGGCGTGTGCTTCCGTGCAGTGGAAAGTGCCTGGACATGAGGTTTCCTGTAATGTAAAGCTGAAAAGCTGAATATTCAACTGCGCTTACTACCCGTGTGTTTGTGAGTTGACAATCGCATTTTTTTTCTTTTTAACATTATTAAAATGTTATTGCACTATTTTGTTCTCTTATATTCCCTTTAAAGGTATAGTTCTCTATCACTACAGGAGGAACCTAAGTAGCACTCCTTTCTTTTACCTTTATATGCATTAGTACCTCTATCCTCTTCCACGCAATTTCTTTTGTTTATAGCCCTTTGCGCCAATTTGACCAGATTTCTTTTGAGGAACTGCCTCTCCATTGCACACCAACTTATGGCATCACTCAATCCTGCCTATTTCTACTGTAGTGTGGCTATGAAAGGGTTAATCAGGCCATTAATAAAGGCATTATACCCGGCTGATTAACCCTAAATCGCATTGGGAGTGAAGGGGTTAAATGTATGTGCATCACACTGATGTGTTTTCCCCTACACCATCTTTCTTGTCCCCATTTTGCAGTCCATTACCTGACTGTAGTAATACATAGCAATGTATGTGAATTGGGCCAATTGTATTTCAGACACAAGGAGCAAGCTAGCACTCTAATTTTTGGAGTGCAGCTATCTAAGGATGTATTAAGCCCATACATATTGTTTGGTGTCCCCCACACATACAGAAAGTGTGTATATATATATATATATATATATATATATATATATATTGTGACAAACGGCTTACTCCGGGGCTCCGCCGTCTGTCCAGGACTGTTAGAACACGGTCTTTTAGGGTAGGTTAAATGACGAGGCGTAACGTGCTGTTCCTTTAAACAGGCTACTGCCTGGTTTATTCAGTTCCAGGCACTGAGAATGCCACACTGCATACAAAAGAAACACAAGCAAAACAAAAGCCTGCTCACCTGAGCAATAACTTAACTGAGGTTTACCCTGACTGGGATTGGGGCGGCTTATCCGCTTCCAACAAACAAAAATAAGGAACTTTGCAATCTGATAAAGGTACAAAATTATTTAACCTGTTTGGGGAGAGGCTTTTCCCCTCTCTGCTTCCAGCAGCCTTCCTGCCTCCAGTCTCTTGGGGAGAGGGGAGAGGAACCAGGAAATCAGCCGTACATACCTGATTTCCACCTAGTAGGACAGGTGACAGAAATCAGGCAGCAGACAAACTCTGGTCTGGATCCCTCACCCCTCAGTTCCAGCACTTGCCAAACTGTGGGATGGAGTGCATGCATTCTAGGGCTGCACTTTCCAGCCTAAACAGGATAGAAGCTGTTCAGTATCCTGGGAGCCCTATATATGGAATTTATTACCATCCTCTGGTTTCTGTCACATATCCTCCCCACCCCCCCAGCTCACATCTCGAGGGATGAGCGGCCATGGATATTAGGCAGTGCATCCTTGACAACCTATCAGCATTGCCATGTTTGTGCCCTGACCTGTGCTCCACAGAAAATGTAAAGGGCTGTAGGCGTAGGAACCACCTGGTCACTCTAGCATTCTTCTCTCTGTTTTGACACATCCAGGTGAGGGGTGCATAATCTGTGACCAACCGGAATTTTCTCCCCAACAGATAGTATTTGAGCGTCTCTACAGCCCACTTTATTGCGAGACACTCTTTCTCGACTATTGAGTAATTTTTCTCCTGGGGGTTTAGTTTCCTACTTAAAAAAAGGATGGGGTGCTCCTCACCTTGAGACTCCTGGGAGAGTACAGCGCCCAGCCCTACCTCAGATGCGTCGGTTTGACTAAAAACTCTTTAGAGAAGTCAGGTGTGACCAACACTGATTGGGCACAGAGAGCTTCTTTCAGGCTTCTAAAGGCCTGTTTGGTTTCGGGGGACCACTTTACTATTAGCGGCCCTCTTGCTTTTGTGAGGTCGGTTAGTGGGGTTGCCTTAGTTGCAAAATTGGGAATAAACCTTCTATAGTAGCCAATTAATCCCAAAAAGGTCCTTACTTGTTTTTTTGTAACTGGCCTTCGCCAATTTTGTTCCGCCTCTACTTTGAGTGTTTGGGGTTTGAGTAAACCTCTGCCAATAGAATACCCCAGATACTTGGCCTCCTCCAGACCAATAGTGCATTTAGCGGGGTTAGCAGTAAGTCCAGCAGACCGAACTGCGTCAAGCACAGCTTGGACCTTTGGAAGGTGGGATTGCCAATCTTCACTATGGATTACCACATCATCTAGGTAGGCGGCAGCATACTGAGCATGTGGCTTTAAAATTTTATCCATCATTCTTTGGAATGTGGCGGGAGCTCCATGTAAGCCAAAAGGCAGCACCCTATACTGAAAGAGGCCGTCTGGGGTTGAGAAGGCTGTCTTTTCTTTTGCCCTTTCTGTGAGGGGAACCTGCCAGTACCCTTTTGTTAGGTCTAGGGTCATGAGATTTCGGGCTTTGCCCAGTCTCTCTACCAGTTCATTAACCCTGGGCATAGGATAAGTATCAAATTTTGACACAGCGTTTAGTTTACGGTAGTCATTGCAAAACCTTGTTGTACCATCCGGTTTTGGGACTAAAACTATAGGGCTGTTCCACCCACTTTGGGATTCCTCAATTACGCCTAGTTTTAGCATTTTTTAACCTCTAAACTTATAGCCTCCCTTTTGGCCACTGGGATTCGGTACGGTTTAAGGTTAACTCGGACCCCCGGTTCAGAGACTAGATCATGTTCAATTACCCTAGTTCTACCTGGCTTTATAGAGAAGACTTCTTTGTTTCTTCTCACTAGGTTCTGGACCTCTCGTTTCTGATGAACGGACAGGGTTTCAGCTATGCTAACCTCTGGGTCAGTTTCTTGATTCTCTGACGGACCTGGGGGTACTAGGGTTAACAAGACCTCTCTATCTTTCCATGGCTTAAGTAGGTTTACATGGTAGATTTGCTCAGGTTTCCTCCTACCTGGCTGTCTCACCTTGTAATTTACTTCTCCCACTCTTTCTAAGACCGCATATGGCCCATGCCACTTAGCAAGGAATTTACTCTCTACGGTGGGAACCAGAACTAGCACTCTGTCGCCTGGATAAACAATTCTGACCCTAGCAACCTTATTATATGTATTCCTTAGTGCCTCTTGAGCTTTTTCCATGTGTTCCCTCACTATAGGTAGGACTGCAGCTATGCGGTCCTGCATCTGGGCAACATGTTCTATTACACTTCTGTATGGGGTAACCTCGTGTTCCCAAGTCTCTTTGGCTATATCCAGTAAGCCTCTTGGGTGTCGGCCATACAATAGTTCAAACGGGAAGAAGCCTGTGGATGATTGGGGAACCTCCCTAATGGCAAATAACAGGTATGGTGTAACAGGGGATTTATCCATGTTCAGTAATGTTCCTTTAATCTAGCAGTGTGGTAGTTAATTACTTAACACCACCTGACTGATTAGATTGTTTACAAAAAGCCTGCCTTTGAGACAGGAAGTGACTGACTCCTTAGCTCTGACTGAGAGCTGACCTTTGGAGACACCACAATGTCTTGAGTTCTGCCAGCCACACAGCAGAGCTGATTGCAAGACACCCAATAAGACTTCTAAACCTGGATGCTGATATTCTTCTGTTTACGCACGGGTGCGGTTCCAGGAGAGCAGAGAAGCTTAATCTACAGCTGATAAACAGATAAGACTTTCATTATTAAGAGACTGCTTATATCTGCTTATTTTCATGCTATATGTTTGGGATGGGAGAAATGCTTAACTAATGGAGATGTGAACTAATTGCAAGGATTTCACTAGAAATACTCCCAAGCGAATGGAAGCTTTGTTCCCCCTGTGTTTGGATAATTTCCTGATGAAAAGGAAAAGGCACAATAAAGCCTATTATAATTTCACAAAAATAAAGAAAAACCTGGCGCCAAATAGTCAGTGGAATGTCCTGTACTCCTCAAGGGATCCGCACACTTGCTCGACAGACCATGCAAAGAAAAGAACACAAACATTGTGTTCTTTTCTTTGCATGGTCTGTCGAGCAAGTGTGCGGATCCCTTGAGGAGTACAGGACATTCCACTGACTATTTGGCGCCAGGTTTTTCTTTATTTTGGTTTATTCTGTTAGTACTGGCAGTATCACCGGGCAGCCATCCTTTATTATAAGTTTTTTAATATCACACTGTGTATTACACTTTAGCGCTAGTTCACATTTTTTTCTTCACCACTATTATAATTTCACATTATAACAACTCCAATTGTGTACCTCTGTGAACGTCCGTCTACATTTGGTGTCCGAGGTGGGATAAGAGGTGTCTTTGTAGTTAAAAAGGACCGGAGATTTTTATGTGAAATTTTTTTTTATGCTTTTTGCCTACAAACAGTCTGAGAAAAAAAAAAAAAAAAAAAACCTCATGCAGCAGAGATCGGAATTAAAGGGATACACACCACTGAAAACTTACAAAAACCCAGAAGAGACTGCTGAAGTAGCTAAACCTTATTTTGCCTATCACAAAGTGTAATATGGTCATTGAAATAGGGGTCTTTGCCTTTCAGCCATAGTCAGGGTTCAAGAAGTGAGTCAGCCCTTGGAAAGGAATAGGTGTTTGTTGTTTTCAAAAGTTTCGCTGAAGCAGTGAATACAGATGGTGACCCACGAGTGGTACTGATTTTTCAGATAAAGGTTGCCACACCGCATAGGACTACCAGCTGTCAATGGAGTATATGCAGAAAAGTGTGAAAATTGATACAAGACTGTGCGGAAGCAGGGGAATTTTTAGCAAACCAATGCTGAGTGTAAAATTGCCCTATAGGGGGAAAAAGTGATTTCTGAACTGTGTAAAAGGGTTTTTCAAAACCAATTGCTGAATGTTGACTCAGCCTGCCGGGAATGAAAGAAATAGTCCAATGCAAAGAATGTTTTTTTTCTGCAAGTAAAAAAGTCTGCCTATATATATCTTGGGAGCAAAAACAGACACCCAAAGTGTGAAGTGTGAATGCCATAATACCCAAAGATGAGACTGAAAATTACTGAACTCAGGTAGAAAACCAAATTCTGTTGCTGAAGCGGGGAGATTGCACCCTGCAAGAAAATGGTGTAAAGCAAATAGACTTTTTTACCTAGCAACTGCACAACTTGTATACCTGATAAAAGAAAATGCATGCACAATACTGCTGATATTGAAAAAAATTATCCAAGAAAGAAAAGTCTACAGAGATGCCTGTGAGAGCTATGACCTCTACAAGCAAAATATGCCCATCTGTAGGACTACCACAATTGGGGGTTCTAGCAAATACAGTGGCAACAGCTGCAATAGCGCCTCCTGAGGTCAGGAAGAAAATTACACCTGATAGCCTAAAAATGGAGGACAAGATGCAGCATTCCTGTAATGAACCCTACCCCACGGAAGAGTGGCCCTTCCAGTCCAATAAAGAGGAAGACATCTCTTACGGAGAACCCGAACCGAGTCACACCCACAAAACACCCCAAGAATGGTGGGGGTGCCTGAACTCGGCACGAATAGAAAAGACCGCTCCCTTTGATGATGAATATGATCAACAGGCGACAGAGCGGGAGCAGCAGATCACCCAATATTTCTGTCAGCTAAAGCAACGGCAAGAAAAGCCTGGCGTATATAATGAAGCTGCTAAAATTTCAAATGAAGATGGAGACCCCAATATCCCTGAAGGGACGGTGTCATCCAAATCAAAAAGGCGGAAAAAGAAAAGCAGTTCTTCACTTACCGTGGAAGGAACAGACACGTCCGCAGATCCTGTGGAGGGAAAGGGGGACCGAGTTGCCCTGCAGCCTAGAGAAAATGGAGAATTCGTCCCACGGTTAACCGAATATCCAGAGGGCCCAAGGCAGAAGTCGTGTACCCCAAAGAAGTGTCTGTCCGGTGCCAACAGTGAGGAACCCTCAACTAGTCATCCCAGGGAAGCGGAGCCGGAACCAGTGAGTGACGATCCCTTGACCAGCCCTGAAGACGCCCTGAAAATTGCCAGGCATGACTGTGATCTGCTCTGTGAAGAATTAGGAAGAGAGAGAAAAAATAATGCTGAGCTACAGAAGACTGTGCTCGCAATTTACTCTGCGGCCAATACCGAATTGGAGGATCTCAAGACTGTGCTAGATACTACAAAGGCTACTATCTCCACCATGGATGAAAAGCAGAGCCAATCTGATAAAATGGTGGCTACGCTAAAGCGGAAGTATGAGGAGGCACTGAAGCAGATGACAGTCTTCCAGCAAGAGGTTCACACTCTTCGTATAGAGCTTGATGCCTCACATCATGAGACCAACAGCTGCCGCACAGACCTGGAAGTTTCCAGTAAGGAACTACACAGTCTCACTGAGGAGCTGGACATTGCTAAAGAAACTATTGGTAATCTTGGTACAGTTCTCAAAGTCTCTCAGAAGGAGCTTCAGACCCTCAACCTAGAGAAGGAAGTCTCACACCAAGAGATTGTCATTCTCAAAGCAGATGTGCGTAAATGGAAGGAGGACTGCAAAGAAGCCCTGAAGAATACAGAGACTGAAAAAGGAGAAAGTTCAAGATTAAAAAGAGAAAACTTAAAACTGAAAGAAGAAAATTTTCAGTTAGAAGAAGTCAAGGAAAAGTTTGACGCAGAGCACCGACTGCAGAACCAACTGCAAGGTCTGTGTACACACCTCCAGTATGCTGAGGAGAAGCAGCAAACGCTGCAGGAAGAAAAACTGCAGGCTGCTAAAGAGGTACAAGCGCTGCAGGAACGTCTGAATACCCAGTACGTCCCCACAGAGCAGTATGAGGAGCTAAAGGCCACGCTGCATGTCTTCAGAGCATCGTTGGAAGCCGAGCTTCGATACCAGGTGACTCTGTATGAGAGGGAGCGTGAGAAGGCTCAGAAACTGGAGCAAGAGCTGGAGAGACAGAGAGACTGTTCCATTCCCTTGAGTCAGTACACAAAGGAGAAAACAGACGCAGCGGCAACCTTGACGACAAAAATTACAGAACTCCAGAATATGAAGGAGACTCTGATACAGATTCCTCCAATACGGAAAAAGGTATTGGCGCTGCCCAAGCACCAGTATCCCACAGTAACTAATGCCCATAAGGACAAGGGTACAGTGAGAGTTTGGGACTCCACACAACTTCAAAACAAAATTACGAAGTTTGAGCCACCAAAGAAAGCATTAGCCAAACCTACAGCTGCCCAACAGGCAACAAACAGAGGTAGGAGTGCAGAGTCAAAGCCAGAAGAATCCTTAGCTGAAGAAGCTGAACTGGCGACTCCGTAGTGTGGAGAAGCTGCAGAAAGACCACTTCAAGAGCAGAAAACTCTAAGGGCTAGTCCTAACTGCTCTACAACTGTTGCCATACACTTTGTCTACAAAAAGAGGAGTGCCCGACGCAACAGAAATCTCAAGACCGCGCACGCGATAAAAATACCTTACGTGGAAAAAGTCCTCCTCGAGCGACTGAGGAGTGCTGATCTCAAGCATCTTCAGGAGGAGACAAAAATAAACTGGAGAAAGGGCTCCAATCCCAGCGGGACAGAGGGTTCTCTTCCTCCATCCACTCTCATTCAAGTCACAGAGATATCTAGAATGAGAGTGGAAGGATGGGCTTTGGCCATGGTAAGCCCGAGCTTCCCACAAACAGGGGAGGTATGTAACAGGGGACTTATCCCTGTTCAGTAATGTTCCTTTAATCTAGCAGTGTGGTAGTTAATTACTAAACACCACCTGCCTGATTAGATTGTTTACAAAAAGCCTGCCTTTGAGACAGGAAGTGACTGTCTCCTTAGCTCTGACTGAGAGCTGACCTTTGGAGACACCACAATGTCTTGAGTTCTGCCAGCCACACAGCAGAGCTGATTGCATGACACCCAATAAGACTTCTAAACCTGGATGCTGATATTTTTCTGTGCACGCACGGGTGCGGTTCCAGGAGACCAGAGAAGCTTACTCTACAGCTGATAAACAGATAAGACTTTCATTATTAAGAGACTGCTTATATCTGCTTATTTTCATGCTATATGTTTGGGATGGGATAAATGCTTAACTAATGGAGATGTGAACTAATTGCAAGGATTTCACTAGAAATACTCCCAAGTGAATGGAAGCTTTGTTCCCCCTGTGTTTGGATAATTTCCTGATGAAAAGGAAAAGGCACAATAAAGCCTATTATAATTTCACATTATAACGACTCCAATTGTGTACCTCTGTGAACGTCCATCTACATTTGGTAACAAACAATCCCAGTTTTTCCCATCCTTATCGACCGCCCGGCGTAACATGCTCTTTAAGGTTTTATTGAACCGTTCCACTAAACCATCTGTTTGTGGATGATAGACTGAGGTTCTGAGGTGCTTGATTTTTAGGAGTTTACATAACTCATTTGTTACTTGGGACATAAATGGTGTTCCTTGGTCAGTTAAGATCTCTTTAGGAATTCCGACCCGGGTAAACAGAACTATTAACTCTTTTGCTATGTTTTTAGCAGAGGTGCTACGTAGGGGAAATGCCTCCGGATATCGGGTGGCATAATCTAATATTACCAATATATGCTGATGTCCCCTAGCAGACTTTATTAGGGGTCCTACTAGATCCATAGCAATCCGGTCAAATGGTACATCTATTATGGGAAGGCGTACCAATGGGCTACGATACGCTTTGAACGGGGCAGTGATCTGACATTCAGGGCATGAGGAGGAATAATTTGTCATTTCTGCCAGAACACCAGACCAATAGAAGCTTCAGAGAATCTTTTCTTTTGTCTTTTCCACCCTTAGGTGTTTCCCCAATGGGTGACTATGTGCGAGGTGTAATACTACATTACGGAATGTCCGTGGTACCAACAATTGTTTAGTTATAATGGATTTCCTCCTATCAACCCGATATACTAGGTCATTTTCTACCTCGAAGTAGGGGTAGGCAAGTGACCTATCTGGTTGGCCAGGGGTACTATTCTGGTCCCGTATATTCCCCCTTGCTTTGGCTAATGTGGGGTCTTCCCACTGGACCTTCTTAAAACTGCCAGGACTGACCTCTAGGTCAGCGAAGGTCTTACCCTGTTCTGGGTGGTAAGCGCCTTTTCAACATCTTGATTTGGGGTATTCCCTACCAAGGTAGCCATGCGAAAGGGAATTTTACAGCACTCTTCCTCTTTCCCCTTTTTATTTGGACCCTCGTCAACCTCTTTTTCTGAAAAAGGCAAAGGATTTGTTTCTTCTGTTACTTCTTTATGGTCTGCTATTGAACTCTGGGCGCTATTCTGAGAGGAGGACCACATTTTTAGAAAATGGGGAAAATCGGTCCCTATTAACACACCATGTGCCAGTTTGGGTACTATACCCACTTTGAAATCTAAAGAACCAAACTCTGTTTCAATAAGAACATCAACAGTGGAATATTCGTGATTATCCCCATGTATACAACAAATTGCCACTCTTTGTGAACTGTTTACCTGTTTTTTCCCAATGGGCAACAGGCATTCGGACACTAGTTTAACCATACTCCCAGAGTCAAGAAGTGCCCGAACCCTCTTACCATTTACCTTTACAAATGGCCAGAGATGGTTATTCAAGGGGTCCTCTGGGCTAGGGCCCATACATTGGGACCACAACGAATAAGATTCAACGCTGTTGCATTGCATTGGTTCAGCATTTAGTGGGCAGACTTTCGCGGTGTGGCCCCTCTCATAACAATTTACACATTTAGGTACATAGTCTGTGTCCCACTTAGAGACCTTTTTCGGCTCCCCATGTTGGCTGTTGCCCTTAGTATGCGAGCCACTGTTGCTGGTGCTGTGTGAAGGCGGTCGCCGCTCTTCAGTCCCCCTTAACCCTGGTACCCTTTTACCGTCTCTGGAAGAGTCCTGGAACCTTGGGTAGTTGGGATGCTCCATGACTATGGGTTGCGGGTGCTCTTCTGCTGCATTGTACCTTTCTACGAGGGCCACCAGCTCATCTGCATTGTGAGGGTCACTCTGACTGACCCAACGGCGTAGGGCAGAGGGAAGTTTCCTCAAGAACTGGTCCATGACCAACCGTTCCACGATGTGGCTTACTGAGTTGATCTCGGGTTGTAGCCACTTCCGAGCGAGGTGGATGAAGTCATACTGTACATCTGGCTTCGGGTGGCTTTATCCAATGTGAAGGACCATGCGTGGAACCTTTGGGCGCGAACAGCCGTGGTTACGCCGAGGCGGGCGAGGATCTCGAACTTCAATTTTGCATAGACGTTAGCTTCGGCTGGCTCTAGATCAAAGTAAGCCTTCTGGGGCTCGCTGCTTAAGAAGGGTGCGATTAGACTGGCCCACTCAGCTTCTGGCCAACCCTCTCTCTGCCGTGCGTTCAAAAGTGAGAAGATAGGTTTCAACATCATCCGAGGGCCCCATCTTCTGAAGGTAGGAGAGAGAGAGAGAGAGAGAGAGAGAGACCAGAAATGATTGTATTAACATGCATATATGTTAAGAGTAAATGAGCTGAGGGTCTTTCATCTCCGCACTTCAAAGGGCCCTAGGCGAGGTGAATGCCTCAATGTCTATGAGAAATCCAAAGTTGAAAAGCCTCAGAGAGCCAAGGTGTTAGAGTGACCAGGATATCCCTGAGTACCAGATCCTGGTACACGGTGTCAATGTTCCAAATTGACAAATGGGGTTCAGTTGATAATAAGTAGTTTATTGTACATTGTATAGTATGACCATACTCATTCAAAACTCTCTCTCTCTCTGCCAGGGAGTGTCCTGGCAGTCTCTTTATACATTTTTGATTCCTTTGTCTCAAACTGTTACTAGGCAGATTACACTAACCACTCCTTAATTCTTAAACCAATCATCTTACAGCTCATTAAACTTGGTAAGAACTAGCTTGAAAGTTGTTTTGAATAGAATACCAGGCACCAATTTTTGCTAGCAATGTGGGCGTTACTTTACACCCAGTCGTAAATCAATTTAAAAGCGAAATCTCTCATACAGTACATACCACATACACTTTCTTACTCACAAAATGGATACTAGAGACATAACTGACTTTACAAAATGGAAACTGAACATCACTTTCAATCCTCCTCCAGAGACCCCCCCAGTCCATTTCAATAATATATCAACAGTATAGTGTAGCCCCTCTTTCCGGGGCCAATCGCAGATTGGGCCCCCCCCTCTGTACTAGGGTCTGGCTACATGTATGTATGTGGTGCATACCTGCTGGCAACAGGAGGGCCTGAGTCTCCCGCATTGGTATGGGGGATGACAGGACCAGGTTACTGGGGTGAATGCCTCCGTCTCACTTAATGGTGCAGCGCCTCCATCTCTGGTAAGCCCTAGGAACGTAGGGTGAAATCCTTCCAGAGAGTCCCCCCACTCAGAGATGAGAGATTTCAGTCTCACACAGTCTCTTACTTAAAAGTAGCAGCAGCTCTTTATTCAGTGCAGCACAGCAGAATAGCAGCAGGAACACAAGCAGGTACAGTTGGTCTCCCTTCCTCCAGACTGCTCTCCCTTCCTCCAGACTGCTCTCCCTCAGGATGATATCTTTGTTCCCTGCCTCCACCCCAAGCCAAGGACACTCAGGTTGGGGCTAGCTCTTCCCTCAACCCTGTCACGGTCGAGAGGATTTGGCCCGGGATTCAAGGGGTTACAACCCCATTTGGCCACCCTCTACTCTCATCAGGGAAGCAAGGGGTTAACTTGACTGAGGTCCAGTAATGAGTTTTGCCTTTCTTCAATATCCAAATGTGTATTCCCCTGTGTAAATGTATTGTGTTATCCTAGTGTTTGCACCCACACATACACTAGGGTTGCTGCGGGAGGGAAAGGGTTAATGTTAAAACAGTGATTCTAGCCCTTTGTTTAAATTACCCTCAAAGATGTCTGCCTACTAAGGAATGCAAATGGTCAGGAGAGCTACCAAATGGCTAGGAAACAGCCCTGATCAAAGGCCCAGCCACTCTACCTGTTTGCAGGAAGCTAGAGTGGGGGGTGAGCGTTATAACTCACTTACAAACCATAGTATCCTGCCATGTGATAGACTGGCCCAAATGCCTCTGATTTAGGAGTGGGGCTACAGAATGAGTGACCTTATTAAATATAAGAATATTATGAGATGTCCTTGGCTGAACGTGCTAAGAGTTACATAGGTGTTTTCGTGGGACCAAGCCCCAACGAATTACTCTAAACACTTGATATCTAACAGATACTAAGAGCCAGATATTAATATCTCTCTTAATTTTAGTACTACATAGTAATATTTAGTCTCATTGGGAGCGTCATGTGTGACGGAATGTATTAATATGGCTCGCGTGCCAGTAAGTATCACTGAACTGAAGTTATGAAGTTATTTGCAGTGTATATGGAATTTTGGTTGTGTTCTGGAAACTGCAAACTCCCTCTGTTATGGTAATAGGCAAGCAGAACATCCTGCAAAGAATTAACATACCCGATGATCAAAGGCTAATTGCCTAATTGTTTATGCTGGGCCCAGGGACCAAGGAACCAAATTTTTAAGTGTGATACTTCACACTAAACAATGGAAGTCAAAAAGCTTCAAAGAGATGTTTGCTAGACAGCTCGGTGCCTTGAATGGTAGAGAAGGGTTAAAATGATATATAAGTCAGAGTCACCCTGACTCAGTGTCTTCATGTATGGTCTTCATGATCTTCATGTATTGCTGTAATGTCTTCATCTGAACCTGAATTATGGAAGAAATGGCCCATCCTGTATCCTGATGGCTTTCTTATCCTAATCTTTAAGTAAGTGTCTATATTTTGCCTGTTATTTGTATATTTTGTGTGTTCACCTTTATCAAGGAATAAATTATATTTTATCATATCTAAGTCTCGTACCAGTTCAACCCAGTTATATATATTTGGTGTGTATTATTAATAGCCTGTCACAAAGCTCCCGTCACAACCCCCTAATCAGGGTGAGAGGAATTGGTCCACCTATAGCTCACTATATCACTAGGCCCTACTCCTCAGGAACCTAGCTCTAGCTACTCACACTAACACTCTGACTGTCAGGAACTAACTAAATAGGCTGTGCACAGCCCTTTAGGACTTTGGCAGGCCCCTCCCCTGTGTCTCTTGCCTTAGACACAGAGTCAGGTGGCCTACCTCCACCACTCAGAGCAGTGCTTGAAGTGGGGGAAACCCATGATAGCTACTGGCAGCCTGCCCTTGCCAGGGCTTATACCAGTAGGAGGAAAGATATATAGCCCCATTTCTTACCGGGGCTACAATAGTTATTTCAATAATATTATTTCATCAACGGTATGGGGCAGTCACACTTGGTAGCCAAATCCCAGACTTACTGTCACCAGGGAAGAAGTGGGACCCAGTATGCAAAGCAGCTTAAGTGTCAAGTTAGCACATGCTCCGTGCAAACCACGAAGCCACTTCTGCCCATGCTATTAACTACTGGAAAGTATTCCCACGGAAGGGATTGGGTGTGTATGTTAGGTATAGGACCCTTAACCCTATAAAGATGCCTGCAGCCCCAGTGTGATTCATGATTTCTTCAAGCGTGGTTCAAGATCCCATCCCAGTACAGCAGCAGCGGTTCCAGAACGCAAGGGGTTAAAACACCATAACCAAGGGTTTACCTCTACTTCAGGAATTCGTTAGCGCTAGGGATCTCAGAACGAACCTCAACAAACCAGAACTAACTTTTTACATTTGATGGAAATATCGGGCAGGGAAGTTGCGCCCTAACCAGAAGGATTGTAACCCAGAGACTTTGTTTCTTCATTTTTCGTTCAATGGACAATTTATTTCATTTCCCCATCCCCGTAAGTGATTATTAAGTGTATTCTGAGGTTGTCGTGTGTTTGTCTGTAAAGAAATAAATGACAATGTATTTTGCCCGCCTTGTTATGCTCATTCGAGAATTCCAAAAATATAAAAGTGTTAATAAGTACTGGTCCACCGTGACACGTAGCTCTTGGAATATTCATTCAGCAACACCCAGTTGGATCAGCAGGAGAGAGAATTGGCGTATCACTTACTGAGGTTTTCTTACGGTTGGATTTACATCCTCTACTGTATCTGGACTTTATTTTACTTCTACTGTGCATTTTTGCTTTACTTTGGGTTTGCAATATTCTCTTGTGGGACACAGGGTTAGGGAAGTACCTTTTGGTCCCTTTGGACCTGAGGGAACGGGCCTGAGGAAGGGGTCATTACACTGAAACGTTGCCCCCCTACAACACTCCCCCACCCCCTCTTTCCCTTTGCGGTTTTCGTTGTCTTATTCCCTTCCCTTGTGTTGTTCCTCTTTAATTTCTATATGTGTGGGTTATTTATATATCTGTTGGGATCTTCACATTCATTTACAGTGGCGGCGGCCTTTATCCTAGTGTGGCCGTATCGGCACAACTCTGATAACCGCGGGCAGATGCAGTATGTTTTTTTTTTCCGGAATATGTTTTGGTATTTTAGCGCTCGTAATATTAGCATTTTATTAGCGCTGTCTGCAATACTGCAATACCGTTTCAAAACTCAAGGGGGCCTTCACGAGCTGTTGTCTTCAAAGTCTAATACTTTAGCAGTTCAACCTACAGTCTGCGTGTGCGCGCGCAGTAATTGTAAATTTGCATATTTATACATGCATGTGCAGTGCTGTATGTCTCATTTGAACATTGTTGAAACGCATAGGCGTGTACTGTAACAGTATCACATTTCGGCATATACAGCGCTCACCCCTCGCTCGCCCCAGCACACACAGGCTAATTTACTGCACTGCAGTAATTCAACTTCTTATCTTATCTACAGTACAGTACACCTCTCCCACACCATTCCTCTGAATGTGTGTCATTCTGGTTTCAATCACATTCATGCTTGATAGCGGATGATTACTGCGCATGCGTCTATAACTTCCCCACTGCTTGCTTGCGAAGTTCAAGAGTGAGTGACCAAAAAAAAATATATATTTTTTTTTTCTCGTCATTTTTTATTTTTATTTTCTCCACAAGCCTGCCTAAACCATCTTGATCTTACGATATTCAATCTGTGCTGTAGCTTTGGACTGCGACACTGTGCATTTGACTGCACATGGTTGATTTGTGTGCTTTTTCTGTATTTGGGGGTGTGGGGATTAAATTATTATGATGACCTGCCTGTTCAAAATATGTAATGTCTTTGAATTACAGTACAGCTAATCCTTCATGCAGCTGTACCCTGTACCCCCTCCCTCATGCACACACACAAGGCTCGCTCAAGGATTTGAACCTCTTATCGACACCTCTCCAGAGCCATTCCGTTTCTAAAGCTTGTCATTGTGCTTAAATCGTCCATCCCTAGCCGAGCATCACCTCTCTGCGCCTGTGTGTAATCCTCTTTGGGATTGGAGCTATATAGCTGATAATTACTGCACATGCGTCTATAACTTCACCACTGCTTGCTTGCGAAGTTCAAGAGTGAGTGACCAAAAAAAAAAATATTTTTTTTTTCTCGTCATTTTTTATTTTTATTTTCTCCGTCAAGCCTGCCTAAACCATCTTGATCTTACGATATTCAATCTGTGCTGTAGCTTTGGACTGCGACACTGTGCATTTGACTGCACATGGTTGATTTGTGTGCTTTTTCTATATTTGGGGGTGTGGGGATTAAATTATTATGATGACCTGCCTGTTGAAAATATGTAATGTCTTTGAATTACAGTACAGCTAATCCTTCATGCAGCTGTACCCTGTACCCCCCTCCCCCACGCACACACACAAGCCTCGCTCAAGGATTTGAACCACTTATCGACACCTCTCCAGAGCCATTCCGTTTCTAAAGCTTCTCATTGTGCTTTTAATCGTCCGTCCCTAGCCGAGCATAACCTCTCTGTGCCTGGGTGCCTACCATTCATTAATTTTCCTATTGTTGGTTTTGAGTCACCTCTCTGTAATCCTCTTTGGGAAGGGAGCTATTTTATGATTACTGCGCATGACTCACCCATCCACCCCCCCCCCCCAATCCTTTGAGTTTTTGTTTACGGTAACGCTTGTGATAATCCCTTCTCGAATTTGATATGTAAATCTGATTTGCACAGCACTGTGAAATTGAGAGTTAAAAAAGCCATAATCTGATTCATGTTTTGATGAAGTAAGTTACCACTTTTTGTCATTCTTTCGTTTTCTTTGGTGTAGGGGGGGGGGGGGGTCAATGATTATGATTAGCATGAATGTAAAGAAATATTTATTTTATTTTATCAGGAACAAAAAATACAAATATGCAAATAATCATGAATAATACAAAATGCAGTCTTTATTCTGTTCTTCTGTCAGTTGAAAATTGAGGGCCGGTGGATAATCATGAATAATGCACATTGATAATAATATTAATTAATAATATATAATATATAATAATATATATATATAATAATACTGTATAAATGTTTCCGTCTTTATCTTCTTCCTCATTCTGTGTACAGTAGTTCATTGAGGGAGGGGAGGTTTTGTGTACATCATGACTGCAGTTTAGATACACTTAACTGTACAAACAGTTCACAAACTTTACACATGATACCCCCCCCTCTCCCCCAGTCCATCCTTTTTTTCTGAAAAGACAAGAAAACAAAAAATTTGTGCAGTTATGTGCATACTGTATTATGGCATTGTGCGCTGTATAGTACTGTCAAACTAGTCTATACTGGAACTACTGTATACTGTAACTTCTGTTAAATACTTTGCAACCAGATGGCTAGTGCTGCTCTCTCAGGAAAGAAAAAATCTGTGCCATACTTACCTGTATCATACTGTACTTACAATACTACAGTACTATACCATACTACCTTCCTGATACGCGCGATCACAATGGGCAACACAGTCGCAATATGGTCAATATATTTATTGCATCCTTTTTGGAGGGTTTCACGACTTTTCGGATATGGTCCTTCACGCTGATGCCAGACCATTTCGATAGGATTGAAGTCTGACGATCTGTCATTGGAGGGGGGGAAAAGGACAATTAGTTAAAGAGATACAGTACACAGTAAAAACAGTGGGAAAAAATGAGACACGGTTACCGCACTTACTCCGCTGGCATCTTCACCCAGATGATACCGCGCTCAAGAATATGAGCTGTTGACGCGGTGTGCTTTGGATCGTTGTCCTGGTTGAAACGGTAACCATCTGGGAACTCACGTGTGATGTATTGCACAATCTCAGGCACAATTTGCTCTTGGAAAAAAGCTGTATTCATGATTCCTATAACAAGAAAAGAAAAGTGATCAAAAAACTGCACACTGGTACAGTACAGTGCATAAGGCAAAAGCGTGTGAATTATTTTACCTTCAAAGATGACAATGCATCCTGGTCCACGCCTAAAGATGGCACCCCACACATGCATCTTCACTGGGTGTTTTGGACGCAGCTTCATAGATATGCAACCTTTTTGTGGAATGCAAAGGTGGCAAATCTCTCCAGCGATACAGTAGACTCGTCAGTGAAGATGCAATCCTGGAAAGTTTCTCCACTGTTGATTCATGCCTGGGCCTGGACCACTCTCTTGATCTTGTTAATATCCCTTATCATAGGGTACGCTCTGTAATGACAAGGGATAATTTCATAGGTACAGTACAGTTTCTTAAACAACACTTTAACCTCCTGTATTGTCCAGTACTAACCTCACACTTCCAGATTTCCATCAAATTCTGCGTATCATCTTCTTTATGCTGGTCTCGGATACAGTGAGATTGTGATTTTGCTGCAGAGTGTATTTGACCCTTAAGGCACTCTTCTCATCATTCTCTTCACTTATTTTGTCGACCAGAAGAGTTGTCTCCCTACAGTGTACAGAAAAACAACAATCTGGTAAGTTACAGTGCAGTAGGCCACAAGTACAGCACATCATTTACAGTAAAAATAGTATAAAATTAGATAGATCTATACTATATAGATCTATTAATATGCAGCAATATAAACAAAAAACAAAAATAGGAGCGCATGAAAATGAAACCAAAAGAAGCCAGAATTAATACATTTATTTTTATCAAGAAAAATAATTCATCACCCAAAAATACACATAATCCAACAATATATAATTAACCTTGTCTAATATGACACAATAAGATTGCACAAGAGCCCTAGCCACATAGGAATGAGGGATGTAAACACCCAAATGCACAAACCCTAGTTGTAACAGGGAGGGAGAAGTGCTAGGAAAGCAAGATGGTAAAGATACACAGACCTTAAGCACTAAAATTCTCATTTGTGCTCCTCGTGGCAGGCTGGGCTCCAACAGCAACACAAACTGACCGTCGTCACGGCCGTGCGTCGCTGCGTAATGACGTCACCAACGCTTTTCGTGTCACATGACACTTCATCAGGACTTGACCATAGAATCTCAGATAGGCACTAATATACTGCTGCGGCGCATCTGAGTCTAACACATCGCCGGTTTTTCCCTGGCTTTTTCCTGGAATGCGACGCACTTCACCCGGAGCATGCCGCATTCATTTTGCGTTCTCAGCCACGGGTTCACGCGCGGTTGATGCGTTTATTGAGAATGGTTCGGATTTAATAGGTTGCAATTATTCGCGTGTCCGCCAGATGGCAGATATTCATGAATTGTGATGCGCATGCGCTTCATTAATGTGTCGACTTGCAGGTGTTTCGTTGAAAAAAAGATACTGTACCACAGTGTGCCTTGGCCTTGGCCTTGAGACTGAAGGAAGAGGTTGCAAAATGTATCAATTTAGGCTTTTCATATTAAAGAAAGACAAAGACCAGTTTCAGTTTCAGTTACAGTATTCCCCAGAGACCCGCCGTCCGCCATGAGCGTTCAAGTGCAGTCCGTTTTCAAAAAACCCGACAGAAGTTACGCGTACAGTATTTGATATGAGCCGCGATTAAAGCAACGGAAGATAAGATGGCAACAGTTGTTCAAATTTATCAGTATTTTATGGAAAACTATGACTTTTACAAATTTTCGCCAGCTCCTCATACGTGGAAGCGTGCAATAAGAAAAAGGTTATGTAGCGATCCCTGTTTTTATCGTCTTGAGCCACAATTTGTTGGAGGGTATTGGTGTGTATCACCGGCTTTTTCCTGTATCTATGATCGTGCAGACGGCAAAAGGCAAAGGGTCATGTTAAAACCACCCAAGAAACAACATTCGCTGCCAAGCAATGCACCGGCACCGTCTTCCCATAACGTTCCCACCGTTAGTGAGCCTGAGACGGATTTCGCGTGCAGTTTCGAGCAAGCTTGCATGTACAGTACCTAAGCAATTTCCAGCATCATCAGCTGACTACAGGTGGACTAGTCCCGCTGCAAACTATCGACAAGGATGACCGGGAACACTGGACTGGCAGTGGACCGGCGCCGGCGCCAGCTAAATGGGAAATTCTATGGTGAGTATTGTTGCCGTATTATTTTCTGTGTTTTGTTTTATTTTGACAATACAGTAAGAATATTGGCGCGATTTGAAAGTCAAGCAATTCTCCTGTAAGCAATATCATTGGCTGAGCGGATTCTACAGTACTGTACTGCAGATACTGAACTATTGGTGGAACGCTAGGCGCATGCGCATTGGAACCTTCTTGAAACGTATATGCGTGTCATTACATCGACGGTAGGCGCATGCGCATGTAAACCGGGGACGTCGCCCCCCCGACCCGAGAAAATTATTGGTGGGACTAGCTGGGAACGTCTTTAGGGGACTGAACATTACAGTGAAACTTTTCTTTTTGTTTTTCCTCAGAAAATAAAACGGCTAATGGAGGGATTTCGATGGATAATATCGCTGCACATTGCTGAATCGGATCTAAAAAGCCACGTACCGGAGTCTACAGTTTAATGGCCGTTGTTAATGTTTAGGACAGAATACTGTACCTGAAACAGTATGCTGATGTTTTCCGGCCGTATAGTATACAATACAGTTTTATATACAGTGTGTAATAAATCCGGAAAAATAAAAACTATGCATTTATTCTACATGTATTACACTGACAGTTCATACAGAACAGTACAGTATGCGTCTTCTATTTTTTGATACTCTTATACTGAGCATGCCTACAGTATACAGTGCAGTCCAGTGTGCCCCGACATTTTAGACACACTGTGTTTTGTTACAATGGAGCCAATGGAACAATGTAAAACAAATAAACATGTTCTTTTATTGGTGGAGTTAGTACAAAAACATTTATTTACAAATACTGTACAATGTGGAAACATTTTAAGTGCACAGCAATTCAAAACATCAACAGGTGTATGGTTTACTGCTACAGCAGTGAAAATATTTATTTATGTATAGAAAGTAAAAACATTTACTGTCAGTCAGTATGGTTTACAGTCACATGCTTTAAAAACAAATTCTTTATTCATAAATTATACAAAACCCAACATCTCCTTTATTAAAGTCAAAACATACTGTATACGGTGGGATGGTCTGCAAAACAGTCTGCACCAGTACAAATACAAGTTGAAAAACACACAATATCTTCTTTATTTAAGTACAGCAAGTTAAAAAATGTATAATACAGTTCAGCGCAACAGTATGGTCTTACTGTACCTGTGACAAAAATCAACATCTCTTTTATTAAAGAAACATACAGTACAGTATACAGTACAGTGGGATGGTGTGCAAAATGGTCAGTCAGGCCTGCACCATTGCACCACGACAGTCCTCGAGGGCAGCAGGCAGGCCCTGTTTTAAGGACAACCTTACCGTGAAAACCGTGCCTGTTTGCGGCCTTCAGGGACTGGAATTGTGCAGGTACAGTACAATCGGTCCTGTGTGTTTCAAGTTGCAACATTTGTGTATACAGTAAATACAAGTTAAAAAACACACAACAACATCTCCTTTAAGTACAGCAGGTCAAAACATGCACTATACAGTTCAGCACAACAGTATGTCCTCCACATGGTCCGTCCATGGCCGATGCCTTGCATGGCGCAAAACGCCATTAATGCAGTCTCGAACGCCTCTCATTACAGGATCTGTAATTGGATAAAAGCGCCGCAATTCGTCCAAAATGTTCTGTCTTAAATTGACAGGAAGCGCCTTTTTTACGCGATTTCCCTTGTAGTTCACTTTGAAGGCCCAGTCGCAGTACAACAAGTAGGGAACCTGGTGCTTAAAAAGTAACAAGGCATACTTGTGGGGTGCACCAGCACTCTTCACCCTATACTTTTCCCTGAGTGCCACTGACATATCGCGCAGGGTGATGTCGGGCACCACATCGATGCGAGCGGGTGTAGGTCTTCTGGGAGCGGGTGTACTTGAGGCGACGGGCGATGGTAGGTTGTCTGGGAGTAAGCTTTCCTCCGGTCTTGGTCGCCGTGTTGTCTCCTGGCGTGGTCTTGACCGGGTTGTCATGTTATCCTCCTCCTCAACGGCATACATGTACTGGTACACTACATCTTCTGGTGGATGGGGTGCGCTTGGTGATGGAAGGGGGTCGAAGGTCCCATTCATCACATCCATGTCACCCCCCTGCTCCTGCATTGGGGAAACAGGGGCATTAACACCGAGAAAATAATGTATGCCCGCTATGTCAGACTCTATCTTCTGCATCCACTGCTCCATATCTAGCATTGTCTCCAGAAGCAAATCTATCTTTGCCAGCACAATAGCGTTCCCGGGGATATCCACACTTATCCCATTGAGCATCTGGTCAAACGAGCTCCTTCTTGTGCATGGCGTCTGGACATCTGGGTGGATGGGTGCAACGGAGGATGAGAAGGGTGGAGGAGGTGACCTGTGGATATCCGGTAGAGGAGAAGCGGCAGCGTCGTCAAAGAGGGATGGAGAAAGTGACCTTTGGATTTCCGGGCGAGAAGCAGAGTCGTCCAAGAGCAAAGGAGAAAGTGACCCGTGAATTTCAGAGGCGGCAGCGTCTTCGACGAGGGGTGGAGAAGACGGCCTGAAGATTTCCGGGACAGCGGCGGAAGAGTCGTTGAAGCGTATGGGAGGTGGTGGCCTGCGGGTTCGATGGGTTGGCTGCCAATCGTTTTGCGTCGACAGTACATCGCCGTATATCTTCTTGACATAAGGCTTACGTCTATGAAAACCCTTAGGCTAAGGTCCCGTTTCACGCGTCCGCACGGCTGGCTTGCTTGCCGGCGGCGCGTGCAACTCGCTGTACCGCGATCTGCGGTCTACAGGAAACTTTTCTCGGAGCGGGGGGGGCGTGGCCAAACGGGTCGGGGGGGCGCGGCCATGACGTGAGGGGGCGCGGCCATGACGTAAGGGGGCGCGGCCATGACGGGGGGGGGCGGGGACCAAAACCAAAACAAAGCAGGGCTCACAGCACTGCAGCAGCTCTACACACAAGGAGCCATAGAGCCAGTCTATGATTGGCCCCTTCGCGTACCATGTGACGCGTTGCCGCAAGAGAACACCATTCTCTCGTGTCTCCTGCTGGCTGCCGCGTCACAGTATGTCGCAAGTTACAAGTGAGGAGGGACTGGGACCCGATCGTGAGTTCAAACCGGAATGGTAAGTTGAGCTCACGCCGCCGCCCGCGCCAACGGGCGCAGCGGGTCCCAGCCCTTAGCCTTTGGGATCAGCGGAAGGTTTTCTTTATTGGCCTTAGCCTGCCACTTTGGCCTTGGCGTGGAAACGGCTGCCGCCTTTCGCCTTTTCTGCTTGACAGGCACGGCAGAGGCGAGTGGGTTCTTGCGTCCATAGAATCAGGGTTGCTCCATGGAAGCAGGTGGCACAATGCAATATCTGGACAAGGGCAAGTTCAGATAAACATACTGTAATCGAGTGGTGGGCTATGTCACGGTAACTTATGACAGGTTGTAATTTACACCAAATAACTGGTTGAACTGAACGAGTCTTAGATATAATAAAGTATATTTATTCCTTTAGATAGGTGAACACACAATATAGTACAGTAACAGGCAAGAGGTAACACTTACTTGGGGAATGGTGGATGAGAAGTATGTTGCATAGCAATTCTCCTGCAATCAGGTACAATCAAGATGGTATAGAAGACAATGGATGTATGGGTTACCACAGTTTAAATATCTTTTGTAACCCTATCCTTAACATTAAGTACAGGTGATTGGGCAGCAATTATCTGTAGCCAATCTTTAACGTGGGAACACATTTTGATACAAGCCCCCCAGCTAGTTGGCTCATGCGCATTAGGATTCTGGGGTCCTATTTCTGTAGCCCCACATTTGCATCAGGAATGCCAGCCAGTCTACAAGATGGGGATTCTGGCAGGATACTCTTTGTTGTAAGGTGTAAAATGTGACACTTACAGACTGCTCTGGTTTGAGTCGTCTCCGCCCTCAGGTAAACAGTGAGGGTGACAAAATCCTTTGAACAACACTTAAGTCCTAGACATTAGGACGCCTCTCTGACCCTATGCTTCCTTTTGCCCAAAGGAATTTACTCTGGTTTCTGTTCCTGCCTTGGGACACAGTATTAAGATAAAATACAAACATTCTAGAAGGTCCGGTTCCGTTGGTCTTAGCGGGTCCAAACTTCCCAGTTCTCAATGCCGGAACTGGGACACCATCTGGTCCAATTTGCGACCCGCTACGACCTTCGGAACCGGAGTTACACAAATACACTTTAAACCGTTTCTCATTTTAATACAAAAATCTCCACTGTAAATTAAATCAAGTTTTTTCACTAAATCCCCATGGAAAACAACGGGCTCCGCCGCCATAGACTTTCAATGGCAAACCGCCGCCATTGGTGGCTATGGGAATCCACCGCCATAGACTTTCAATGGAAATTGGCCACCATTGGAGTCTATGGGAAAAGTCCCAAACTTTCAAGGGGGTCCATACTCCATTGGGTTGGTCCAAGAGGGTCAAGGATGGTTCTGCAGCCATGCCGGAGCAGTGACTACAGGTACCCCAAACCTCTGGACCCTCTGGCCCTCTGGACCCTCCGGAACCGGAGATATGGATTCATGGATTTCAGCTGTTTACACTTAGTCACTTTTCGGAGCTGTTTCTGCCGCCGCCATTGTAACCTATGGCGCGACCCGCTCTCTCGGCACGACCCTTCTCGGGGGTCCAGGATTCGGGGACCCGGTGGTGGTTGAGTGGGGGGAGGCCTAGGAACCATGGGCAAAAAGAATTTTATTTCTAGGTGCTCTAGAACTGTGGATTCCCACGCCACTTAACCTGGGGAGGGGTGTATAACCGGGTACTGGGCCTTGGGAGGGGTGTAAAACAGGGTATTGGGCCTGGGGAGGGGTGTATAACAGGGTACTGGGCCTGGAGAGGGGTGTATAACAGGGTACTGGGCCTTGGGAGGGGTGTATAACAGGGTACTGGGCCTGGAGAGGGGTGTATAACAGGGTACTGTGCCTTGGGAGGGGTGTATAACAGGGTACTGGGCCTGGAGAGGGGTGTATAACAGGGTACTGGGCCTGGGGAGGGGTGTATAACAGGGTACTGGGCCGGGGGAGGGGCGTATAACAGGGTACTGGGCCTTGGGAGGGGTGTATAACAGGGTACTGGGCCTGGGGAGGGGTGTATAACTGGGTACTGGGCCTGGGGAGGTGGGTATAATGGGTATTTGCCCCGTGGAGGGTGGTATATCGTGGTATTGGGGAGGGGGTATAGATGGCACAGGAGCTCTTGCGATACAGAGTATCACTGTCCCTGGTTACAAACACTTCATGTCTCCTGCAGGTCAGGACACGCACGAAGGTGGAGCCCTTCGTGCCACCAGACGACGAGGCGGGCTACGAGGCGGACGATGAGGCATACGACAAAGCGGGCGTCAAGTGGTACGAAGAGGTGGGCTACAAGGCGGCCGATGAGGCAGACGACGAAGCGGATGTCAAGTCTGGCGACGAGGTGGGCCATGGCGAAGGAGAATACGAGAGGTGTGGACGGATCTGCTGCTTCACCTTTTTTAGGCGGAGAAGAAGCCGGGAGCAGGTAGCAGAGGAGCCAGGGCGTAGATACAGGGGTTTTCTAGGGGCCCTGAGAAGTTGGTTTGACCGCAGGACCGCAGATAAGATCAGGAAGGCTGCGGGAGGGGCAGGTACTAGAGGGAGATAGGGATATTGGGCGTGAGAGGGTGAGAGAACAAGGAGCAGGGCCGGAACACGGGTTTCATGCGCCCGAGGCGAAACTTAAAATTTGTGCCCCAGTTGTATAAAAAATAATAAGATAAATAAAATAATAAAATAAACAGTGGCATAGCTATCGGGGCTGCAGCCCAGCGCGACGCAAAATAAAAATAAAAGGGCGCCAAAATACTGGATAAAAAAAAAAATAATAATTTAAAAAAAAAAGATAAATAAATAAAATAATAAGAGGAAAAAAAAACCGCCTAATGGCCGGCCGGCCCTGCGAGGTATGCGGGAGGAAAAGGGGTGAATGGGATAGATATGCAGGGGGATGGGGGAGCAGGTGAGTTATACACAGGGGCACAAGGGCCCCATCACCCGCATCTCTATATACTGAGTGTGCCCCTGTGTATAACAACGCTGATCTGTGCTGCTCCATCTGATCTCACTGCGCAGTGATCCAGGGACCACCCGATCGCCATTTAATGGGGTCAGGAAGGAATTTTTTTCCCCCATTGCACAGCAGGGGTTATGTTTCGCCTTTCTCTGGATCACAGCAACAAACTGCCCTTTGTGCATGAATTATCAGTGAGATCTTTATACACCTTGCATTGGTCTTCACCCCCTTGCTGCCGGAGGGGCCTGCAATGCACTGCTCTGCATGTTACTATATCGCTCTGCAATGTGCTGCAGGCCCCCACCAGCAAAGAGATTAATTATTTCAATAAAATACTCTCTTTAATCAAACCTATGTGTAGTGTCTTTTCTATCCGTTGTATCTATTGCTAACAGCTCATTGATTCTTCCCCAGGACGCTGCACTAGTGTCACGCTGCCAAGCCCGGGTGTGAGGGAGATTTATAGGGTCACATATACAGTACACTTCTGCCAAAACACGAGTGCAAACAGGAAGCCCCTCTGATCTCATATCTTTTATTACACAAAACGGTATCTAAAAAGGTAAAAATAACATACATGGGATTCTGCTACAAATATCTCTCTAATTACAAACCAATTAGCAAATCATTTAGATTAGAGTCGAGCGAAAAGAAAGGGTTAAGTATCTCATGTACAGTATATGCAGTTTAGGCTGTTCTGCAGCATTACATGCAGGGGACAACGTTTAGGGGATATAAGTAATGCTGATCTCAGAGCTGACCGGCTGACCTGCTCTACCGGCTGACCGGCTCTACCGGCTGACCTGCTCTACCGGCTGACCTGCTCTACCGGCTGACCGGCTGACCTGCTCTACTGGCTGACTGGCTTCTCTTCTTTCAGCTAAATGACCTGAATTGTGGCCCCTGTATCTCCCAATTAAACGTTTTATTGGCATATTCTTGTTTGACTCGTTCTATACAGACATTTTCTATATATTCATTGTGGGATTTGATAACATCTGTAAAATCTCTCAGAATATCACATTCTGTACGTTTGTGCTGAAGATTTTTCCATTCTCAATTTACTTAATATTAGTTTTTGGCATCAATTATTTATATCGAGTCCAAAATACATTTATACAGAATGCTGTTCCCTTTAGCCCACAAATGCTGCTTCATTAAAGCCCAGGGGTGGCACTTGATGCATTCTCAAACTTTTAGGCAACATCCCTAATTTCCAAAAGTGGGATTAAATCTGTGCATATTTAAATGGTTAATTTTCTTACTCAGACTCCTAAATCCCTCCCCAAATATATCCGTTTCACATAAAAGTGTGTGCGCTTCTCCTTCCGTCTAACTGGCATGTCGTCCTTACGGGCAAAAGATTAAGATACGTTTATTATACTCGTCTGGCAGCTGCTCCCGTATAAGGTGGGTAACTCTGTATTAGGGGTCTTGGTAGAGTATATTTTATACTTATGTCGGATAGATGAGGAATTAATATTCCTAACGGATTATTGTGAGAGGCCTTAGATCTTATCCTATATGCACGCAGCCCTCGCCTCTCTGACCTTGAACACATACTTCAATCTGATTTTTTGAGACTTGAAACTGGATTTCTTAAAACAAACTGATTTTAAACACTGACAAGACTGTAACAATGGTATTTGGGACCAGAGCTAAATTGCTAAAGCTGCCAAAGACAGAGCTTCAGATAAAAACCAACTCTAAAACCATCCTAGCCCTTGTTACTGGTTTGAAATATCTGGGCATATAGTTCAACTCCCATTTAACATTTGGGTTGAACATTGATACCCTGACATCCAAATCCTATGCCAAACTAGGTGTACTTTAAAGGAACAAATCCTCTCTAAGGCCCTCATGCAGTAATCGCCTACAGCGATTCAGTAAGCCCAGAGAAGCTGGCGATTAGAGCAAAAATAACCGTTTTTTTTTGGCGGAAAATAAATAAATAAATAAAAACGGCAGACGCGCGGTGATAAGCCACTTTTCGGCACTGATCGCCAGTTTTTCAAACACGCTCAATTCTATAAGCACTGATCAGCTTATTGCGGCTGATCGCCACTTTAAAATTGCTGTTTCTTCTCCAAATTGTCCAGCCACAAAAGTTGGCAAGAAGGTGGGGTGAAGCTGCGATGAAAATAAAATGCATGTGTCCCAGAGCTGATATCCATTAATATCAGCACCAGAGACCCCCGGCATGAATCCGATGCATAAAAAATGCATTTACAGGCAACTTCATTGCCGCCAAGGCAATGAAGGGGTTATATACCCGTGCCAGACTTATTGCGGGTAGCGGGGGTGGGTGAAGGTGGTATTTGGCCCTGGGTGGGTGTTTAGGCCTTGCCAGGGGGTTGCGGGATGACTTAACCTCTTCTTTAACTTAGCGGTTAATACCGCTAAGGTAATGAAGGGGTTAACCCCTCCCGCTACCCCCCCACCCGGTAGGCCTAAACACCCATCCTTGGGGCCAACACCCCATTCACCCACCCCCGCTACCCACAATAAACAAAAATACACATAACAGCCCCACTGGCCACCTCCTAGGTCCCTAATAAACCATTACAATATTCATAAAACCATTATTTTGTTTACACCCAGGATTATTACATGGGATTAGGGCTATGTTATTCAGTGAGGGGTTGTATGTTTGTAATTCGTAGGGACAGGCAAGGCCGGAGCCAGATGGGTTTCTCCTGCCTCTGTCCTCCCTGTCTCCTGACCCTTCCTGTAGCCGGACAAAGAAGAAGAAGCAGGCACACGGTCTTACTCAAAGGAGGTTTAATATGCCATAAAGTCCAACGTTTCGGCAGTCAAGGTGAAGGCTACAAACACAAGAAACAGTCACAATATATACCACCCCCGATACTCACCCCTCCCCGCTCTGCCACATAACCAGGATGTTGACGCCCACCTGATGACGTCAGAGCTACCATATGGCGCCCCCTAGTGACGTCTAGATCTAAATCCCTGGCAATACAGCATAGAGCTGTCTTGGAGAACTGCAGCCACAGCCACACCTCTCCCCAGACTGAACACTCCCCCATGATGACGTCAGCGTGACCCTGCCGTCAGGGGGGGGTAAGGGAGGGGCGGGCGTGCACCAATCAAGACTGTACTCACAGGGCTGGACAAAGATGTATCCGTCGCCATGGGATCAGTTTCAGAGCAGGGTGGAGTGAGACACTCCTATAAATCACCCTGAAAGTGTAAATAAACCACACACCAAAATATTAATAAAGCATATGTGCACAAAACTAATACAGCAATATACTATTAAAAACATGTGACTGTATACTGCTGATGACATCAGTATAATCCTGCAAAGTTACAGTGAAATGCCACATAAGAATATGCAGTACATCCGTATTTAGAATATACTAGTGTGTATACCTAGGTCAGAAATGGGTACACACAACCAGGCGGGGGGGAGGGGAAGGGAGGATGGGGAAGGGGGAGGGAGGGAGGGGAAGGGGGAGAGAGGGAGAGGAAAAAAACACACAAAAAGGATAATCTTGCCAATTGGTAAGTGCAGAGTCCATGGATGGTGCAAGATCAAATATGCCTGTAGAAAGACAAAAAATTACCTTCTATTAAGGAAGCATTTTAAATTCTGTTGCTCATTAAGACCCATACCGTTGCTGGTATTTAAAGCATGTATCCAGAATGCTTCACGTCTCAATAAGAAAGTCTCCCTATCTGGAGTGCCTTGTCTAGGTGCTACTGTCTCAATACCCATGATGCGTAAAGAGGCAACATTATGATTGTGTTCCACACAGTGTTGCACAAGAATAGAGGGATCCGTACCTTTTCGAATTACACTTTTATGTTCAATGAACCTTGTTTTTAACATTCTTATGGTCTTACCCACATAAAGAAGACCACATGGACACTTTATTATGTACACTACATATTCAGATCTACATGTGATTCTATTTTTGATATTTATGATCCTCCCGCTTTGGGGGTGACTGAATTGACTACCGGTAGTCAGACTGTTACAGAACGAGCAGCTCATGCATCTAAAGTTACTCGGTCTGCCACCCTCCAGAAAATGAGGAGTTCTGTAGTTACCCTCATTATCTGCATGTATCAGGCTATCCGCCAGATTTCTCCCTCTTTTGAATGCCACCATTGGTGGTACACAGCAACTTTCAGATAATATATCATCATTTTGCAGAATATGCCAGTGTTTAAGAATGGTAGATTTAATAAAACCACCAGCTTGACTGTATATAGTGGTAAATACAAGCCCGTCCTCCTTCTTATTTTTGGTAGCACTTACCTCTTTATCCAGTGCCCGGTCTAACACAGCAGGAGGATATACGCAGGAAGATATCCCCTAGCCAGGAATCTACCACGTAGTTCTCCAATAGCTGGTTCAATATGATCCTTCCTGCTCGTGATTTTGCAGACCTGGACTTTCTGTGAAAAAGGTAATGCATCAATAAGAGGAGGATGATGGCTATCTGCCCTTAAAATTGCATTTCTGTCTGTATCCTTTCTAAAAAGATCAGTATGTAACTCCCCATTAGTCTGTGTAATGAGGACATCTAAAAAGGAGAGTTGCTGTGTACTCCATGTATTAGTGAGGAGGACCGGTGAATGGAGACCATTAAGATACTCAAAAAAAGATAACAGCTGATCCTCCGTACTTGTCCATATGAAAAACATCATCAATATATCTGTAATAGCTTTTAATATGCACTAAAAAGTCTGATTTGTAGATGTACTGCTCTTCGAAATGTGTCATGTATATGTTGGCGTAAGCAGGGGCCATATTACTGCCCATTGCTCTCCCCTTAATCTGCAGGAAGAAATCACTCTCAAATCTAAAATAATTTTTATAGAGAATGAAATGTAAAATGAGCATAATGTATTCAATTGGAACAGAATCACTATAATGGCGAATGAGGGTGGCCTTGATTATCTCAAGACCTTCAACATGGGGGATTATTGTATAAAGGCTAGACACATCTAAACTAACCAGAATATGATTAGTCCCATCACCAGGTGAGTTTTTTAATTTGTCAAGGAAATCAAACGTGTCTTTGATGTATGAGTTGGCTGTCTGTGCTATAGGTTGTAGAAATGTGTCTACAAATTTTGCAAGGGGTTGATTTAATGAATTAATAGCAGCTATAATAGGCCGCCCCGGGGGATTGTTTAAATTCTTGTGTATTTTGGGCAAGGTATAAAAAATAGGGCATTTAGGATGCAACATAGTTAGAAACTTAGATTCAGGCTCTGTTATCCACCGGTTATTAACCCCCATTTGGATAATTTCCTTAATTTCTCTCGCATAGTTAAAGGTAGGGTCCCTATCCAATTTAATGTAGCAGTTAATGTCACTCAGTTGTCTGATGGTTTCAGCCTTATAATCTGAGTAATTCTGCACTACTAGGGCACCCCCCTTGTCCGCACGCTTAATAATAATCTCATTATTATTAGTCAACATTTTTAATGCTTCCTTTTCCTGAACAGACATATTGTATGTAGCCCTATGTTTGTTTTTTTTGTACCTTGCAATGTCCCCCTTGACCAGTCGTATATATGTGCTGACTGATTGATTTTTAAATGGCGGGACAAAAGTGGATTTGAGCTTACACATTTTGGTACCTTGATAAGAAGCCGAATTATCTGTCCCTTGCTGGTCAGTGGCCAAATTAACTGTCCCTTGTTGTTCATAGGAGGATTACCTGTCCCTGGTTGGATATTGGAATGCACCGATTCTGTAGACCTGTTAGAAAAAAATGATTTAAGGTTTAATACACGTTCGAATTTAAATAGGTCAACCTCCAAATCAAAATCATTAAACAATGTAGTAGGTACATATGAGGGCCCCCTAGCTAAGACAGACATTTCACATTGATTAAGAGTGTAATCAGACAGATTAACAACCAAGGTGTCCATACTCATTTCTGCTCCGTTGTACGTAGGGGATAGGGTGATCTTCCCTTTCCCCTGGCCCCCGCGTCTAATTTTCTTTTTCCTTTCTCCTTGTCCTTGGATTGGCCTAAAAAAGGGGCCGGACTTTGGCCTCTCTGACGTTCTGTTGAGGAATGGGCTTCAGAGTCACTGGTGTGGACTTCTTGGACTCCCTGGGGTGCTCTCCCTCTTTGGTTCTTGCGTTATTTGGGGTCTTGCTTCAGCCACGGGTATACTCTTCCATCTTTATAGTCATTAACAACTTTTTTGAATTTCAACTTCTTAAAGTGAATAAGATCACTTTTAATTTTTTTCCAGCTTGGTCTTAAGACTATCCAATGATTGTACAACGTCCGTACCAGGGCTAGACTGTTCAATGAGGATTTCCACTTTGAGTATATCCTTCCTTGTGTGGCTAAGTTGTTCCCCCACCTCCTCAATAATCAAAATATTCAAGTCCAAAGAGGCCCTATTAAAGCTGCAGTTCAGCCTTTTTTTTATTTTATTTATTTTTTTACTTCAATAGTTTCATGTGTGCAATCTCTAATTACCTAAAGAACTGTATAGCTGCAGGTCAATTCGTTCTCCATGTATTGATAGGCGAAATTTGGTGACATAATTAGTGAAGGGATCTGTTTTTCTTCTGCTTCTGTCTCTCAGTGGAAGCTCAGGAATATTCATGAGCACTCCTGCATTGACATGTGCTAGAGGGAGGGCAGGGCTGACAAAGGGGTGTGCCAGGGCTTGTGACAGGACATGAAGGGGCAGTGCCTTAGCAAATGGCTGTTAAAATAGAATACAAGAAAATTGGTCTTTCAAAGTTGTTTTTTTTAAAACAGAAAATGCTAAAAGTATTTTTTCTTACTACAGAACTGATTTATTAAAAAAAAAAACACACATGCAGGATATTGACTGAACTGCAGCTTTAAAGCATTGTCCTGCATACAGATCAGAGGCGAAGAATGGATATAGATACCCGATGTGAAGCTGGAAATAAGACAGAGAACAATACCGAAAAGACCGTTTCGAGTGATGAAATAGCCGTCACTGTGTAACTCTTCCAATTACCTGCAACTTCATGCAAAGAAATAGCAACGCTTGTTTTTAACGTGTTAGCGCCAAGGGGGAATTCAACTGCTGAGAGGTTAAGGGAGTTACTCACCCAAACTCAGCGACGCTTCTGTGTCTCTGTGATAACTCCCCCAGGACATGCCTGAAAACCAGAGGTAACTCAATGTATTTTTGATAAATAGAAACTTGACCTCGGAGACTGTGAGACCCCCTCTCCTTCCCCCCCTTCCCTTGGCTTCCCAAACCCCACCATAACCAATACATAAATAACCACAAACACGAGGTCTGGCGGCCGCTGCTTTTTAGTAAAACTTCAATTAACCTAATTAGTGCCAACCCCCTGCCAGAGTGCTCGCTCATTGGGTAAAGGCCAAAGGTACCCGATCCAATGGCCCGTAACTCCCCCCTAGCCGGGCCCCGCCTGTCTGGCGAGAATGGGCCCAGGAACGCACGTGTAAATGAGCCGCGCCCACTCGCCACTCCCAGCCACCTTTTATTTTATTTCTGTTATTCATTTTCATTGTTTATTTATTCTTTTTTTTCTTTTAAACACGTACAACCAACATATTTACCAGTATTCACAATAAAGGGCAGGGTGGGCGGAACTCCCATGGCAGGGCGTAGACTGACCCCGCGCCTCTGTCTAATTCTAACCTCCCTGGCCCTTCCCCCGGCTGTGTCACGTCACTGCCAGAGGGGGGGGGGGGGTAAGGCCAGGGGGGACGTAGTCCACACTCAGAGGTAAGGGAGAGCCTAGTCCCTCTGGTCATAGCGCCCGGTCACCGAGGGCTCAAGGCTACTTTTATGTGTTATTTTGAAGCGAGCTACACTGGGGAATATTGAGGGGTCTCCCCAAAAAAAGAGAGAACATTTAGGGGTCTCTCCAGACACAGAGAACCCCACACACTTAGATCCGAGGTTTGTGCCCCTATTAGGCCTGGGCCTATTAGTAAGTTCAAGCTCGCTGAGGTGGGCTGAGCCGCGCTGAGCAGAAGCACAAACCCCCTGCATCTGTCATCAGTGCGGCTATAGTTTCCCCCTCCGCATGCGTGCTCATGCGTGCAGAGGCTCAGAAACTTTGCCGAGACAGGCAAGTTTCAAATTTGCCGCTCGGGGAAGCGAAGAAGCGGTCACGTGACCGCTCCCATCCAATGGGAGCGGGGACTAGCCCCGCTTCCCGCTCCGCCTCCTGACACGCCTCCGCTCTGCCTCTGCTCCGCCTCCACCCCGCCCCCAGAGCGCTCTCACTGCCTCGTCTTCAAGGACAGAAAAAAACACCCTTTTCAGCAGGCGAGGCAGAGCAGGAGCGCGGCTCAGCGTGGCTGAACCCTCTATGTCCCAGGCCTTACATGGGGGGGGGGAGAGAAATACATAGAAACAAAAATAAGGAGGGACAGAGATAAATAAAAGAGATAAGATTAAAGGGGGAGAGAGAGACTGACAGGAGAGGGAATGGAAAGGCATAGAGTAAGGAGACTTCTCACCCAAGGTGATGAAACAGCTGTGACACATGGACACCTTCTCTGGGAAACCTTCCACTACCCATGTGACATTACACCTCCACCGTAGGGGGTCCTGCGTCTGGGGAGTGTGTGTGTAAAGGATCCTGGGGAGAGACGTATAACGGAGTTCTGGGGAGGGGTATATAATGGGTACTGGGCCTGGTGAGGTGGGTATAACGGGTACTGGGCCTGGTGAGGTGGGTATAATGGGTACTGGGCCTGGGGAGGGGCGTATCACAGGGTACTGGGCCTGGGGAGGGGTGTATAACAGGGTACTGGGCCTGGGGAGGGGTATATAACAGGGTACTGGGCCTGGGGAGGGGTGTATAACAGGGTACTGGGCCTTGGGAGGGGTGTATAACAGGGTACTGGGCCTGGGGAGGGGTGTATAACAGGGTACTGGGCCTTGGGAGGGGTGTATAACAGGGTACTGGGCCTGGAGAGGGGTGTATAACAGGGTACTGGGCCTGGAGAGGGGTGTATAACAGGGTACTGGGCCTGGAGAGGGGTGTATAACAGGGTACTGGGCCTTGGGAGGGGTGTATAACAGGGTGCTGGGCCTGGAGAGGGGTGTATAACAGGGTACTGGGCCTGGGGAGGGGTGTATAACAGGGTACTGGGCCTGGAGAGGGGTGTATAACGGGGTACTGGGCCTGGAGAGGGGTGTATAACAGGGTACTGGGCCTTGGGAGGGGTGTATAACAGGGTATTGGGCATGGGGAGGCGTGTATAACTGGGTACTGGGCCTGGGGAGGTGGGTATAACGGGTATTTGCCCCGTGGAGGGCGGTATAACATGGTATTGGGGAGGGGGTATAGATGGCACAGGAGCTCTTGCGATACAGAATATCACTGTCCCTGGTTACAAACACTTCATGTCTCCTGCAGGTCAGGACACGCACGAAGGTGGAGCCCTTCGTGCCACCAGACGACGAGGCGGGCTACGAGGCGGACGATGAGGCATACGACAAAGCGGGCGTAAAGTGGTGCGAAGAGGTGGGCTACAAGGCGGCCGATGAGGCAGACGACGAAGCGGATGTCAAGTCTGGCGACGAGGTGGGCCATGGCGAAGGAGAATACGAGAGGTGTGGACGGATCTGCTGCTTCACCTTTTTTAGGCGGAGAAGACCCCGGGAGCAGGTAGCAGAGGAGCCAGGGCGTAGATACAGGGGTATTCTAGGGGCCCTGAGAAGTTGGTTTGACCGCAGGACCGCAGATAAGATCAGGAAGGCTGCGGGAGGGGCAGGTACTAGAGGGAGATAGGGATATTGGGCGTGAGAGGGTGAAAGAGAACAAGGAGCAGGGCCGGAGCACGGGTTTCATGCGCCCGAGGCGAAACTTAAAATTTGTGCCCCAGTTGTATAAAAAATAATAAGATAAATAAAATAATAAAATAAACAGTGGCGTAGCTATCGGGGCTGCAGGGGGTGCGACCGCACCCCAGCGCGACGCAAAATAAAAATAAAAGGGCGCCAAAATACTGGATAAAAAAAATAAAAATAATTTTCCAAAAAAAAAAGATAAATAAATTAGAAATAATAAGAGGAAAAAATAATAATGATTATTAATGCGCCCCTAGGACCTCTGCGCGCTAGGCGACTGCCTAATGGACGGCCGGCCGTGCGAGGTATGCGGGAGGAAAAGGGGTGAATGGGATAGATATGCAGGGGGATGGGGGAGCAGGTGAGTTATACACAGGGGCACAAGGGCCCCATCACCCGCACCTCTATATACCGAGTGTGCCCCTGTGTATAACAACGCTGATCTGTGCTGCTCCATCTGATCTCACTGCGCAGTGATCCAGGGACCATCCGATCGCCATTTAATGGGGTCAGGAAGGAATTTATTTCCCCCATTGCACAGCAGGGGTTATGTTTCGCCTTCCTCTGGATCACAGCAACAAACTGCCCTTTGTGCATGACTTATCAGTGAGATCTTTATACACCCTGCATTGGTCTTCACCCCTTCGCTGCCGGAGGGGCCTGCAGTGCATTGCTCTGCGTGTTACTATATCGCTCTGCAATTTGCTGCAGGCCCCTCCCAGCAAAGAGATTAATTATTTAAATAAAATACTCTCTTTAATCAAACCTATGTGTAGTGTCATTTCTATCCGTTGTATCTATTGCTAACAGCTCAGTGATTCTTCCCCAGGACGCTGCACTAGTGTCACGCTGCAAAGCCCGGGTGTGAGGGAGATTTATAGGGTCACATATACACTTCTGGCAAAACACAAGTGCAAGATCTGTCATATCTTTTATTACACAAAACGGTATCTAAAAAGGTAAAAAGAACATACATGGGATTCTGCTACAAATATCTCTTTAATTACAAACCAATTTGCAAATCATTCAGATTAGAGTCAAGCGAAAGAAAGGGTTAAGTATCTCATGTACAGTATATGCAGTGTAGGCTGTTCTGCAGCATTACATGCAGGGGACAACGTTTAGGGGATATAAGTAATGCTGATCTCAGAGCTGACCGGCTGACCTGCTCTACTGGCTGACTGGCTGACCTGCTCTACCGGCTGACCTGCTCTACTGGCTGACCAGCTGACCTGCTCTACTGGCTGACCGGCTAATCTGCTCGACCGGCTGACCTGCTCTACTGGCTGACCGACTGACCTGCTCTACCGGCTGACTGGCTTCCCTTCTTTCAGCTAAATGACCTGAATTGTGGCCCCTGTATCTTCCAATTAAAGCTGCAGTTCAATCAATATCCTGCATGTGTGGTTTTTTTAATAAATCAGTTCTGTATTAAGAAAAAATACTTTTA
This sequence comes from Ascaphus truei, assembly GCF_040206685.1. Taxonomy (NCBI): domain Eukaryota; kingdom Metazoa; phylum Chordata; class Amphibia; order Anura; family Ascaphidae; genus Ascaphus; species Ascaphus truei. Next base: position 41,190,722 of record NC_134497.1, read on the forward strand.
GCATTTTCTGTTTTTAAAAAAACAACTTTGAAAGACCAATTTTCTTGTATTCTATTTTAACAGCCATTTGCTAAGGCACTGCCCCTTCATGTCCTGTCACAAGCCCTGGCACACCCCTTTGTCAGCCCTTCCCTCCCTCTAGCACATGTCAGTGCAGGAGTGCTCATGAATATTCATGAGCTTCCACTGAGTGACAGAAGCAGAAGAAAAACTGATCCCTTCACTAATTATGTCACCAAATTTCGCCTATCAATACATGGAGAACGAATTGACCTGCAGCTATACAGTTCTTTAGGTAATTAGAGATTGCCCACATGAAACTATTGAAGTAAAAAAATAAATAAATAAAAAAAGACTGAACTGCAGCTTTAAACGTTTTATTGGCGTATTCTTGTTTGACTCGTTCTATACAGACATTTTCAACTTAATTTTTTTTATTTTTGAATTGTGTGAGTACATACATGCCATGCATTCATGATAAACATTGGAGGGAAACGTGCCTCCTGCAAGTGGAAAACATGCAGCATGTGTAGTATCTGTATACTTTGGACAGACGGGGAGACAAACAGACTAACCGACAGACTACATTTAGCTCCCAGCCGGGAGGAAAGATGGAGGGGGGGGGGGTGGGAGGGGTCCTCCGACCGAGGTTCCGCTTCTAAACGTGTGACCGCTGGCTCTCTGCATCTGAGAAAACCGAGAGTCCGGTGTGCAACCGTTGCACCTCACACTCTCTGTCCACCTATGAACTGCGTGTGCTCGTGGACCGTCGAGGTTTCTCAGGGCCTCTTTAAGGGAGAATGCATTTTACGTCTATCAGTGCCAACTCGTGGCCCTATCTACCCCCTGTATGTCTGTCTGTGCCAACCATGGTGACCAGACTTTTAAGAAATTTGTGCCAGTGTCATTGACCAGACTCGTCAATTTCTCCATCTGGCAAACTGACCAAATTCGATTCCTGATCTTTGCGACTATTGGGATTTCATTTTGTTTCCAGCGTGCTGCGATCTCCCCCCTCACCGCCGTTGCGAAATGTACCGCCAGTTTATTTGCTCCCCTGGAGAGATCTTTTTGCGGCCTGTTCAAAAGGAACCGCCATGGGTCTACGGGGGTGGATGTGCCGAGGATCCTATTCAGCCAATCACTAATCCCAGCCCGGCGTAAGTTTGGGGCAAGACCACAGCATGTGCAACAAGTCTGCTTGTTGTCCACATTGTCTTGGGCACAATGGGGAGTAACTGGGCAGAAATTTAGCTAATTTAGTGGGGGTGTGGTACCATCTCATCATAACTTTATATGCATTCTCCCTCAAAGTCGTGCACATTGAGCTTTTTGACGTCGCAGTCACGATTTTTGTCCACTCCTCTACATCAATTTCCTCCCCTAAGTCCTTTTCCCACTTAATCATGTATCCTGTTTTGTCCGTCACTGTCTTACTAGAACCGATTACTAACCTGTACATCTGCGATGTGAGTCCCTTGGTGAATGTCCCTAAACGACAGAGCTGTTCAAAATTCGTCATTGGGGTGTGGGGCTGCACTGATTGATAAAACGCTCTGAGCTGGAGGTATCTAAAGAACTCGGCGTTGGGAATGTTTTGGTATTCTTTAAGTAGATCGAATGTCTGAACGCCTCGTAATCCCTCCAGATCTATTAGCCTGTTTATTTTGCCTTTTATCCAGATAGTAAAGTCTGCGCTGGTCCGGCCCGGAGCAAAAAGTGGGTTATCCCAAAGTGGGGTCATACCTGACGCTTTATGGGTCAGACTACATCTCATCCGTGTGGCCTCCCAAACCGAGAGTGAGTTGGTCATGGAGGATAGCGGCATTTTGGCACTAATCCGTGCCTTTTTGGGGAGCCAAATTAAGTGTTCCAGAGCTACAGGGGAGCAAAGCTCCTTTTCTAGGGCGACCCATCTCTTTGAGTCTGGATTCGTGTGCCATTGCACGATTTGGCATAATTGCGCCGCTTTGTAGTAGGACAACAAACAAGGTACCGCCAACCCTCCTGCTTCCGTGCGTTTACGCATAATTTGTTTTCCCACCCTCGCTTTCTTGCCTCCCCAGATAAATTTATCTATAGCTGATTGAAGTGAGAGGAAATCCTTCAATCCTATCGGCACTGGGAGGGTTTGGAAGAGGTTTAGGACGCGTGGAAGCAGGTTCATCTTAACGCAGTGGATCTTTACGATCCACGAAATATTGTGGGTGGACCATCTTTTGAGGTCCCCTCTCAGAGTCTGTGCCAATTTGGGATAGTTTGCCTGTTATAGCGTATTATAGGACTTGGTGACGTTGATCCCCAGGTATCTAATGTTTTTCGGCTGACCTGCTCTACTGGCTGAACGGCTGACCTGCTCTACTGGCTGAACGGCTGACCGGCTGACCGGCTGACCGGCTTCCTTTCTTTCAGCTAAATGACCTGAATTGTGGCCCCTGTATCTCCCAATTAAACGTTTTATTGGCATATTCTTGTTTGACTCGTTCTATACAGACATTTTCTATATATTCATTGTGGGATTTGATAACATCTCTAAGATCTCTCAGAATATCACATTCTGTACGTTTGTGCTGAAGTTTTTTCCATTCTCAATTTACTTAATATTAGTTTTTGGCTTCAATTATTTATATCGAGTCCAAAATACCTTTATACAGAATGCTGTTCCCCTTAGCCCACAAATGCTGCTTCATTAAAGCCCAGGGGTGGCACTTGATGCATTCTCAAACTTTTAGGCAACATCCCTAATTTCCAAAAGTGGGATAAAATCTGTGCATATTTAAATGGTTAATTTTTTCATTTTTCCATTGTGACAAAATATAATTTTCTCACTCAGACTCCTAAATCCCTCCCCAAATATATCCGTTTCACATAAAAGTGTGTGCGCTTCTCCTTCCGTCTAACTGGCACGTCGTCCTTACGGGCGCCACTCCGTGTAACTCCACGCTGCCCTCCAGTGGCAAAAGAAATAAGATACATTTACTATACTTGTCTGGCAGCTGCTCCCGTATAAGGTGGGTAACTCTGTATTAGGGGTCTTGGTAGAGTATATTTTATACTTATGTCGGATAGATGAGGAATTAATATTCCTAACGGGTTATTGTGAGAGGCCTTAGATCTTATCTTATATGCACGCAGCCTTCGCCTCTCTGACCTTGAACACATACTTCAATCTGATTTTTTGAGACTTGAAACTGGATTTCCCAAAACAAACTGATTTTAAACACTGACAAGACTGTAACAATGGTATTTGGGACCAGAGCTAAATTGCTAAAGCTGCCAATGACAGAGCTTCAGATAAAAACCAGCTCTAAAACCATCCTAGCCCCTGTTACTTGTTTGAAATATCTGGGCATTCAACTCCCATTTAACATTTGGGTTGCACATTGATACCCTGACATCCAAATGCTATGCCAAACTAGGTGTACTTTAAAGGAACAAATCCTCCCTAAGGCCCTCATGCAGTAAGCAGCGAAAAGCCACTTATCACCAGCTTATCGCCAAAAAAGCCACACTGATACACACACACACACACAGATACAGACACACTGATACACACACACACCCACTGATACACACACACACACACACACACACACACACACACACACACACACACACACACACACACACACACACACACACACACACACACTGATACACACACACACACACACACACACACACACTGAAACACACACACACTGATACACACACACACACACACACAGGTACACACACACACTGACTGACACACACACACACACACACACACACACACACACACACACACACACACACTGATACACACACACACACACACACACACTGATACACACACACACACACACACACACACACACACACACACACACACACACACACACACACACACACACACTGATACACACACACACACACACACACACTGGTACACACACACTGACACACACTGACACACACACACACACACACACACACACACACACACACACACACACACACACACACACACACACACACACACACACACACACACCCACTGATACACACACACACACACACACACACACAGATACACACGCACACAGATACACACACACACACACACAGATACACAAACACACAGAGATACACACAGATACACACACACTGATTCACACACACACACACACACCCACTGATACACACACACACACACCCACACACACACACACACACACACACTGAAACACACACACACTGAAACACACACACACACACACACACACACTGATACACACACACACACACACTGATACACACACACACACACACACACACACTGATACACACACACACACACACTGATACACACACACACACACAGAGATACACCCCGCCTCCCTCTGCACTGCCTGCGACCGCGCAGCAACCACTGCCCGCCCCCGAGCCCATCTCCCACACCAAGGGGACGGGGGGAAGTGAGCGCCGGGGGGCAAAGCTGTGAGCGACGGGGGACAAAGCTGTGAGCGCCGGGGGGGCAAAGGTGGGAGCGCCAGGGGGGGCAAAGCTGTGAGCGCCGGGGGGACAAAGCTGTGAGCGCCAGGGGGGCAAAGGTGGGAGCGCCGGGGGGCAAAGCTGTGAGCGCCGGGGGGGGGGGCAAAGGTGGGAGCGCCGGGGGGAAAGGTGGGAGTGCCGATTGGGCAATGGTGGGAGCGCCGGTGGGCAAAGTTGGGAGCGCCGGGGGGCAAAGGTGGGAGCGCCGATGGGGCAATGGCGGGAGCGCCGGGGGGGCAATGGTGGGAGCGCCGGGGGGCAAAGGTACAAGGTGGTACAAAGGTAGGCGCACCCCCGCTACCACCTCCTATTACCCCCCCTGGCTGGGACCCGGGACAGAAAGGGGACACTCACCGCGAACAGAGGAGCCGGGAGCGGGAAGACACGTGTGCTCTGCACAAAGCGGAAGTCCCGCCCCCGGCTTCCTCTGACCTGCCTGCAACCAATCCCCTGCGGGCCGGCCGGCATTCTAAGTCCCGCCCCGGCATCATCATTCATCCAATCCCATACGGGCCGGCCGGCATTCTAAGTCCCGCCCCCGGCATTCTCCTTCATTCAGTCTCTCTGGCAGCATTCACACACACACATAGAAAATACTTACCGGCCGCCGCATTCTCCTCACCGCCGCTGCCCCGCAATACCGGGACCAGGGACAAAAACCGGGACATAACCGGGACGGAGCTAAAATCGGGACAGGGCAGAAAAAAACGGGACTGTCCCGGCAAAACCGGGACGAATGGTCACCCTACTTACAGACTATTCACTTGAGTGGACCATAAAGTGTCTTATAGAGGGAACTCTAAGGTGTCTTAAGATGCATTAAGATATATTATGTATGTAAATATTTATTTATATAGCGCTTTATAAGAGAGGCAATACAGTACAGAGAATTATAGTACAATAAGTGCAACAAACAAAATCAGACAATAGGAAAGGAAATCCCTGGCCTGGAGAGCTTACAGTCTTAATGCTAGATCCATGGAACTCTGTTGTGTTTACGCTAATAACGGGACATTCCTGAAATTGGTACCTGACCCTGTGTGGTAGGCAGAGACACAGAAGCAGTGCCTGCCAATATCATAAAGAGCAGTGCACTTCCTATTTAGTAGAAGTGTGTGTCAGAGTTAAGAGTTCAGTCCAGAGTTAGAGTCTGCTGAGTCTGTCACCTGGCTGGCCCAGGGTGACAGAGAGAGCCTATATCAATTGGCCGTTGGAGAAGGGGAGCCATCAGCCTCTGAGTAGAGCTGATGCAACCTTAGTTAGGGAGGTGGACCAATTCCTCTCACCCTGTTTAGGGGGCGAGGGAAGAGCTAGCCACACCCTGGGTGCCCTTGACCTGGGGTGGTGGCAGGGACACAGAGACCATCCTGAGGGAGAGCAGTCCTGTGTGGAGGAAGACACCCTGTACCTGATTGACAGTCTTGTTGCTGCTATTATGCTGCTGTGAATAAAGAGCTGCGGCTGCTTTTAAAGATATACAGTGTGAGACTGGAATCTCTCATCCCCGAGGGGGGGGGGGCTCTCTCTGGAAGGATTCCACCCGTATTCCTGGGGCTCAGAGATGGAGGCGCTGCACCATTACATACATAGTTACATAGTTACATAGTAGATGAGGTTGAAAAAAGACGTACGTCCATCAAGTTCAACCTATGCTAAATTCAGACAACAGATACTTTATATCAATATCTATACTTACTTATTGATCCAGAGGAAGGCAAACAAAAAACCCCATTAAGGGGAAAAATTAATTCCTTCCTGACTCCAAGAATTGGCAATCGGATTAATCCCTGGATCAACATCCTTCCCATATATACTTATTTGGTATATCCCTGTATACCTTTCCCATCTAAAAAGATGTCCAACCTTTTTTTGAACAAATCTATTGTATCTGCCATCACAGTCTCCATGGGTAATGAGTTCCACATTTTAACTGCCCTTACTGTAAAGAACCCTTTCCTTTGTTGCTGGTGAAATTTCCTTTCCTCCAACCTTAAGGGATGGCCCGAGTCCTTTGTACTGCCCGTGGGATGAATAGTTGTTTTGAAAGCTCCTTGTATTGTCCCTGAATATATTTGTATATAGTTATCATATCCCCTCTTAGACGCCTCTTTTCTAATGTAAATAAATCCAATATAGCTAGCCTCTCCTCATAAGTTAGAATGTCCATCCCCTTTATTAATTTGGTGGCTCTTCTCTGCACTCTCTCTAGTTCCATAATGTCTTTTCTTAGGATTGGTGCCCAAAATTGTACTCCATATTCAAGGTGTGGTCTTACTAATGCTTTGTAAAGGGGCATAATTATGTCTACTTCCCTTTCATCCATTGCCCGTTTGATGCAAGATAAGATCTTGTTTGCCTTTGCAGCTACTGCATGACATTGGGCACTATTGCTAAGCCTGCTGTCTACAAGCACTCCTAAATCCTTCTCCATCAAGGATTCCCCCAATATATCTCCATTTAATTTGTAAGTCGCCTTTTTATTCTTGCATCCCAAATGCATAACCTTACATTTATCTGTATTAAACCTCATTTGCCATTTACCTGCCCACGTTTCCAGTCTCTCCAAGTCCTTCTGAAGAGAAATTTCATCCTGCTCTGATGAGACGGAGGCATTCACCCCAGAAACCTGATCCTGTCATCCCCCATATCATCGCGGGAGACTCAGGCCCCCCTGTTGCCAGCAGGTATGCACCACACTCAGACACGTAGCCAGACCCTAGTACAGAGGAGGGGGGCCCGATCTGCGATTGGCCCAGGGAAGGGCCCCCCTTCCCCCAGGGAAGGGCCCCCCTTCCCCCAGGGAAGGGGAATCGATGTTATTTTTCTTCATATTAATGGGTATCCTCAAAGCTAATGATATGCCAAAATGACGTCCATTAGCAAAACTACAATTGTTTCTTCACTTTTTCTGCTTGATGAATAGGGTGACCAGATTTCGAAAATGAAAAACCGGGACACCTTAAAAAATAATTTATTAAACAAATTACATCACGTGACACCCCCCGTTGCCATGACAACAAGACACTCTGATGCCCCTGCAGTGTTAGTGTGTATAGAGGTGGGGGCTTTCTTGGGCCCTTCAACTCTTACAGCCAGGGCATTATTGGCCAGGAATGCCCAGTTCGAAGGGGATTACTACTTCAAAATGTATTTGATTCGTAACAACATCAAAAAACTCTAATACCAATAGCTAAAAACCACAGACAATGATAATCTAAACCATCAAATAAAATGTCTACGGCCCTTGTTCAAGCATGTTTGCGGTACTTACCAGATAAATCAGTGCCTGCAATCCACGACTGTATCCGCCTCTCCGAGCGTCTGAAAGCAATCCAGCGTTCCTGGTGTGTGGCTGAAGAGGTGAGGGACTCCCTCCTCTCAAACGGAAAAGAAGAGCAAAAAATAGAGTTGGAACATACCTATCATACAGGGATGAGAGAGAGAGACAGAGAATGAGAGAGAGAGAGACAGAGAATGAGAGAGAGACAGAGAATGAGAGAGAGACAGAGAATGAGAGAGAGACAGAGAATGAGAGAGAGACACAGAGAGAGAGAGACAGAGAATAAGAGAGAGACAGAGAGAGGGACATAGGGAGAGAGAGAGAGAGAGAGAGAGAGAGAGAGAGTTAGAGAGAGAGAGAGATAGAGAGAGAGAGAAAAGTAATGTACTGTATAACCATTATACCGTACCCCCTAGTATTCGTGTAATCATTGTCCCACATCCCCTATTACTCACGCTTTGGCAATACTGAATTGTTCTTTTGACAGAGACACACAGAGAGAAACAGAGACACACAGAGAGAGACAGAGACACAGAGAGACACACAGAGAGAGACAGAGACACACAGAGAGAGACAGAGACACACAGAGAGAGACAGGGACACAGAGAGAGAGAGAGAGAGACACGGGCCTATTTAGTAAGCGTCGATAAGGCTGCGTCTATAGTATTTCAGACGGAGGGAAGGCACACACGCTGCAATACACTTGCTGAAGCCTGAGCTTTTTTATGGCTTTGCAGGGTATGCAGCGGGTGCTATTGGGGGCGTGGCAATAAATATTTGGAGGCGTGGCAATAACGTTCCGGCGCGGACGTCACTTCCCTACCTCACATCCCGATCCACCGGCATTTTTTCAGATGCAGCATCTGAAGCACTGTGCAGACAAGAAGAAAAATGTACACAATGCGCACCAGAGATTAAAATATAGTAAATTATTTATTAATAAAACAAGAAATAACCGAGGGGGATCCAACCCCACCTCAGTACTTTCTTCTCGTTGCTATTTCCACACTATACGTCCTGACGCCGGAAGGGAAGTTGGTACGCGACCAAGACGAGACACCGGATTTACAGTGGAACCACAACATACCACAGATTGCTGGAGGACCACACTGCGAGGGGCGCAGCCTATCAAGATTCCCGGTCATCGTCCAAAGTCTGGAGCTGCGGAGTGACCACCGGATTACCACGGAGCCCGAGCCTGTCTCACACAATGCTTTTACCAAACGGTTAAAAGCTGCGAGGGGCGCAGCCTATCGAGTTTCTCTTGTCCAGGAAATGAAATTGTTAAACCGAATTTACACATGGAGCGGGCGCTTTCTCTTCTTTTTTTTGTTTAGATATCTATCGAGGAGGTGGTTGTTTCCCTGAAGAGAGCTGCCAGGGCTCCAGAGGACGCCCGAATTGGATCCTTTTATGATTGAGTTATAACATAGCTATTAGAGCTAGGTTTCTGGACTTTTATTGTGTTTAGGCAGAGTGTTTATTATTATTTTATTACAGCTACTTTTTAGTAATTGCACTGTTATTAATTCTGACCACTAATTCTCACTGCCATTATAATCTCTCTCTAGCCACAACCAAATTGCTATATCAGCTATATTATTTATTGGTTATACCAGGGGAGCACAAACTTTTGCAGCTCGCCCCCCTGCCTTCCCTCTGCTGGTGCTCGCGCCCCCCCCCCTTACCTTGATGCGGCGTCACGTGACCTGCAGCGGCATTTGACGAGGGTGACATCGCATAACCCCGCGGCGTAATTTAACATACTGTGCTATATGTATGCACACACAGCTGTCTCTTACACATACAAATACTGTTTTTCCATCCCTATACACCAATAGGGACCACAAAGTATCCACACACACTTTTAGTTGTGCTACAAACTCTCACATTTCCACACCCACCCACACCATTTATATCCACTCCCACTCCACACACACCTTTTGTAAAGCACTGTATATACTGTGGGCTCTCCATTCATTTTCATTCACACTGATACACATACACACTCTTTCATCACTTGCTTTCAGGAACCTTTTGACACCTCTAGGCATAAAACACATCCACACCGGGGGAAGGACCAGCACAGATAACATTCCAAGAGACACTGTTTTTAAGTATACCTTTTGCTTGCTTCATTCATTGTAACATCACCGGAAGAAGAGATCAGTGTATCTCGAAAGCTCGCACAAATAAAAGCATTTTGTTAGCCACAGAACGGTATCATCTATTTATTTTTTGATTATTGAAGCTCGGCTAACACGGTACTGATACCTCTATATATATATATATTGCGCGCGCACACACACACATATAACGTTTTATCCAACTTTTTGATTTATCATTTGTAGAGAAAATGAACAATGCCGCCAGAAGTGCTATTTTTCAAAATGTAACATCTCTACTAATTAGTGTTAAATGATACTTCATATAAAGCAGGTTATGGGACCCAGTATAAAATGACCTTCATGTTTCTTATCACATCCCAGTATACAGTATGGATACTTTCTATTATCACAAGCTGCTAACATGTGACAGGGCTCAGAGTCTGAGCCCAGAATGTGACAAACAGAAGATTCTCATTCTAAATTTCAAAAAATATTGTGTTGATTTCTGACCTGACTGCCGTGGTTACAGCTCAACCACTCTGTTCTACTGTATGTCACCACTTTCTGCCACAACCAGCTGACGGTGGATCTGCAAGGAGTTCAACGCTCATTGGCATCACATCTGTGGCTTGGTTGACGTATCATTTCTCCAGCTTTTTATTGTATTGTTTTTAAATAGATTATATTTATTTAGTTGAATAGATATTTATTTAGTTTAATAGATTATATTTCTAAGTTTAATAAATTATATTTCTTAGTTTAATAAGTTATATTTCTTAGTTTAATAAATTATATTTCTTAGTTTAATAAGTTATATTTCTTAGTTTAATAAATTATATTTCTTAGTTTAATAAGTTATATTTCTTAGTTTAATAAGTTATATTTGTTAGTTTAATAAATTATATTTCTTAGTTTAATAAGTTATATTTGTTAGTTAATAGATTATATTTGTTAGCACAGTAGATTATATTTACTAGTATTTAAGTCTCCCCCTCAGTGCCCCATTAGGACCCGTGCGCATATTTCACATCTTTTCGGAGTCGCTTATTTTTTAGACCCTCTGAGCCGAAACCTAAAGGGGTCAGCTAAGAAAGTTCGGATCAAGAGGAGCCGCACAGCTTAAAGACAGAACATTTCCAAGGGAGATGGAGACAATTTGGGTAAGATCTGATTAAAGGACAACCTTTGAGGAAGGAAAGGGTGACGGGGGAGTCTAAGAGGGGGGTGAGAGAGCAAGGTGGTGTGTCAGATTGGGGCAGAGCAAGAGAACGCAAAAATGATGGGGATTTGCTGCACACCAAAAAAAAACAATAAGTAGTGATACTTTTACCGGTGCGGCTTAGTCTCAGGGAAGACCGGCATTTCGTCCAATGGATACAATATGATTGATGGGAAAGGGCACACGGATTTGAATAAAAAAAGATAATTTATTGTGCCACAGACTACAATGTTTCGGCTGCTGGCCTTTCTTTGCTGGATTTAGTGGGTTTAGCCACTTTACCTGAGAAAGACCAGCAGGCCGAAATGTTGTTGTCTATGGCAGTGCAAGAGAAAACAGGTTGGGGGGGGTGGGTTCTCGCAAAGTCGCCGACCCATGGGTGAGTGTCCCCGGTGGAAACTTGTCCTGGACCCCGGGAAAGCTGTCTGTGGCCCATACAAGCTGAGTAACATGTAGAAAGGACACATGTATGTTCAGAATGAGTTAGCATGGTATTTTGAGAGGCACCATAGCAGGTCAGTGCAAGTCAGTGCAGAGCACTGCAAGGCCAGTCAATATGAGGAAGGGTCCGATGGAGGAGTTGGAGGGTCCCAGAATATCTCTTAAAGCAGGGGTGCGCAAATCGAGGGGCACGACATTTTCTTGGGAGGAGGGGCTCGGCGCTTACAGAGGCCCCTCGCTCTTCCCCACAGCATTTAAATTAAATGCCGGAGATCGCGCGCAAGGCCTCTGTAAGTTCCCTTTCCTTGTCTCCGGCGGCTTCTGGCGACAGCAACGTGGCGTCACATGATGTGGCATTGCCATAGCAACGTGATATCACATGACGTCGTTACATCAGAACGTCGGAGACAAGGTGGGGAAGGTGGAGGGGGGAGCAGGGGAAAAGGTTGTGCAACCCTGTCTTAAAGCATTGTCTTGCATACAGATAAGAGGCCAAGAATGGATATGGATATCCGATGTGAAGCCGGAAATAAGACAGAAAAGACCGTTTCGGGGGAAGAAGGTGAGTGATGAAATAGCCGTCACTGTGTAACTCTTCCAATTACCTGCAACTTCATGCAGAGAAATAGCAACGCTTGTTTTTAACGTGCTAAGCGCCTAATGGGGAATTCAACTGCTGAGAGGTTAAGGGAGTTACTAACCCAAACTCAGCGACGTTTCTGTGTCTCTGTGATAACTCCCCCAGGACATGCCTGAAAACCAGAGGTAACTCAATGTATTTTTGATAAATAGAAACATGACCTTCTGGGGTGGGGTATATAATGGGTACTGGGCCTGGTGAGGTGGGTATAACGAGTACTGGGCCTGGTGAGGTGGGTATAACGAGTACTGGGCCTGGGGAGGGGCGTATAACAGGGTACTGGGCCTTGGGAGGGTTGTATAACTGGGTACTGGGCCTGGGGAGGTGGGTATAACGGGTATTTGCCCTGTGGAGGGCGGTATAACGTGGTATTGGGGATGGGGTATAAGTGGCACAGGAGCTCTTGCGATACAGAGTACTGTATCACTGTCCCTGGTTACAAACACTTCATGTTTCCTGCAGATCAGGACACGCACGAAGGTGGTGCCCTTTGTGCCACCAGACGACGAGGCGGGCTACGAGGCAGACGACGAGGCATACGACAAAGCGGGCGTCAAGTGGAACAATGAGGTGGGCTACAACGCGGCCGATGACGCAGACGTGGTGTACGATGACCAAGGAGCATACGACAGGTGTGGAGGGATCTGCTGCTTCACCTTTTTTAGGCGGAGGAGAAGACCCCGGGAGCAGGTAGGAGACTACGAGAGGTGCGGACAGATCTGCTGCTTCACCTTTTTTAGGCGGAGAAGAAGCCAGGAGCAGGTAGCAGAGGAGCCAGGGCGTAGATACAGGGGTTTTCTAGGGGCCCTGAGAAGTTGGTTTGACCGCAGGAGAGGCAGATAAGATCAGGAAGGCTGCGGGAGGGGCAGGTACTAGAGGGAGATAGGGATATTGAGATTGGGATAGTGAGAGGGAACAAGGAGCAGGGCCGGAGCACGGGTTTCATGCGCCAAAGGCGAAACTTAAAATTTGTGCCCCAGTTGTATAAAAAATAATAAGATAAATAAAATAATAAAATAAACGCAAAATAAAAATAAAAGGGCGCCAAAATACTGGATAAAAAAAAGAATAATAATTTAAAAAAAAAGATAAATAAATAAAATAATAAGAGGAAATAATAATAATCATTATTAATGCGCCCCTAGGAGCTCTGCGCGCTAGGCGACCGCCTAATGGCCGGCCGGCCCTGCGAGGTATGCGGGAGGAAAAGGGGTGAATGGGATAGATATGCAGGGGGATGGGGCAGCAGGTGAGTTATACACAGGGGCACAAGGGCCCCATCACCCGCATCTGAGTGTGCCCCTGTGTATAACAACGCTGATCTGTGCTGCTCCATCTGATCTCACTGCGCAGTGATCCAGGGACCATCCGATCGCCATTTAATGGGGTCAGGAAGGAATTTTTTTCCCCCATTGCACAGCAGGGGTTATGTTTCGCCTTCCTCTGGATCACAGCAACAAACTGCCCTTTGTGCATGAATTATCAGTGAGATCTTTATACACCCTGCATTGGTCTTCACCCCTTTGCCGGAGGGGCCTGCAATGCATTGCTCTGCGTGTTACTATATCGCTCTGCAATGTGCTGCAGGCCCCTCCCAGCAAAGAGATTAATTATTTCAATAAAATACTCTCTTTAATCCAACCTATGTGTAGTGTCTTTTCTATCCGTTGTATCTATTGCTAACAGCTCAGTGATTCTTCCCCAGGATGCTGCACTAGTGTCACGCTGCCAAGCCCGGGTGTGAGGGAGATTTATAGGGTCACATATACACTTCTGCCAAAACACTAGTGCAAACAGGAAGCCCCTCTGATCTCATATCTTTTATTACACAAAACGGTATCTAAAAAGGTAAAAATAACATACATGGGATTTTGCTACAAATAGCTCTCTAATTACAAACCAATTAGCAAATCATTCAGATTAGAGTCGAGCGAAAAGAAAGGGTTAAGTATCTCATGTACAGTATATGCAGTGTAGGCTGTTCTGCAGCATTACATGCAGGGGACAACGTTTAGGGGATATAAGTAATGCTGATCTCAGAGCTGACCTGCTCTACCGGCTGACCTGCTCTACCGGCTGACCTGCTCTACTGGCTGACCGGCTGACCTGCTCTACTGGCTGACCGGCTTCTCTTCTTTCAGCTAAATGACCTAAATTGTGGCCCCTGTATCTCCCAATTAAACATTTTATGGGCATTTTCTTGTTTGACTCGTTCTATACAGACATTTTCTATATATTCACTGTGGGATTTGATAACATCTGTAAAATCTCTCAAAATATCACATTCTGTACGTTTGTGCTGAAGATTTTTCCATTCTCAATTTACTGTACTTAATATTAGTTTTTTGCATCAATTATTTATATCGAGTCCAAAATACCTTTATACAGAATGCTGTTCCCTTTAGTCCACAAATGCTGCTTCATTAAAGCCCATGGGTGGCACTTTATGCATTCTCAAACTTTTAGGCAACATCCCTAATTTCCAAAAGTGGGATTAAATCTGTGCATATTTAAATGGTTAATTTTCTTACTCAGACTACTAAATCCCTCCCCAAATATATCCGTTTCACATAAAAGTGTGTGCGCTTCTCCTTCCGCCTAACTGGCATGTCGTCCTTACGGGCGCCACTCCTTGTAACTCCACGCTGCCCTCCAGTGGCCAAAGAAATAAGATACATTTACTATACTCGTCTGGCAGCTGCTCCCGTATAAGGTGGGTAACTCTGTATTAGGGGTCTTGGTAGACTATATTTTATACTTATGTCGGATAGATGAGGAATTAATATTCCTAACGGGTTATTGTGAGAGGCCTTAGATCTTATCCTATATGCACGCAGCCCTCGCCTCTCTGACCTTGAACACATACTTCAATCTGATTTTTTGAGACTTGAAACTGGATTTCTTAAAACAAACTGATTTTAAACACTGACAAGACTGTAACAATGGTATTTGGGACCAGAGCTAAATTGCTAAAGCTGCCAATGACAGAGCTTCAGATAAAAACCAGCTCTAATACCATCCTAGCCCCTGTTACTGGTTTGAAATATCTGGGCATATAGTTCAACTCCCATTTAACATTTGGGTTGCACATTGATACCCTGACATCCAAATCCTATGCCAAACTAGGTGTACTTTACAGGAACAAATCCTCCCTAAGGCCCTCATGCAGTAATCGCCTACAGCGATTCAGTAAGCCCAGAGAAGCTGGCGATTAGAGCAAAAATAACCGGGTTTTTTTTGCCGGTAAATAAATAAATAAATAAAATCGGCAGACGCGCGGTGATAAGCCACTTTTCGGCACTGATCGCCAGTTTTTCAAACACGCTCAATTCTATAAGCCCTGATCAGCTTATTGCGGCTGATCGCCACTTTAAAATTGCTGTTTCTTCTCCAAATTGTCCAGCCACAAAAGTTGGAAAGAAGGTGGGGTGAAGCTGCGATGAAAATAAAGTGCATGTGTCCCAGAGCTGATATCCATTAATATCAGCACCAGTGACCCCCGGCATGAATCCGATGCATAAAAAATGCATTTACAGGCAACTTCAGTACCGCCAAGGCAATGAAGGGGTTATATACCCGTGCCAGGCTTATTGTGGGTAGCGGGGGTGGGGGTGGGTGAAGGTGGTATTTGGCCCTGGGTGGGTGTTTAGGCCTTGCCAGGGGGTTGCGGGATGACAACCTCTTCTTTAACTTAGCGGTTAATACCGCTAAGGTAATGAAGGGGTTAACCCCTCCCGCTACCCCCCCACCCGGTAGGCCTAAACACCCATCCTTGGGGCCAATACCCCATTCACCCACCCCCGCTACCCACAATAAAAAAAAATACACATAACAGCCCCACTGGCCACCTCCTAGGTCCCTAATAAACCATTACAATATTCATAAAACCATTATTTTGTTTACACCCAGGATTATTACATGGGATTAGGGCTATGTTATTCAGTGAGGGGTTGTATGTTTGTATTCGTAGGGACAGGCAAGGCCGGAGCCAGATGGGGTTCTCCTGCCTCTGTCCTCCCTGTCTCCTGACCCTTCCTGTAGCCGGACAAAGAAGAAGAAGCAGGCACACGGTCTTACTCAAAGGAGGTTTAATATGCCATAAAGTCCAACGTTTCGGCAGTCAAGGTGAAGGCTACAAACACAAGAAACAGTCACAATATATACCACCCCCCTGATACTCACCCCTCCCCGCTCTGCCACATAACCAGGATGTTGACGCCCACCTGATGACGTCAGAGCTACCATATGGCGCCCCCTAGTGACGTCAGACGTCTAGGTCTAAATCCCTGGCAATACAGCATAGAGCTGTCTTGGAGGACTGCAGCCACAGCCACACCTCTCCCCAGACTGAACACTCCCCCATGATGACGTCAGAGTGACCCGGCAGTCAGGGGGGGGAAGGGGGGGCGGGCGTGCACCAATCAAGACTGTACTCACAGGGCTGGACAAAGATGTATCCGTCGCCATGGGATCAGTGTCAGAGCAGGGTGGAGTGAGACACTCCTATAAATCACCCTGAAAGTGTAAATAAACCACACACCAAAATATTAATAAAGCATATGTGCACAAAACTAATACAGCAATATACTATTAAAAACATGTGACTGTATACTGCTGATGACATCAGTATAATCCTGCAAAGTTACAGTGAAATGCCACATAAGAATATGCAGTACATCCGTATTTAGAATATACTAGTGTGTATACCTAGGTCAGAAAAGGGTACACACAAACAGAGGGGGGGGAAGGGGAAGGGAGGATGGGGAAGGGGGAGGGAGGGAGGGGAAGGGGGATGGAGGGAGGGGAAGGGGGAGGGAGGGAGGGGCAAGAAAGAAGGGAAAAAAACACAAAAAGGATAATCTTCCCAATTGGTAAGTGCAGAGTCCATGGATGGTGCAAGATCAAATATGCCTGTAGAAAGACAAAAAATTACCTTCTATTAAGGAAGCATTTTAAATTCTGTTGCTCATTAAGACCCATACCGTTGCTGGTATTTAAAGCATGTATCCAGAATGCTTCACGTCTCAATAAGAAAGTCTCCCTATCTGGAGTGCCTTGTCTAGGTGCTACTGTCTCAATACCCATGATGCGTAAAGAGGCAACATTATGATTGTGTTCCACACAGTGTTGCACAAGAATAGAGGGATCCGTACCTTTTCGAATTACACTTTTATGTTCAATGAACCTTGTTTTTAACATTCTTATGGTCTTACCCACATAAGGAGGACCACATGGACACTTTATTACGTACACTACATATTCAGATCTACATGTGATTCTATTTTTGATTTTTATGATCGTCCCGCTTTGGGGGTGACTGAATTGACTACCGGTAGTCAGACTGTTACAGACCGAGCAGCTCATGCATCTAAAGTTACCCGGTCTGTCACCCTCCAGAAAATGAGGAGTTCTGTAGTTACCCTCATTATCTGCATGTATCAGGCTATCCGCCAGATTTCTCCCTCTTTTGAATGCCACCATTGGTGGTACACAGCAACTTTCAGATAAAATATCATCATTTTGCAGAATATGCCAGTGTTTAAGAATGGTAGATTTAATAAAACCACCAGCTTGACTGTATATAGTGGTAAATACAAGCCCGTCCTCCTTCTTATTTTTGGTAGCACTTACCTCTTTATCCAGTGCCCGGTTTAACACTGCAGGAGGATATACGCAGGAAGATATCCCCTAGCCAGGAATCTACCACATAGTTCTCCAATAGCTGGTTCAATATGATCCTTCCTGCTCGTGATTTTGCAGACCTGGAATTTCTGTGAAAAAGGTAATGCATCAATAAGAGAAGGAGGATGATGGCTATCTGCCCTTAAAATTGCATTTCTGTCTGTATCCTTTCTAAAAAGATCAGTATGTAACTCCCCATTAGTCTGTGTAATGAGGACATCTAAAAATGAGAGTTGCTGTGTACTCCATGTATTAGTGAGGAGGACCGGTGAATGGAGACCATTAAGATACTCAAAAAAAGATAACAGCTGATCCTCCGTACCTGTCCATATGAAAAACATCATCAATATATCTGTAATAGCTTTTAATATGCACCAGAAAGTCTGATTTGTAGATGTACTGCTCTTCGAAATGTGTCATGTATATGTTGGCGTAAGCAGGGGCCATATTACTGCCCATTGCTGTCCCCTTAATCTGCAGGAAGAAATCACTCTCAAATCTAAAATAATTTTTATAGAGAATGAAATGTAAAATGAGCATAATGTATTCAATTGGAACAGTATCACTATAATGGCGAATGAGGGTGGCCTTGATTATCTCAAGACCTTCAACATGGGGGATTATTGTATAAAGGCTAGACACATCTAAACTAACCAGAATATGATTAGTCCCATCACCAGGTGAGTTTTTTAATTTGTCAAGGAAATCAAACGTGTCTTTGATGTATGAGTTGGCTGTCTGTGCTATAGGTTGTAGAAATGTGTCTACAAATTTTGCAAGGGGTTGATTTAATGAATTAATAGCAGCTATAATAGGCCGCCCCGGGGGATTGTTTAAATTCTTGTGTATTTTGGGCAAGGTATAGAAAATAGGGCATTTAGGATGCAACATAGTTAGAAACTCAGATTCAGGCTCTGTTATCCACCGGTTATTAACCCCCATTTGGATAATTTCCTTAATTTCTCTCGCATAGTTAAAGGTAGGGTCCCTATCCAATTTAATGTAGCAGTTAATGTCACTCAGTTGTCTGATGGTTTCAGCCTTATAATCTGAGTAATTCTGCACTACTAGGGCACCCCCCTTGTCCGCACGCTTAATAATAATCTCATTATTATTAGTCAACATTTTTAATGCTTCCTTTTCCTGAACAGACATATTGTATGTAGCCCTATGTTTGTTTTTTTTGTACCTTGCAATGTCCCCCTTAACCAGTCGTATATATGCGCTGACTGATTGATTTTTAAATGGCGGGACAAAAGTGGATTTGAGCTTGCACATTTTGGTACCTTGATAAGAAGCCGAATTATCTGTCCCTTGCTGGTCAGTGGCCAAATTAACTGTCCCTTGTTGTTCATAGGTGGATTACCTGTCCCTGGTTGGATATTGGAATGCACCGATTATGTAGACCTGTTAGAAAGAAATGATTTAAGGTTTAATACACGTTCGAATTTAAATAGGTCAACCTCCAAATCAAAATCATTAAACAATGTAGTAGGTACATATGAGGGCCCCCTAGCTAAGACAGACATTTCACATTGATTAAGAGTGTAATCAGACAGATTAACAACCAAGGTGTCCATACTCATTTCTGCTCCGTTGTACGTAGGGGATAGGGTGATCTTCCCTTTCCCCTGGCCCCCGCGTCTAATTTTCCTTTTCCTTTCTCCTTGTCCTTGGATTGGCCTAAAAAAGGGGCCGGACTTTGGCCTCTCTGACGTTCTGTTGAGGAATGGGCTTCAGAGTCACTGGTGTGGACTTCTTGGACTCCCTGGGGTGCTCTCCATCTTTGGTTCTTGCGTTGTTTGGGGTCTTGCTTCAGCCACGGGTATACTCTTCCATCTTTATAGTCATTAACAACTTTTTTGAATTTCAACTTCTTAAAGTGAATAAGATCACTTTTAATTTTTTTCCAGCTTGGTCTTAAGACTATCCAATGATTGTACAACGTCCGTACCAGGGCTAGACTGGTATATCCTTCCTTGTGTGGCTAAGTTGTTCCCCCACCTCCTCAATAACCAAAATATTCAAGTCCAAAGAGGCCCTATTAAAGCTGCAGTTCAGTCTTTTTTTATTTATTTTTTTACTTCAATAGTTTCATGTGTGCAATCTCTAATTACCTAAAGAACTGTATAGCTGCAGGTCAATTCGTTCTCCATGTATTGATAGGCGAAATTTGGTGACATAATTAGTGAAGGGATCTGTTTTTCTTCTGCTTCTGTCTCTCAGTGGAAGCTCATGAATATTCATGAGCACTCCTGCACTGACATGTGCTAGAGGGAGGGCAGGGCTGACAAAGGGGTGTGCCAGGGCTTGTGACAGGACATGAAGGGGCAGTGCCTTAGCAAATGGCTGTTAAAATAGAATACAAGAAAATTGGTCTTTCAAAGTTGTTTTTTTAAAAACAGAAAATGCTAAAAGTATTTTTTCTTACTACAGAACTGATTTATTAAAAAAAAACACACATGCAGGATATTGACTGAACTGCAGCTTTAAAGCATTGTCCTGCATACAGATCAGAGGCGAAGAATGGATATGGATACCCGATGTGAAGCTGGAAATAAGACCGAGAACAATACCGAAAAGACCGTTTCGAGTGATGAAATAGCCGTCACTGTGTAACTCTTCCAATTACTTGCAACTTCATGCAGAGAAATAGCAACGCTTGTTTTTAACGTGTTAGCGCCAAGGGGGAATTCAACTGCTGAGAGGTAAAGGGAGTTACTCACCAAACTCAGCGACGCTTCTGTGTCTCTGTGATAACTCCCCCAGGACATGCCTGGAAACCAGAGGTAACTCAATGTATTTTTGATAAATAGAAACTTGACCTCGGAGACTGTGAGACCCCCTCTCCTTCCCCCCCTTCCCTTGGCTTCCCAAACCCCACCATAACCAATACATAAATAACCACAAACACGAGGTCTGGCGGCCGCTGCTTTTTAGTAAAACTTCAATTAACCTAATTAGTGCCAACCCCCTGTCAGAGTGCTCGCTCATTGGGTAAAGGCCAAAGGTACCCGATCCAATGGCCCGTAACTCCCCCGTAGCTGGGCCCCGCCTGTCTGGTGAGAATGGGCCCAGGAACGCACGTGTAAATGAGCCGCTCCCACTCGCCACTCCCAGCCACCTTTTATTTTATTTCTGTTATTCATTTTCATTGTTTATTTATTCTTTTTTTTCTTTTAAACACGTACAACAAACATATTTACCAGTATTCACAATAAAGGGCAGGGTGGGCGGGACTCCCATGGCAGGGCGTAGACTGACCCCGCGCCTCTGTCTAATTCTAACCTCCCTGGCCCTTCCCCCGGCTGTGTCACGTCACTGCCAGAGGGGGGGGGGGAAGGCCAGGGGGGACGTAGTCCACACTCACAGGTAAGGGAGATCCTAGTCCCTCTGGTCATAGCGCCCGGTCACCGAGGGCTCAAGGCTACTTTTCTGGGTTATTTTGAAACGAGCTACACTGGGGAATATTTAGGGGTCTCCCCAAACAAAGAGAGAACATTTAGGGGTCTCTCCAGACACAGAGAACCCCACACACTTAGATCTGAGGTTTGTGCCCCTATTAGGCCTGGGCCTATTAGTAAGTTCAAGCTCGCTGAGGCGGGCTGAGCCGCGCTGAGCAGATGCACAAACCCCCTGCATCTGTCATCAGCGCGGCTATAGTTTCCCCCTCCGCATGCGTGCTCATGCGTGCAGAGGCTCAGAAACTTTGCTGAGACAGGCAAGTTTCAAATTTGCCGCTCGGGGAAGCGAAGAAGCGGTCACGTGACCACTCCCATCCAATGGGAGCGGGGACTAGCCCCGCTTCCCGCTCCGCCTCCTGACACGCCTCCGCTCTGCCTCTGCTCCGTCTTCACCCCGCCCCCAGAGCGCGCTCACTGCCTCGCCTGCAAGGACAGAAAAAAACACAATTTTCAGCAGGCGACGCAGAGCAGGAGCGCGGCTCAGCGTGGCTGAACCCTCTATGTCCCAGGCCTTACATGGGGGGGGGGGGGGTGGGGAGAGAAATACATAGAAACAAAAATGAGGAGGGACAGAGATAAATAAAAGAGATAAGATTAAAGGGGGAGAGAGAGACTGACAGGAGAGGGAAAGGAAAGGCAGAGAGTAAGGAGACTTCTCACCCAAGGTGATGAAACAGCTGTGACACATGGACACCTTCTCTGGGAAACCTTCCACTACCCATGTGACATTACACCTCCACCGTAGGGGGTCCTGCATCTGGGGAGTGTGTGTGTAAAGGATCCTGGGGAGGGACGTATAACGGAGTTCTGGGGAGGGGTATATAATGGGTACTGGGCCTGGTGAGGTGGGTATAACGGGTACTGGGCCTGGTGAGGTGGGTATAACGGGTACTGGGCCTGGGGAGGGGTATATAACAGGGTACTGGGCCTGGGGAGGGGTGTATAACAGGGTACTGGGCCTGGGGAGGGGTGTATAACAGGGTACTGGGCCTGGGGAGGGGTGTATAACAGGGTACTGGGCCTGGGGAGGGGTGTATAACAGGGTACTAGGTCTGGAGAGGGGTGTATAACAGGGTACTGGGCCTTGGGAGGGGTGTATAACAGGGTATTGGGCCTGGGGAGGGGTGTATAACAGGGTATTGGGCCTGGGGAGGGGTGTATAACAGGGTATTGGGCCTGGGGAGGGGTGTATAACAGGGTACTGGGCCTTGGGAAGGGTATATAATGGGTACTGGGCCTGGGGAAGGGTGTATAACAGGGTACTGGGCCTGGGGAGGGGTATATAACAGGGTACTGGGCCTGGGGAGGGGTGTATAACAGGGTACTGGGCCTGGGGAGGGGTGTATAACAGGGTACTGGGCCTGGAGAGGGGTGTATAACAGGGTACTGGGCCTTGGGAGGGGTGTATAACAGGGTATTGGGCCTGGGGAGGGGTGTATAACAGGGTACTGGGCCTGGGGAGGGGTGTATAACAGGGTACTGGGCCTGGAGAGGGGTGTATAATAGGGTACTGGGCCTGGAGAGGGGTGTATAACAGGGTACTTGGCCTTGGGATGGGTGTATAACAGGGTACTGGGCCTGGAGAGGGGTGTATAACAGGGTACTGGGCCTGGGGAGGGGTGTATAACTGGGTACTGGGCCTGGGGAGGTGGATATAACGGGTATTTGCCCCGTGGAGGGCAGTATAACGTGGTATTGGTGAGGGGGTATAGGTGGCACAGGAGCTCTTGCGATACAGAGTATCACTGTCCCTGGTTACAAACACTTCATGTCTCCTGCAGGTCAGGACACGCACGAAGGTGGAGCCCTTTGTGCCACCAGACGACGAAGCGGGCTACGAGGCGGACGACGAGGCATATACAACAAAGCGGGCGTCAAGTGGAACAATGAGGTGGGCTACAAGGCGGCCGATGACGCAGACGTGGTGTACGATGACCAAGGAGCATACGACAGGTGTGGCCGGATCTGCTGCTTCACCTTTTTTAGGCGGAGGAGAAGCCAGGAGCAGGTAGGAGAATACGAGAGGTGCGGACAGATCTGCTGCTTCACCTTTTTTAGGCGGAGAAGAAGCCAGGAGCAGGTAGCAGAGGAGCCAGGGCTTAGATACAGGGGTATTCTAGGGGCCCTGAGAAGTTGGTTTGACCGCAGGAGAGGCAGATAAGATCAGGAAGGCTGCGGGAGGGGCAGGTACTAGAGGGAGATAGGGATATTGGGCGTGAGAAGGTGAGAGAGAACAAGGAGCAGGGCCGGAGCACGGGTTTCATGGACGGCCGGCCCTGCGAGGTATGCGGGAGGAAAAGGGGTGAATGGGATAGATATGCAGGGGGATGGGGGAGCAGGTGAGTTATACACAGGGGCACAAGGGCCCCATCACCCGCATCTCTATATACCGAGTGTGCCCCTGTGTATAACAATGCTGATCTGTGCTGCTCCATCTGATCTCACTGCGCAGTGATCCAGGGACCATCCGATCTCCATTTAATGGGGTCAGGAAGGATTTTTTCCCCCCATTGCACAGCAGGGGTTATGTTTCGCCTTCCTCTGGATCCCAGCAACAAACTGCCCTTTGTGCATGAATTATCAGTGAGATCTTTATACACCCTGCATTGGTCTTCACCGCTTCGCTGCCGGAGGGGCCTGCAGTGCATTGCTCTGCGTGTTACTATATCGCTCTGCAATGTGCTGCAGGCCCCTCCCAGCAAAGAGATGAATTATTTAAATTTAATACTCTCTTTAATCAAACCTATGTGTAGTGTCATTTCTATCCGTTGTATCTATTGCTAACAGCTCAGTGATTCTTCCCCAGGACGCTGCACTAGTGTCACGCTGCCAAGCCCGGGTGTGAAGAAGGTTTATAGGGTCACATATACACTTCTGCCAAAACACAAGTGCAAGATCTGTCATATCTTTTATTACACAAAACGGTATCTAAAAAGGTAAAAAGAACATACATGGGATTCTGCTACAAATATCTCTTTAATTACAAACCAATTTGCAAATCATTCAGATTAGAGTCAAGCGAAAGAAAGGGTTAAGTATCTCATGTACAGTATATGCAGTGTAGGCTGTTCTGCAGCATTACATGCAGGGGGGCAAAGGTTAGGAGATATAAGTAATGCTGATCTCAGAGCTGACCGGCTGACCTGCTCTACTGGCTGACCGGCTGACCTGCTCTACCGGCTGACCTGCTCTACTGGCTGACCAGCTGACCTGCTCTACTGGCTGACCGGCTGATCTGCTCGACTGGCTGACCTGCTCTACTGGCTGACCGACTGACCTGCTCTACCGGCTGAAAGAATAGATGCTGGGGCGCTCCCTTGTTTCTTAGGCTTGTGATGTTGCCTGTTTTGTAATGTGTAACCCAAAAAAAAAAGGGTAGTGTATACTTGCCCTTGTTGTTTTCTGCAGCTGGACCTGGAGAGAAGATAAAGCCCAGAATCTTCTTTAGAGTTGCAGTGGAGATGGTGGGTTGTTCAGCGCATGGGATTTTGCTCACAGGATAAAAAGAGAGGATAAGGAACACGTGATTAGTGTTTAGTTAGCCAAACAGTACATTATGCAGTAATAAAAGGTTGTCTCCTAAAGTATTTAATAAAATGCTTGAATAAAAACCTTGAATAAAAACTTTTTCATATGTTTAAAAATGGAGTTCTGTGATTAATTGAACTGATCTAAGGTTGGGGGTAGTGAGATAAGAAAAGGGGGGTAAGAGCGGGTGGTTAGCGGGCTTTTGTATAGCCTGCTGTCTGACAGGGGTGGTAGTGCTGATTAGCAGAAAATGAGGGGCAGTCTTACTTTATCAAAGTGCTGCCAGAGGCAATGAATGGCTTCCTCCCCCTCCCAATGGAGGCAGTATGCAAGTGACTTATCTCCCGGGTGCCCAATTTAGAAGAAAAAGGGCCGAACACGGTGAGTAAGTAAAATAGAATTTATTAAGTGCAAAAAGAACAGCAAACAAGAATAACACTCACGATACAGCTTGGGCAACAGCCCGATCGTCCGTTCACGCTCCTCCGACCAGTGTGCCTCCCGTGATCGCGTCCGATGGCGGGACCGGAAGAGGAGGGCTTACCGGATGTCAGCAGGCTGGCTGGGTCCTTCAGGCAATGGGCTCCGGCAGGGAACTACGCGTTTCGCAGTGATGCTTCGTCAGGTTCCTGCCGGATGCCCTGTGTCTTCCCTTCTTATAGGCTTAAAACCTATAGGCTTAAACTCTTTGATAAAGTTCTGTTCCCAGAACGAAACGCGTCAGAGTGTCACTGACATGAGGTTGTTCGTTTTGATGCATTAAAGTTTTTTTGTTTTACACGCCTGGTTGGAGAGTTTTTTCAGAGGAGCAGTGACCGCCGTCTGTTCACCATTTGCCTACCTCTTAAAACCTAGTTAATTGGTTGATTGCAATCAATTAGTGTTTCATAAAATTACATGATTAAAACGACCTTTATTCAATAGTGGGTATTATACTTATTGTACGTTAACTGTATGAGTGATTTTAAAAGGAAAAAAATGAAAAAAATGCGGATGCATGATTTATACAAAGGAGATAATAAGTTAAACAATTAATTATGCACACATGGTATCACTTCTGCATAGTAGATTACTCGGATCCTGATTATCTCGCAGGTGGGTATGCAATTCAGTAATTAGGATAATACACACACATCTTTAAACAGTTTTCTTAAAATGAGTGCTGTTGCAGAAATATATTGTATTACAACCTTGTGATTGAATCCCAAAGAATGTATGCATGGCTCTATCATTGGGTATAACTAAGTGAACTTAAAGTGATTTGTTACCGGCGCTAACCACACCCAATCTGTGATAAAATAGTGCACAAAATTTAAATTCAAAATAAAATGTGTCAAGGTGATCACTGATCAAATTCTCAACCTTCCAGGAATGTGTACAGATTCCTTTCAATAGTAGCTTGTCCGGGATGGGAAGGGAGCGAAGATAGCAGGGATACACCATGAAAAATAAAAAATAAAAAATAAATGCATACAATAGTGTAATAAGTTCTTATCAATCTGGATAAAACATGTATGTCTTGGCTCTATAGCAATGCCTACTTACAGCAGGTCAAAAGGTAAAAAGCATTGATCTACACAGCAGGTAGAAAGGTGTCAGGATCTTCAGGAACAACAGCCCAGGTTTACAGCATAAGAAATCAGCACCTCAGCTCAGACGTCAGTAGATGTGAGTGGATCAGAGACATGCAAAAGAAAGGCAGACCATAGTGTCGATCGTGCATAAAACTTATATAAACAAACAACAAATTTTAGGAATTGTACTCACATTGTGTACATACAGTAATCATAGTTCACATAAGGCTTTACTTGAGGCAAATGGAGTGCTGGTTCAGTGTGGAGCAGCTCACCGGGGATCTTCTCCTTAGACTCACAACAGACCGGGTGGGAGATGGCGTCTGACGTCACATCCGCTGTTGGGGTGACGGCATCCGGTCTTGGAGGCAAACGGTGGGGGAACTCAGCAACTCTGAAGCCTTCAGTAGAAAGAGCAGCTGCAGCAATGATAGTGGCTCTACGCGTTTCGTCGTACTAGACAACTTCCTCAGGAGCAATGAATAATTCTCAAATGAGTTGTGGGTTTATATATACTAAACAATTGAACAAATAAGCAATTAACCAATTTAATATAACAATTATATAATTGAAAATTTAAAAGATACACTGGTTCTCCAATAAATAGGTACATAACTCAGTGTTCAAAAAACGGCGCAGTGTTAATACAAATAGGCATTTAAAACAACATCTAAGTAAATAAAATATCTAAGTAAATAAAATTCAGGATCTAATCATGATAATATTCTAGGTATTTTATAGGGAGCCATAACTAATTGGTTCTTATGTACTCACAGAGCAAAAACGAGGGAGAGAGAGGGGAGAAGAATATAAGAGTGAATTAGTAACATATTAGTAACATATTAAGATTGATTAAAATATACACTTATATGTATCAAAAGTAATAAAAATATAAATATACATAAAATATATATAAATATAAAAAAACCTTTGTTCATTTAATAAGTGACCCAATATTGATAATAAAAGGCACCTGACATATAGCTAATGTCGGTGGGAGAGGTCGCAGAAAGGATATACAGAGATAAGGGGCCCGAGCAGACCGTGCATTAGATAAGAAATGGGATAATCTCAAATTCTGCATTAAGCCCATTTGGCATTAATGTTTTTAATTTGTGTATCCAATACATCTCACGTCTGCTCAGATCTACATCTCTGCTGCGACCCCTCCAGTGTTGTCGCACATGCTCAATGGCAGTGAATTTTAGTCCTTTAGTATTGGAATTGTGGTACTTAGCAAAATGTTTAGACACACTATGTGTTAGTATGCTTCTCCTAATATTGCTGAGGTGTTCTACAATACGTGTTCTGATGGCTCTTTTAGTTTTTCCCACGTATTGTAGTCCACAGGGGCATTCTAATAGGTATATGACATAGTCACTATAACAATTCATATATTGCTTTATTTTAAAGTGTTCTTTGGTTACATTACACATAAAGTTCTTTTTGTCTGTCTGTTTATGTTCACATGCCTTGCACATTGTGCAACCAAAGAAGCCCTCCAGATTCTGAAGCCATCCTTTATTTGTTGTTTCTATCTTTTTTAGGGCACTTGGAGCGACAATACTCTTCAGATTTTGTGCTTTTTTAAAAATTATTTTTGGGTTCTCTGGGAGTGTGCTATTTAAAATTGGGTCACTCTTTAAAACATGCCAATGTTTTCGAATAATTTTACCAATATTGCTGGCATCTTTATTGTAAGTTGTCAGAAAAGCTGTGTCAAATACATTGTTTTTTACTAATGGTGTTATTTCTTTTTTAGGTTCCAATAAATCTTTTCTATCCAGGTTTTTCGCTTTATTGAACGCAGTGTCTAAAATTTCTTTCTTATAGTTCTTTTGTTTAAAGCGTGACTCCAAAGTTTTGCACTGTTCTTCAAATACAGTTTCTTCCGTGCAATTCCTACGCATTCTTCTAAATTGGCTATAGGGGACATTATCCATCCACTGGTGATGATGGCAACTTGAACGCAAAATATAATTGTTGCTGTCTACATTGGGTATGACAGCTATATAGCTGGTGATTGGATAGTTAAAAATTTGGTTTGATGGTTAAAAAAGACTATGTAGTTGAAAAGGGGCTATATGATAAAAAGTAGAAAAAATTAGTAAAAATTCCCTTGATAGAAATTTCATAGTAAAAATAGCTGATAGAATTCATAATAAAAAGTAGAATTCATAATAAATTAACTAGTAAAGTTCATGTGTGGCAAATTAGTCGCATCACATGTGTCTTCATTAATACTCTGAATTGAAAAATGTGCTGGATTGCCCAGATGATAGAATAAAGGATATTTGTGGAGCTTTTGGTTCCCCCTTGTGGTTGGTATCTTTATGGTGTATACTGTAGTTTTGTATTTAAGTCATTTTCAGACTTTAAAACGCCAGTGTTGTTGTATATGGTGCATCGGGGATTCGATTCCAGGGTCACAATACTTAGTCGCTCTATAGCTGTGTGTTTAGTGGGTTAAGCTAAACAGATGCAGATATTAAACGTATGCTTGTTGGTACAATGAGAAGTGAGTTAACACAAATACAAGT
This sequence comes from Ascaphus truei, assembly GCF_040206685.1. NCBI lineage: Eukaryota > Metazoa > Chordata > Amphibia > Anura > Ascaphidae > Ascaphus > Ascaphus truei. Next base: position 41,219,734 of record NC_134497.1, read on the forward strand.
ATTAATGGATCCTCAAAGTTGCGGCGGTGCTGGTACAAGGGAGGGGGAGAGAAAGGAGAGTGGAAAGCGAAAGGAGAAAGAAGAAGAAAAAGAGGAAACCGAGATAAAAAGAGGGAAGAAAAAAAGGGAGGAGAAGAAGAAGAAAAAGAAGAAAAAGAAGAAAAACGTGATTAGTACATCATGATAAAGAATACCTCGAATAGAATCTATTCTTTATTCTAGAAAAGCCCCAATGTCTATATCAATGTTAAGTCCTAGGGGTGCTAGCGTCTATAATTTGTAGATCCATAAAGTCTCCTTTTTGGCTAATTTGGTTAGTCTGTCACCCACTCGCCAGAGGGGGGGGATCTGTTCTATGGCTCTATAGGTGAGGCCGGAGGGATCTCCCTGGTGCTGGAGTGAAAAATGTTTGGACACGCTGTGGGTCATTAACTGTCGTCGAATGTTCCCAATATGCTCTAGTATACGAACCTTTAATGGTCTGCTGGTACGGCCGACATACTGTAGTCCACAGGGGCAGTTTAGTAGATAAACTACGTAATCGCTCTTGCAATTGATGAACTGTGCAGTTTTGAATTGTTCACCTGTTACTTGTGATGAAAAGTTCATCTTGTCGCTGGAGCCCTGTTTGCAAGCTTTGCAGGTGCTGCACTTGAAAAAACCTTTTGCTGTTGATAGCCAATTCTGTTCCTTTTTGGTGTTGTCTGTTCTGAAGAGACTGGGTGCTAGCTTGGTTTTTATATTGTCTGCTCGTTTAAAAATGACCCTTGGTCTTTCTGGGAGGTAATTTTTAAGAGTGTCATCCCCTAGTAGAAGGTGCCAGTGTTTATTTAGGATTTGTTGTATTTTACCTGAATCCTGGCTATACTGAGTTAAAAATGGAGCGTTAAAATCTTCTCTTTGTTGCTTTTGGGATGTTTTAAGAACATGTTTTAAGAATGTCTGTTCTTTGCAGGAGGCCTGTCTTATTAATGGATTCTTCTAATGTGTTTTTTTGTACCCTTTATTGACAAACCTATCTTTCAGGATACCTGCTTGTTCTCTAAAGACGTTGCTATCACTGCAATTCCGCCTGATTCGGCGGAATTGACCTGGGGGTATGTTGGATAGCCACTTTCTGTGGTGGCAGCTTGTTTGTAGTAGGTAATTATTGCAATCTACCTTTTTAAAGAATGTTTTGGTTTTGAGAGTGTTATTCTCTACATAGATAGTGAGATCTAAGAAATCTACTGAGACTTGGTTTGTACATGCTGTAAATTTTAAATTTATCTCATTGTTATTGATGTATTCCAGAAATCGTTTCAGATCTACCTCGCTTCCTTTCCAGATGAAGAAGATATCGTCAATATATCTTCGCCATAGCGCCAGATCTGCGCTGAATTCGTGTGTGGACCAAATTTTGTCCTGTTCCCAGACGTCCATAAAAAGATTGGCATAGCTAGGTGCAAATTTTGTACCCATTGCGGTGCCACATTTTTGTAGGAAATGCTTCCCATCGAAGTTAAAAAGGTTGTGTTTTAAAATGAAGTTCATACTTTCTAAAATAAAGGATTTTTGTTCTATGTGCATGTTTGGGTCATTCCTGAGTGTCCTATCTATGGCTGAAATGCCATCCTCGTGATTGATGGATGTGTATAATGATGTCACATCACATGTGCAAAGTGTAAAATCTGGGCTCCATGTTGTTTGTTTGCTTGCAACTCCACGCTGCCCTCCAGTGGTAAAAGAAATAAGATACATTTACTATATTCGTCTGGTAGCTGCTCCCGTAAGGTGGGTAACTCTGTATTAGGGGTCTTGGTAGACTATATTTTATACTTATGTCGGATAGATGAGGAATTAATATTCCTAACGGGTTATTGTGAGAGGCCTTAGATCTTATCCTATATGCACGCAGCGCTCGCCTCTCTGACCTTGAACACATACTTCAATCTGATTTTTTGAGACTTGAAACTGGATTTCCCAAAACAAACTGATTTTAAACACTGACAAGACTGTAACAATGGTATTTGGGAGCAGAGCTAAATTGCTAAAGCTGCCAATGACAGAGCTTCAGATAAAAACCAGCTCTAAAACCATCCTAGCCCCTGTTACTTGTTTGAAATATCTGGGCATTCAACTCCCATTTAACTGTAAGGGGGTTACCCCCGGTTCCCCTGATCTTCCTTTGCCCCTTGCCTTACCCCTGTGGCAGTGGGGGAAGGGGACGGCGACTTCTCCCAGCGGGCACCGCCATCTTGGTTGTGGCGCGAGGTTCGCGCAATGCGCAGAGGTTGGCCTGGGTAGCGGTGGCCATCGCCAGTGTGTCGGAGCTCTGGGAGGTTGCGCAGGCGCAGTTAAGCGTAGCGGCGGCCATTACAGCGTCGCACATGCGCAGTAAAGTTCGTGCACGCGGTCCCCATAGGAAAGAGCTGTGCCAAGGACTACAATTCCCAGCAGCCTCTGGGGACTGCACTTTCACCCTTGTCACAGGCAGCATTGAAGCCAATAGAGCTGGCAGATTCTCATGCTGCAGAGTTGCAACAATGTTGTGTGCAGAGACCGGAACATCCCAGGGAAGGAGGTAGGGTACAGGAGTCAGGGACTCCCTGTACTAGGCCAGCACCCCCAGGGCCCGAGAGAGCTCAGCTCCCCAGTAAGGTGAGTGTTGCCAGGGACAGCCCTCAGGTTAGGGACCCTGCCACTTACATTAGTGGGAGCTAGGAAAGAAAGGTTACAGAGAGTTGGAGTCAGGGAGCTGTGAGGGAAGGAAGGGTGCAGGGAGCGAGTGCAGCTCCTGCCCCATATAGGTACCTACACCCCAGGTAGGCCCCAACTCCCCACTAGTTTAGTGGGTAAATGCTTAGGGAGGCCCAACATAGGGACGCTGCCCTTAGTGTAGAGTGCTGCCTTGTCAGAGTCACGGCTGTTAGTGCTGTGAGGTCTGACAGGCAGGCACCTTGTTGCGCAGCACGTTGGCTGCAGCATCCAGTGAGCTACAGCTTGCTGCTGTAGGCGCTGGGACTCGTTAGGTCTTAGTACAGTAAGTACAGTCAAGGCTGGGAAGAGTTAGGGAAGTGGGGCAGGTTATTAACCCCGGTAGGCCTCTAGGAGTTTTCCCCAAAGCCACTTTAGGTTGCGGTACCACAGGGACAGGCCCTAGGTTAACACTTACTTACCGGCCGCCGCATTCTCCTCACCGCCGCTGCCCCGCAATACCGGGACCAGGGACAAAAACCGGGACATAACCGGGACGGAGCTAAAATCGGGACAGGGCAGAAAAAAACGGGACTGTCCCGGCAAAACCGGGACGAATGGTCACCCTACTTACAGACTATTCACTTGAGTGGACCATAAAGTGTCTTATAGAGGGAACTCTAAGGTGTCTTAAGATGCATTAAGATAGATTATGTATGTAAATATTTATTTATATAGCGCTTTATAAGAGAGGCAATACAGTACAGAGAATTATAGTACAATAAGTGCAACAAACAAAATCAGACAATAGGAAAGGAAATCCCTGGCCTGGAGAGCTTACAGTCTTAATGCTAGATCCATGGAACTCTGTTGTGTTTACGCTAATAACGGGACATTCCTGAAATTGGTACCTGACCCTGTGTGGTAGGCAGAGACACAGGGGCAGTGCCTGCCAATATCATAAAGAGCAGTGCACTTCCTATTTAGTAGAAGTGTGTGTCAGAGTTAAGAGTTCAGTCCAGAGTTAGAGTCTGCTGAGTCTGTCACCTGGCTGGCCCAGGGTGACAGAGAGAGCCTATATCAATTGGCCGTTGGAGAAGGGGAGCCATCAGCCTCTGAGTAGAGCTGATGCAACCTTAGTTAGGGAGGTGGACCAATTCCTCTCACCCTGTTTAGGGGGCGAGGGAAGAGCTAGCCCCACCCTGGGTGCCCTTGACCTGGGGTGGTGGCAGGGACACAGAGACCATCCTGAGGGAGAGCAGTCCTGTGTGGAGGAAGACACCCTGTACCTGATTGACAGTCTTGTTGCTGCTATTCTGCTGCTGTGAATAAAGAGCTGCGGCTGCTTTTAAAGACATACAGTGTGAGACTGGAATCTCTCATCCCCGAGGGGGGGGGGGGGGGGACTCTCTGGAAGGATTCCACCCGTATTCCTGGGGCTCAGAGATGGAGGCGCTGCACCATTACATACATACTGCACCGACACACTTTATTCGAGCAAATACCCGGTATGTACCTGGCAGATACCTGGAATGCGCCACTCCTCACCTCTGACAAGCCCCGTTGCATTTGCCTTCCCAGCCTGGGTTCATGCCTGGCTGACGGGCGGCTGATCTGTTAAATGATAATGATTAGGATTTAATAGGCTGCAATGCTTCGCGTGTCTACCAGATGGCATAAATTCCTGAATTGTAATGCATTATATATTTATATACTGTGCAGTATTGCAGCCAGAGGGAATAAAATGCTTCAATCCCTGCTTGGAAAATACCTCAATGCACTCGGGCAGAAAACAGTCACAAACCTCAATACACCCGGGTATACCCGAATTCGTGGGACTAGCCGAGCTCGAATAAAGTGTGTCGCCAGTGTAGTTACATAGTTACATAGTAGATGAGGTTGAAAAAAGACGTACGTCCATCAAGTTCAACCTATGCTAAATTCAGACAACAGATACTTTATATCAATATCTATACTTACTTATTGATCCAGAGGAAGGCAAACAAAAAACCCCATTAAGGGGAAAAATTAATTCCTTCCTGACTCCAAGAATTGGCAATCGGATTAATCCCTGGATCAACATCCTTCCCATATATACTTATTTGGTATATCCCTGTATACCTTTCCCATCTAAAAAGATGTCCAACCTTTTTTTGAACAAATCTATTGTATCTGCCATCACAGTCTCCATGGGTAATGAATTCCACATTTTAACTGCCCTTACTGTAAAGAACCCTTTCCTTTGTTGCTGGTGAAATTTCCTTTCCTCCAACCTTAAGGGATGGCCCCGAGTCCTTTGTACTGCCCGTGGGGTGAATAGTTCTTTTGAAAGCTCCTTGTATTGTCCCTGAATATATTTGTATATAGTTATCATATCCCCTCTTAGACGCCTCTTTTCTAATGTAAATAAATCCAATATAGCTAGCCTCTCCTCATAAGTTAGAATGTCCATCCCCTTTATTAATTTGGTGGCTCTTCTCTGCACTCTCTCTAGTTCCATAATGTATTTTCTTAGGATTGGTGCCCAAAATTGTACTCCATTTTCAAGGTGTGGTCTTACTAATGCTTTGTAAAGGGGCATAATTATGTCTACTTCCCTTGCATCCATTGCCCGTTTGATGCAAGATAAGATCTTCTTTGCCTTTGCAGCTACTGCATGACATTGGGCACTATTGCTAAGCCTGCTGTCTACAAGCACCCCTAAATCTTTCTCCATCAAGGATTCCCCCAATATATCTCCATTTAATTTGTAAGTCGCCTTTTTATTCTTGCATCCCAAATGCATAACCTTACATTTATCTGTATTAAACCTCATTTGCCATTTACCTGCCCACGTTTCCAGTCTCTCCAAGTCCTTCTGAAGAGAAATTTCATCCTGCTCTGATGAGACGGAGGCATTCACCCCAGAAACCTGATCCTGTCACCCCCCATACCATCGCGGGAGACTCAGGCCCCCCTGTTGCCAGCAGGTATGCACCACACTCAGACACGTAGCCAGACCCTAGTACAGAGGAGGGGGGCCTGATCTGCGATTGGCCCAAGGAAGGGGGGCTACATTGGGAATCGATGTTATTTTTCTTCATATCAATGGATATCCTCAAAGCTAATGATATGCCAAAATGACGTCCATTAGCAAAACTACAGTTGTTTCTTCACTTTTTCTGCTTGATGAATAGGGTGACCAGATTTCGAAAATGAAAAACCGTGACACCTTAAAAAATAATTTATTAAACAAATTACATCACGTGACACGCCCTGTTGCCATGACAACAAGACACTCTGATGCCCCTGCAGTGTTAGTGTATATAGAGGTGGGGGCTTTGCTTGGGCCCTTCAACTCTTACAGCCAGGGCATTATTGGCCAGGAATGCCCAGTTCGGAGGGGATTACTACTTCAAAATGTATTTGATTCGTAACAACATCAAAAAACTCTAATACCAATAACTAACAACCACAGACAATGATAGTCTAAACCATCAAATAAAATGTCTACGGCCCTTGTTCAAGCATGTTTGCGGTACTTACCAGATAAATCAGTGCCTGCAATCCACGACTGTATCCGCCTCTCCGACGTCTGAAAGCAATCCAGCGTTCCTGGTGTGTGGCTGAAGAGGTGAGGTACTCCCTCCTCTCAAACGGAAAAGAAAAGCAAAAAATAGAGTTGGGACATACCTATCATACAGGGATGAGAGAGAGAGACAGAGAATGAGAGAGAGACAGAGAGAAAGAGGAGAGAAGAGAGAGAGAGACAGAGAGAGAGAGACAGAGAGAGGGACATAGGGAGAGAGAGACACAGAGAGAAAGAGACAGACACAGAGAGAGAGAGAGAGAGAGATAAAAGTAATGTACTGTATAACCATTATACCGTACCCCCTAGTATTCGTGTAATCATTGTCCCACATCCCCTATTACTCACGCTTTGGCAATACTGAAATGTTCTTTTGACAGAGACACACAGAGAGAAACAGAGACACACAGAGAGAGACAGAGACACAGAGAGAGAGACAGAGACACAGAGAGACACACAGAGAGAGACAGAGACACACAGAGAGAGACAGAGACACAGAGAGAGAGAGAGAGAGAGAGACACGGGCCTATTTAGTAAGCGTCGATAAGGCTGCGTCTGTAGTATTTCAGACGGAGGGAAGGCATACACGCTGCAATACACTTGCTGAAGCCTGAGCTTTTTTATGGCTTTGCAGGGTATGCAGCGGGTGCGATTGGGGGCGTGGCAATAAATATTTGGAGGCGTGGCAATAACATTCCGGCGCGGCCGTCACTTCCCTACCTCACATCCCGATCCACCGGCATTTTTTCAGATGCAGCATCTGAAGCACTGTGCAGACAAGAAGAAAAATGCACACAATGCGCACCAGAGATTAAAATATAGTAAATTATTTATTAATAAAACAAGAAATAACCGAGGGAGATCCAACCCCACCTCAGTACTTTCTTCTCGTTGCTATTGCCACACTATACGTCCTGACGCCGGAAGGGAAGTTGGTACACGACCAAGACGAGACACCGGATTTACAGTGGAACCACAACATACCACAGATGGCTGGAGGACCACACTGCGAGGGGCGCAGCCTATCGAGTTTCCCGGTCATCGTCCAAAGTCTGGAGCTGCGGAGTGACTTCCGGATTACCACGGAGCCCGAGCCTGTCTCACACAATGCTTTTACCAAACGGATGTTTGTGAGTTTGCTATTTTTATCTTGTCCAGGAAATGAAATTGTTAAACCGAATTTACACATGGAGCGGGCGCTTTCTCTTCTTTTTTTTTGTTTAGATATCTATCGAGGAGGTGTTGTTTCCATGAAGAGAGCTGCCAGGGCTCCAGAGGACGCTCGAATTGGATCCTTTTATGATTGAGTTATAACATAGCTATTAGAGCTAGGTTTCTGGACTTTTATTGTGTTTAGGCATAGTGTTTATTATTATTTTATTACAGCTACTTTTTAGTAATTGCACTGTTATTAATTCTGACCACTAATTCTCACTGCCATTATAATCTCTCTCTAGCCACAACCAAATTGCTATATCAGCTATATTATTTATTGGTTATACCAGGGGAGCACAAACTTTTGCAGCTCGCCCCCCTGCCGGTGCTCGCGCCCCCCCCCCTTACCTTGATGCGGCGTCATGTGACCTGCAGCGGCATTTGACGAGGGTGACGTCACATGACCCCGCGGCGTAATTTAACATACTGTGCTATATGTATGCACACACAGCTGTCTCTTACACATACAAATACTGTTTTTACATCCCTATACATCAATAGGGACCACAAAGTATCCACACACACTTTTAGTTGTGCTACAAACTCTCACATTTCCACACCCACCCACACCATTTATATCACACACCTTTTGTAAAGCACTGTATATACTGTGGATCTCCATTCATTTTCATTCACACTGGTACACATACACACTCTTTCATCACTTGCTCTCAGGAACCTTTTGACACCTCTAGGCATAAAACACATCCACACCGAGGGAAGGACCAGCACAGATAACATTCCAAGAGACACTGTTTTTAAGTATACCTTTTGCTTGCTTCATTCATTGTAACATCGCCGGAAGAAGAGATCAGTGTATCTCGAAAGCTCGCACAAATAAAAGCATTTCGTTAGCCACAGAACGGTATCATCTATTTATTTTTTGATTATTGAAGCTCGGCTAACACGGTACTGATACCTCAATATATATATATTGCGCGCACACACACATATATAACGTTTTATCCAACTTTTTGATTTATCATTTGTAGAGAAAATGAACAATGCCGCCAGAAGTGCTATTTTTCAAAATGTAACATCTCTACTAATTAGTGTAAAATGATACTTCATATAAAGCAGGTTATGGGACCCAGTATAAAATGACCTTCATGTTTCTTATCACATCCCAGTATATGGATACTTTCTATTATCACAAGCTGCTAACATGTGACAGGGCTCAGAGTCTGAGCCCAGAATGTGACATACAGAAGATTCTCATTCTAAATTTCAAAAAATATTGTGTTGATTTCTAACCTGACTGCCGTGGTTACAGCTCAATGATGCTCATTGGCATCACATCTGTGGCTTGGTTGACGTATCATTTCTCCAGCTTTTTATTGTATTGTTTTTAAATAGATTATATTTATTTAATTGAATAGATATTTATTTAGTTTAATAGATATTTATTTAGTTTAATAGATTATATTTCTAAGTTTAATAAGTTATATTTCTTAGTTTAATAAGTTATATTTCTTAGTTTAATAAATTATATTTCTTAGTTTAATAAGTTATATTTGTTAGTTAATAGATTATATTTGTTAGCACAGTAGATTATATTTACTAGTTTTTAAGTCTCCCCCTCAGTGCCCCATTAGGACCCGTGCGCATATTTCACATCTTTTCGGAGTCGCTTATTTTGTAGACCCTCGGAGCCGAAACCTAAAGGGGTCAGCTAAGAAAGTTCAGATCAAGAGGAGCCGCACAGCTTAAAGACAGAACATTTCCAAGGGAGATGGAGACAATTTGGGTAAGATCTGATTAAAGGACAACCTTTGAGGAAGGAAAGGGTGACAGGGGAGTCTAAGAGGGGGGTGAGAGAGCAAGGTGGTGTGTCAGATTGGGGCAGAGCAAGAGAACGCAAAAATGATGGGGATTTGCTGCACACCAAAAAAAAAAAAATAAGCAGTGATACTTTTACCGGTGCCCCTTAGTCTCAGGGAAGACCGGCATTTCGTCCAATGGATACAATATGATTGATGGGAAAGGGCACACGGATTTGCTGGATTTAGTGGGTTTAGCCACTTTACCTGAGAAAGACCAGCAGGCCGAAATGTTGTTGTCTATGGCAGTGCAAGAGAAAACAGGTTGGGGGGGTGGGTTCTCGCAAAGTCGCCGACCCATGGGTGAGTGTCTCCGGTGGAAACTAGTCCTGGACCCCGGGAAAGCTGTCTGTGGCCCATACAAGCTGAGTAACATGTAGAAAGGACACATGTATGTTCAGAATGAGTTAGCATGGTATTTTGAGAGGCACCATAGCAGGTCAGTGCAAGTCAGTGCAGAGCACTGCAAGGTCAGTCAATATGAGGAAGGGTCCGATGGAGGATTTGGAGGGTCCCAGAATATCTCTTAAAGCAAGGGTGCACAAATCGAGGGGCACAACATTTTCTTGGGAGGAGGGGCTCGGCGCTTACAGAGGCCCCTCGCTCTTCCCCACAGCATTTAAATTAAATGCCGGAGATCGCGCGCAAGGCCTCTGTAAGTTCCCTTTCCTTGTCTCCGGCGGCTTCTGGCGACAGCAAAATGGCGTCACATGATGTGGCATTGCCATAGCAACGTGATATCACATGACGTCGTTACATCAGAACGTCGGAGACAAGGTGGGGAAGGTGGAGGGGGGAGCAGGGGGAAAAGGTTGTGCAACCCTGTCTTAAAGCATTGTCTTGCATACAGATCAGAGGCCAAGAATGGATATGGATATCCGATGTGAAGCCGGAAATAAGACAGAAAAGACCGTTTCGGGGGAAGAAGGTGAGTGATGAAATAGCCGTCACTGTGTAACTCTCCCAATTACCTGCAACTTCATGCAGAGAAATAGCAACGCTTGTTTTTAACGTGCTAAGCGCCTAATGGGGAATTCAACTGCTGAGAGGTTAAGGGAGTTACTAACCCAAACTCAGTGACGTTTCTGTGTCTCTGTGATAACTCCCCCAGGACATGCCTGAAAACCAGAGGTAACTCAATGTATTTTTGATAAATAGAAATATGACCTTCTGGGGAGGGGTATATAATGGGTACTGGGCCTGGTGAGGTGGGTATAACGAGTACTGGGCCTGGGGAGGGGCGTATAACAGGGTACTGGGCCTTGGGAGGGTTGTATAACTGGGTACTGGGCCTGGGGAGGTGGGTATAACGGGTATTTGCCCTGTGGAGGGCGGTATAATGTGGTATTGGGGATGGGGTATAAGTGGTACAGGAGCTCTTGCGATACAGGGTATCACTGTCCCTGGTTACAAACACTTCATGTCTCCTGCAGATCAGGACACGCACGAAGGTGGTGCCCTTTGTGCCACCAGACGACGAGGAATTCAGGCCTAAAAAGGAGTTCTGTGTTCTACCCCACTCATGTCAAGGGTCAATTTCTGACTATGTTTGAAAATCTGGTTATAAGAGACCTTCGTCTTCTAGCTCAGGGATTTTCCCTATCCTTTATAGATCATGACAATTTGAATCAAAGTGAGCGTTTAGCTTTAAAATCTTTGAAAAATAATTCTGCATTGGTCATTAAGAGTACGGACAAGGGGGGTGCGGTGGTGGTGCAGGGCAGAGACGGTTACATCAGGGAGGCATTACGCCAACTGGATGATGGCCGGTCCTATCGTGTACTATCCGCCGACCCCACACCGCAATTCTTGGAGTTCCTTGTAGAACTGGTTGACTCAGGTGTTATTATGGAAGTTCTGTCGAAGGACGAGGTTAAATTCATTATTCCATCTCATCCCATTATTCCTATCTTCCACCATCTCCCAAAGATCCACAAGACATTGGTCGACCCTCCAGGTCATCCCATTGTCTCTAGTATTGGATCTTTGGGAGATGGTCTGTCAAGATATGTTAATGGTTTTCTTCAGCCATTTGTTAGGAAATTGCCCTCATTTATACGGGACTCTGGTGATCTTCTTGATCAGATCAAAAATGTTAAATGGGGTAATGATTACCTGTGGGTAACTCTTGATGTTACCTCTCTGTATTCTGTTATACAACATGACCATGGTTTGGCAGCGGTCCGCCAATTTATTGAGATACCAGAAATATCAATCTTTCAATCGGCTTTTATTTTGGACGCTATACACTTTTTACTCACGCACAACTTTTTCACATTTAATGGTAAGTTTTATTTGCAACTTATTGGCACTGCTATGGGTACAAGTTTTGCTCCTTCTTTTGCGAACTTATTTATGGGATGGTGGGAAGCACTAATTTATTTCGTCACAATATTGTTTTTTATAAAAGATTTGTGGACGACCTAATTATTATTTGGAGGGGGGATGTCACTACACTTCACACTTTTGTATCTTATCTTAATAATAATCTTTATAATCTAAGATTTACATTAAATTTTCATTTCCATCACATTGAATTTCTGGATCTACAATTATTTGTAGACATAGACAAAAAAATCCAAACGGATGTTTATAGGAAGCAAAATGCCAGGAACACCTTTCTTAGGGCGGACAGCTGCCACCCATCCCATGTCATAAAGGCCATACCAAGGGGACAGTTCCTCAGACTGAGAAGGAATTGTTCCACTATGAGTGGTTTCCTTTCTCAGTCTGAGGAGCTTACAAGGAGATTTTTGGAAAAGGGATACCCCAAATCACATTTAGCAATTGCATTTGAAAATGCATTACATACAGAGAGAGCATCATTGTTGCCCACACATCCAATTGAAGATTCTCGCCTTGTTAACAATGTTAAGACAATTGGTATTAAACAGGACTCACATGGACTGACAGAATCAAAAAACAAATGTCCTCTTTTTATTTCACAATTTAGTAAACAAAGTGGAAAAGTAAACTCTATAATTTCAAAACATTGGAATGTCTTATCCATGGACCCTGTCCTTAAAAAATATGTGGATTCTGGTCCTACTTTTGTATATCGTAGAGCGAGAACAATTGGATCTCATGTTTCACCAAGTGAACTCAAATCTTCTGGTCTCAAAAAAACTTTTATCACTAGGGGTTCCTTCAAATGTGGCTCTTGTAGTGCATGTAAACACATGAAGCCTGCCAAAAGTTTTTTCCAGTTTGCCTTGCCACCGCCACATGGTGTGAATATATTACCAAATAAGGAATTTAAGATTAACAGTTTTATAAATTGTAAAAGTCAATTTGTGATTTATCTAATAACATGTGGTTGTGGCAAGAGGTATGTGGGGAGGACGACTAGAGCCCTTAAGGTCAGGATGTTAGAGCATTTAAGGCTCATAAAATTGAGAGACACTAATCATCCAGTCTCAAAACATTTCACTGAATGTGGTCAGGGAGGAATTAATAATTTTTCCTTTTTGGGGATTGAATCAGTTATTTCTAAATCTAGAGGAGGTGATCATATCAACCTTCTGGACCGTAGGGAGGCGTATTGGATCTTCACTCTCCAAACGCGCTTCCCTATGGGCTTGAACATTGACTGGCAACTAACACATTTTTTGTAAACATTTTTGTGATAGACGTATTATGGTGTAATTAGTTGGTAATACAGATTAAATAAGACAATTGTCATTATATTGGACATTATATTCTTGTCATTATAACCTTTGAACCTATGCCTTATCATGCAAATATTATGCTAATATGTAAGCTTAAATTGTTCTTTGATGTATCTTGTGGATAATACTTCATATTTTATAATGGTTGTATTTCCCTGGTTCCTATGATTTAGGTACACAATCTGTGTTATGCAGTATGTATGTGTAATATGTCTTTAAATTTACTTTTCTTGCACATTTTTTTAATCATGTCTAGAGGTTTTTATTTTTAACTTTTTTTTGTATATAACTTAGTTGCAACACAGCTAGTTTTTTAATCCACCTTGTTCATGTTTTTCCTTGATATAATAGTACCCTTTATTAAGCATTAGTTTAGTTTAATATAGCTTTATTTCGTTTAAATATGCTTGTCCAGTTAGCAGCAATGTATTTTGTTCTGCTGGAATGGTCAATAAAGCTTTGTTATTGTGTTCCTATGTTTGCCCACATCCAAAATGGCCACACTGCTTTTGGTACTTCCTTTTGCCCTTAGATCGGCACTGAGTCGCTCTGTTATGACGTCATCAGGTTCTGATTTTTGGCGCGAAATGGCCCACAGGTAAGAGGGTATATAATGGATGTTATCACATTGTGTTTTATCCTTGAAAAAGAACGCTGCGACGTTCGAAATGCATTGGATGGGTCTTTTGCCACATTAAAGTGTCCTTATAATCATTTTTTTGTTCTGGTTTCTTCCTGCTCCGTTTGTGCTGGTGCGCTTTTTGGTCTCCCTTTTCCCTGTATTGCATTGAGTAGCTGCACAGCCTGCCTGCCTGCCCTACCAGGATGTGAGTATTTGCATATTTTTCAGGGGAACCTGCCAATGAGACATATGGTGAGTGGGTTGCACCACACACCACCTGTCTTCAGGAGGATAGTACCCATTATATGACACAATAGGTACTATATCAATTGTTAGTACCCTGGTACAGTGGTCTGGCTTATTATCATTTTGAGATATACCTGCATTTGAGCGCTTCAGCTATTTTCCATATAACTCTCCCAATTACCTGCAACTTCATGCAGAGAAATAGCAACGCTTGTTTTTAACGTGCTAAGCGCCTAATGGGGAATTCAACTGCTGAGAGGTTAAGGGAGTTACTAACCCAAACTCAGTGACGTTTCTGTGTCTCTGTGATAACTCCCCCAGGACATGCCTGAAAACCAGAGGTAACTCAATGTATTTTTGATAAATAGAAACATGACCTTCTGGGGAGGGGTATATAATGGGTACTGGGCCTGGTGAGGTGGGTATAACGAGTACTGGGCCTGGGGAGGGGCGTATAACAGGGTACTGGGCCTTGGGAGGGTTGTATAACTGGGTACTGGGCCTGGGGAGGTGGGTATAACGGGTATTTGCCCTGTGGAGGGCGGTATAACGTGGTATTGGGGATGGGGTATAAGTGGTACAGGAGCTCTTGCGATACAGAGTATCACTGTCCCTGGTTACAAACACTTCATGTCTCCTGCAGATCAGGACACGCACGAAGGTGGTGCCCTTTGTGCCACCAGACGACGAGGCGGGCTACGAGGCGGACGACGAGGCATACGACAAAGCGGGCGTCAAGTGGAACAATGAGGTGGGCTACAAGGCGGCCGATGACGCAAACGTGGTGTACGATGACCAAGGAGCATACGACAGGTGTGGCCGGATCTGCTGCTTCATTTTTTTTAGGCGGAGGAGAAGACCCCGGGAGCAGGTAGGAGAATACGAGAGGTGCGGACAGATCTGCTGCTTCACCTTTTTTAGGCGGAGAAGAAGCCAGGAGCAGGTAGCAGAGGAGCCAGGGCGTAGATACAGGGGTATTCTAGGGGCCCTGAGAAGTTGGTTTGACTGCAGGAGAGGCAGATAAGATCAGGAAGGCTGCGGGAGGGGCAGGTACTAGAGGGAGATAGGGATATTGGGCGTGAGAGGGTGAGAGAGAACAAGGAGCAGGGCCGGAGCACGGGTTTCATGCGCCCGAGGCGAAACTTAAAATTTGTGCCCCAGTTGTATAAAAAATAATAAGATAAATAAAATAATAAAAAAAATAGTGGCATAGCTATCGGGGCTGCAGGGGGTGCGACCGCACCCCAGCGCGACGCAAAATAAAAATAAAAGGGCGCCAAAATACTGGATAAAAAAAAGAATAATAATATAAAAAAAAAGATAAATAAATAAAATAATAAGAGGAAAAAATAATAATGATTATTAATGCGCCCCTAGGACCTCTGCGCGCAAGGAGACCGCCTAATGGCCGGCCGGCCCTGCGAGGTATGCGGGAGGAAAAGGGGTGAATGGGATAGATATGCAGGGGGATGGGGGAGCAGGTGAGTTATACACAGGGGCACAAGGGCCCCATCACCCGCATCTCTATATACTGAGTGTGCCCCTGTGTAACACAACGCTGATCTGTGCTGCTCCATCTGATCTCACTGCGCACTGATCCAGGGACCACCCGATCGCCATTTAATGGGGTCAGGAAGGAATTTTTTCCCCCATTGCACAGCAGGGGTTATGTTTCGCCTTCCTCTGGATCACAGCAACAAACTGCCCTTTGTGCATGAATTATCAGTGAGATCTTTATACACCCAGCATTGGTCTTCACCCCTTTGCTGCCGGAGGGGCCTGCAATGCATTGCTCTGCGTGTTACTATATCGCTCTGCAATGTGCTGCAGGCCCCTCCCAGCAAAGAGATTAATTATTTAAATAAAATACTCTCTTTAATCAAACCTATGTGTAGTGTCTTTTCTATCCGTTGTATCTATTGCTAACAGCTCAGTGATTCTTCCCCAGGACACTGCACTAGTGTCACGCTGCCAAGCCCGGGTGTGAGGGAGATTTATAGGGTCACATATACAGTACACTTCTGCCAAAACACGAGTGCAAACAGGAAGCCCCTCTGATCTCATATCTTTTATTACACAAAACGGTATCAAAAAAGGTAAAAATAACATACATGGGATTCTGCTACAAATATCTCTCTAATTACAAACCAATTAGCAAATCATTCAGATTAGAGTCGAGCGAAAAGAAAGGGTTAAGTATCTCATGTACAGTATATGCAGTGTAGGCTGTTCTGCAGCATTACATGCAGGGGGCAAAGGTTAGGAGATATAAGTAATGCTGATCTCAGAGATGACCGGCTGACCTGCTCTACCGGCTGACCGGCTGACCTGCTCTACCGGCTGACCTGCTCTACCGGCTGACCTGCTCTACTGGCTGACCGGCTTCTCTTCTTTCAGCTAAATGACCTGAATTGTGGCCCCTGTATCTCCCAATTAAACGTTTTATTGGCATATTCTTGTTTGACTCGTTCTATACAGACATTTTCTATATATTCATTGTGGGATTTGATAACATCTGTAAGATCTCTCAGAATATCACATTCTGTACGTTTGTGCTGAAGATTTTTCCATTCTCAATTTACTTAATATTAGTTTTTGGCATCAATTATTTATATCGAGTCCAAAATACCTTTATACAGAATGCTGTTCCCTTTAGCCCACACATGCTGCTTCATTAAAGCCAATGGGTGGCACTTTATGCATTCTCAAACTTTTAGGCAACATCCCTTATTTCCAAAAGTGGGATTAAATCTGTGCATATTTAAATGGTTAATTTTCTTACTCAGACTCCTAAATCCCTCCCCAAATATATCCGTTTCACATAAAAGTGTGTGCGCTTCTCCTTCCGCCTAACTGGCACGTCGTCCTTACGGGCGCCACTCCGTGTAACTCCACGCTGCCCTCCAGTGGCAAAAGAAATAAGATACATTTACTATACTCGTCTGGCAGCTGCTCCCGTATAAGGTGGGTAACTCTGTATTAAGGGTCTTGGTAGACTATATTTTATACTTATGTCGGATAGATGAGGAATTAATATTCCTAACGGGTTATTGTGAGAGGCCTTAGATCTTATCCTATATGCACGCAGCCCTCGCCTCTCTGACCTTGAACACATACTTCAATCTGATTTTTTGAGACTTGAAACTGGATTTCCCAAAACAAACTGATTTTAAACACTGACAAGACTGTAGCAATGGTATTTGGGACCAGAGCTAAATTGCTAAAGCTGCCAATGACAGAGCTTCAGATAAAAACCAGCTCTAAAACCATCCTAGCCCCTGTTACTTGTTTGAAATATCTGGGCATTCAACTCCCATTTAACATTTGGGTTGCACATTGATACCCTGACATCCAAATCCTATGCCAAACTAGGTGTACTTTAAAGGAACAAATCCTCCCTAAGGCCCTCATGCAGTAAGCAGCGATAAGCCACTTATCACCAGCTTATCGCCAAAAAAGCCACACTGATACACACAAACACACAGATACAGACACACTGATACACACACACACACACACAGATACAGACACACTGATACACACACACACCCACTGATACACACACACACACACACACACACACACACACACACACACACACACACACACACACACACACACACACACACACACACACACACACACACACACACACAGAGATACACATACACACACACACACACACACACACACACACACAAGTACACACACACACACACACAAATACACACACACTGATACACATACACACACACTGATACACATACACACACACACACACACACACACACTGATACACATACACACACACACACACAGATACACACACTGATACACACACAGATACACACACACTGATATACACACCCACCCACTGATACACACACACACACACACACTAATTCACACACACACACACACACACACACACACACACACACACACACACACACACACACACACACACACACACACACACACACACACACACACACACACACACACTGATACACACACACACAGAGATACACCTCACCTCCCCCTGCACCGCCTACGACCGCGCAGCAACCACTGCCCGCCCCCGAGCCCATCTCCCACACCAAGGGGACGGGGGGAAGTGAGCACCGGGGGGCAAAGCTGTGAGCGCCAGGGGGGCAAAGGTGGGAGCGCCGTGGGGGCAAAGCTGTGAGCGCCGGGGGGGGCAAAGGTGGGAGCGCCGATGGGGCAATGGTGGGAGCGACGGGGGGGCAATGGTGGGAGCGACGGGGGGGGGGGGAAATGTACAAGGGGAACAAAGGTAGGCGCACCCCCGCTACCACCTCCTATTACCCACCCTGGCTGGGACCCGGGACAGAAAGGGGACACTCACCGCGAACAGAGAAGCCGGGAGCGGGAAGACACGTGTGCTCTGCACAAAGCGGAAGTCACGCCCCCGGCTTCCTCTGACCTGCCTGCAACCAATCCCCTGCGGGCCGGCCGGCATTCTAAGTCCCGCCCCCGGCATCATCATTCATCCAATCCCATGCGGGCCGGCCGGCATTGTAAGTCCCGCCCCCGGCATCATCATTCATCCAATCCCATGCGGGCCGGCCGGCATTCTAAGTCCCGCCCCCGGCATTCTCCTTCATTCAGTCTCCCCGGCAGCATTCACACACACACATAGAAAATACTTACCGGCCGCCGCATTCTCCTCACCGCCGCTGCCCCGCAATACCGGGACCAGGGACAAAAACCGGGACATAACCGGGACGGAGCTAATATCGGGACAGGGCAGAAAAAAACGGGACTGTCCCGGCAAAACCGGGACGAATGGTCACCCTACTTACAGACTATTCACTTGAGTGGACCATAAAGTGTTTTATAGAGGGAACTCTAAGTTGTCTTAAGATGCATTAAGATATATTATGTATGTAAATATTTATTTATATAGCGCTTTATAAGAGAGGCAATACAGTACAGAGAATTATAGTACAATAAGTGCAACAAACAAAATCAGACAATAGGAAAGGAAATCCCTGGCCTGCAGAGCTTACAGTCTTAATGCTAGATCCATGGAACTCTGTTGTGTTTACGCTATTAATGGGACATTCCTGAAATTGGTACCTGACCCTGTGTGGTAGGCAGAGACACAGGGGCAGTGCCTGCCAATATCATAAAGAGCAGTGCACTTTCTATTTAGTAGAAGTGTGTGTCAGAGTTAAGAGTTCAGTCCAGAGTTAGAGTCTGCTGAGTCTGTCACCTGGCTGGCCCAGGGTGACAGAGAGAGCCTATATCAATTGGCCGTTGGAGAAGGGGAGCCATCAGCCTCTGAGTAGAGCTGATGCAACCTTAGTTAGGGAGGTGGACCAATTCCTCTCACCCTGTTTAGGGGGCGAGGGAAGAGCTAGCCCCACCCTGGGTGCCCTTGACCTGGGGTGGTGGCAGGGACACAGAGACCATCCTGAGGGAGAGCAATCCTGTGTGGAGGAAGACACCCTGTACCTGATTGACAGTCTTGTTGCTGCTATTCTGCTGCTGTGAATAAAGAGCTGTGGCTGCTTTTAAAGATATACAGTGTGAGACTGGAATCTCTCATCCCCGAGGGGGGGGGGGGGGGACTCTCTGGAAGGATTCCACCCGTATTCCTGGGGCTCAGAGATGGAGGCGCTGCACCATTACATACATAGTTACATAGTTACATAGTAGATGAGGTTGAAAAAAGACGTACGTCCATCAAGTTCAACCTATGCTAAATTCAGACAACAGATACTTTATATCAATATCTATACTTACTTATTGATCCAGAGGAAGGCAAACAAAAAACCCCATTAAGGGGAAAAATTAATTCCTTCCTGACTCCAAGAATTGGCAATCGGATTAATCCCTGGATCAACATCCTTCCCATATATACTTATTTGGTATATCCCTGTATACCTTTCCCATCTAAAAAGATGTCCAACCTTTTTTTGAACAAATCTATTTTATCTGCCATCACAGTCTCCATGGGTAATGAATTCCACATTTTAACTGCCCTTACTGTAAAGAAACCTTTCCTTTGTTGCTGGTGAAATTTCCTTTCCTCCAACCTTAAGGGATGGCCCCGAGTCCTTTGTTCTGCCCGTGGGATGAATAGTTCTTTTGAAAGCTCCTTGTATTGTCCCTGAATATATTTGTATATAGTTATCATATCCCCTCTTAGACGCCTCTTTTCTAATGTAAATAAATCCAATATAGCTAGCCTCTCCTCATAAGTTAGAATGTCCATCCCCTTTATTAATTTGGTGGCTCTTCTCTGCACTCTCTCTAGTTCCATAATGTCTTTTCTTAGGATTGGTGCCCAAAATTGTACTTCATATTCAAGGTGTGGTCTTACTAATGCTTTGTAAAGGGGCATAATTATGTCTACTTCCCTTCCATCCATTGCCCGTTTGATGCAAGATAAGATATTGTTTGCCTTTGCAGCTACTGCATGACATTGGGCACTATTGCTAAGCCTGCTGTCTACAAGCACTCCTAAATCCTTCTCCATCAAGGATTCCCCCAATATATCTCCATTTAATTTGAAAGTCGCCTTTTTATTCTTGCATCCCAAATGCAAAACCTTACATTTATCTGTATTATACCTCATTTGCCATTTACCTGCCCACGTTTCCAGTCTCTCCAAGTCCTTCTGAAGAGAAATTTCATCCTGCTCTGATGAGACGGAGGCATTCACCCCAGAAACCTGATCCTGTCACCCCCATACCATCGTGGGAGACTCAGGCCCCCCTGTTGCCAGCAGGTATGCACCACACTCAGACACATAGCCAGACCCTAGTACAGAGGAGGGGGGCCCGATCTGCGATTGGCCCAGGGAAGGGGGGCTACATTGGGAATCAATGTTATTTTTCTTCATATTAATGGGTATCCTCAAAGCTAATGATATGCCAAAATGACGTCCATTAGCAAAACTACAATTGTTTCTTCACTTTTTCTGCTTGATGAATAGGGTGACCAGATTTCGAAAATGAAAAACCGGGACACCTTAACAAATAATTTATTAAACAAATTACATCACGTGACACCCCCCGTTGCCATGACAACAAGACACTCTGATGCCCCTGCAGTGTTAGTGTGTATAGAGGTGGGGGCTTTGCTTGGGCCCTTCAACTCTTACAGCCAAGGCATTATTGGCCAGGAATGCCCAGTTCGGAGGGGATTACTACTTCAAAATGTATTTGATTCGTAACATCAAAAAACTCTAATACCAATAACAAACAACCACAGACAATGATAATCTAAACCATCAAATAAAATGTCTACGGCCTTTGTTCAAGCATGTTTGCGGTACTTACCAGATAAATCAGTGCCTGCAATCCACGAGTGTATCCGCCTCTCCGAGCGTCTGTAAGCAATCCAGCGTTCCTGGTGTGTGGCTGAAGAGGTGAGGGACTCCCTCCTCTCAAACGGAAAAGAAGAGCAAAAAATAGAGTTGGAACATACCTATCATACAGGGATGAGAGAGAGAGACAGAGAATGAGAGAGAGACAGAGAATGAGAGAGAGACAGAGAATGAGAGAGAGACAGAGAATGAGAGAGAGACAGAGAGAGAGAGAGACAGAGAATGAGAGAGAGACAGAGAATGAGAGAGAGACAGAGAATGAGAGAGAGACAGAGAGAGAGAGACAGAGAATGAGAGAGAGACACAGAGAGAGAGACAGACACAGAGAGAGAGAGAGACAAAAGTAATGTACTGTATAACCATTATACCGTACCCCCTAGTATTCGTGTAATCATTGTCCCACACCCCCTATTACTCACGCTTTGGCAATACTGAAATGTTCTTTTGACATGCCAATCAAGCTGATTTGATTTGAGAGACACAGAGACACACACAGAGACACAGAGAGAGACAGAGATACAGAGACACACACAGAGACACACAGAGAGAAACAGAGACACACAGAGAGAGACAGAGACACAGAGAGAGAGACAGAGACACAGAGAGAGAGAGAGAGAGACACACAGAGAGAGACAGAGACACACAGAGAGAGACAGAGACACAGAGAGACACACACAGAGAGACAGAGACACACAGAGACACACAGAGAGAGACAGAGACACACAGAGAGAGACAGAGACACACAGAGAGAGACAGAGACACAGAGAGAGAGAGAGACACGGGCCTATTTAGTAAGCGTCGATAAGGCTGCGTCTATAGTATTTCAGACGGAGGGAAGGCACACACGCTGCAATACACTTGCTGAAGCCTGAGCTTTTTTATGGCTTTGCAGGGTATGCAGCGGGTGCGATTGGGGGCGTGGTAATAAATATTTGGAGGCGTGGCAATAACGTTCCGGCGCGGACGTCACTTCCCTACCTCACATCCCGATCCACCGGCATTTTTTCAGATGCAGCATCTGAAGCACTGTGCAGACAAGAAGAAAAATGCACACAATGCGCACCAGAGATTAAAATATAGTAAATTATTTATTAATAAAACAAGAAATAACCGAGGGGGATCCAACCCCACCTCAGTACTTTCTTTTCGTTCCTATTACCACACTATACGTCCTGACGCCGGAAGGGAAGTTGGTACGCGACCAAGACGAGACACCGGATTTACAGTGGAACCACAACATACCCCAGATTGCTGGAGGACCACACTGCGAGGGGCGCAGCCTATCGAGTTTCCCGGTCATCGTCCAAAGTCTGGAGCTGCGGATTGACCACCGGATTACCACGGAGCACGAGCCTGTCTCACACAATGCTTTTACCAAACGGGCGTTTGTGAGTTTGCTATTTTTATCTTGTCCAGGAAATGAAATTGTTAAACCGAATTTACACATGGAGCGGGCGCTTTCTCTTCTTTTTTTTTGTTTAGATATCTATCGAGGAGGTGGTTGTTTCCCTGAAGAGAGCTGCCAGGGCTCCAGAGGACACCCGAATTGGATCCTTTTATGATTGAGTTATAACATAGCTATTAGAGCTAGGTTTCTGGACTTTTATTGTGTTTAGGCATAGTGTTTATTATTATTTTATTACAGCTACTTTTTAGTAATTGCACTGTTATTAATTCTGACCACTAATTCTCACTGCCATTATAATCTCTCTCTAGCCACAACCAAATTGCTATATCAGCTATATTATTTATTGGTTATACCAGGGGAGCACAAACTTTTGCAGCTCACCCCCCTGCCTACCCTCTGCTGGTGCTCGCGCCCCCCCCCTTACCTTGATGCGGCGTCACGTGACCTGCAGCGGCATTTGACGAGGGTGACGTCACATGACCCCGCGGCATAATTTAACATACTGTGCTATATGTATGCACACACAGCTGTCTCTTACACATACAAATACTGTTTTTACATCCATATACATCAATAGGGACCACAAAGTATCCACACACACTTTTAGTTGTGCTACAAACTCTCACATTTCCACACCCACCCACACCATTTATATCCACTCCCACTCCACACACACCTTTTGTAAAGCACTGTATATACTGTGGGCTCTCCATTCATTTTCATTCACACTGATACACATACACACTCTTTCATCACTTGCTTTCAGGAACCTTTTGACACCTCTAGGCATACACACCCATCACACCGGGGGAAGGACAAGCACAGATAACATTCCAAGAGACACTGTTTTTAAGTATACCTTTTGCTTGCTTCATTCATTGTAACATCGCCGGAAGAAGAGATCAGTGTATCTCGAAAGCTCGCACAAATAAAAGCATTTCGTTAGCCACAGAACGGTATCATCTATTTATTTTTTGATTATTGAAGCTCGGCTAACACGGTACTGATACCTCTATATATATATATTGCGCGCGCACACACACATATAACGTTTTATCCAACTTTTTCATTTATCATTTGTAGAGAAAATGAACAATGTCGCCAGAAGTGCTATTTTTCAAAATGTAACATCTCTACTAATTAGTGTAAAATGATACTTCATATAAAGCAGGTTATGGGACCCAGTATAAAATGACCTTCATGTTTCTTATCGCATCCCAGTATATGGATACTTTCTATTATCACAAGCTGCTAACATGTGACAGGGCTCAGAGTCTGAGCCCAGAATGTGACATACAGAACATTCTCATTCTAAATTTCAAAAAATATTGTGTTTATTTCTGACCTGACTGCCGTGGTTACAGCTCAACCACTCTGTTCTACTGTATGTCACCACTTTCTGCCACAACCAGCTGACGGTGGATCTGCAAGGAGTTCAACGCTCATTGGCATCACATCTGTGGCTTGGTTGACGTATCATTTCTCCAGCTTTTTATTGTATTGTTTTTAAATAGATTATATTTATTTAGTTGAATAGATATTTATTTAGTTTAATAGATTATATTTCTAAGTTTAATAAGTTATATTTCTTAGTTTAATAAATTATATTTCTTAGTTTAATAAGTTATATTTCTTAGTTTAATAAGTTATATTTGTTAGTTAATAGATTATATTTGTTAGCACAGTAGATTATATTTACTAGTATTTAAGTCTCCCCCTCAGTGCCCCATTAGGACACGTGCGCATATTTCACATCTTTTCGGAGTCGCTTATTTTTTAGACCCTCGGAGCCGAAACCTAAAGGGGTCAGCTAAGAAAGTTCGGATCAAGAGGAGCCGCACAGCTTAAAGACAGAACATTTCCAAGGGAGATGGAGACAATTTGGGTAAGATCTGATTAAAGGACAACCTTTGAGGAAGGAAAGGGTGATGGGGGAGTCTAAGAGGGGGGTGAGAGAGCAAGGTGGTGTGTCAGATTGGGGCAGAGCAAGAGAACGCAAAAATGATGGGGATTTGCTGCACACCAAAAAAAAACAATAAGTAGTGATACTTTTACCGGTGCCCCTTAGCCTCAGGGAAGACCGGCATTTCGTCCAATGGATACAATATGATTGATGGGAAAGGGCACACGGATTTGAATAAAAAAAGATAATTTATTGTGCCACAGACTACAATGTTTCGGCTGCTGGCCTTTCTTTGCTGGATTTAGTGGGTTTAGCCACTTTACCTGAGAAAGACCAGCAGGCCGAAATGTTGCTGTCTATGGCAGTGCAAGAGAAAACAGGTTGGGAGGGGTGGGTTCTCGCAAAGTCGCCGACCCATGGGTGAGTGTCTCCGGTGGAAACTAGTCCTGGACCCCGGGAAAGCTGTCTGTGGCCCATACAAGCTGAGTAGCATGTAGAAAGGACACATGTATGTTCAGAATGAGTTAGCATGGTATTTTGAGAGGCACCATAGCAGGTCAGTGCAAGTCAGTGCAGAGCACTGCAAGGTCAGTCAATATGAGGAAGGGTCCGATGGAGGAGTTGGAGGGTCCCAGAATATCTCTTAAAGCAGGGGTGCGCAAATCGAGGGGCACGACATTTTCTTGGGAGGAGGGGCTCGGCGCTTACAGAGGCCCCTCGCTCTTCCCCACAGCATTTAAATTAAATGCCGGCGATCGCGCACAAGGCCTCTGTAAGTTCCCTTTCCTTGTCTCCGGCGGCTTCTGGCGACAGCAACGTGGCGTCACATGATGTGGCATTGCCATAGCAACGTCATATCACATGACATCGTTACATCAGAACATCGGAGACAAGGTGGGGAAGGTGGAGGGGGGAGCAGGGGGAAAAGGTTGTGCAACCCTGTCTTAAAGCATTGTCTTGCATACAGATCAGAGGCCAAGAATGGATATGGATATCCGATGTGAAGCCGGAAATAAGACAGAAAAGACCGTTTCGGGGGAAGAAGGTGAGTGATGAAATAGCCGTCACTGTGCAACTCTTCCAATTACCTGCAACTTCATGCAGAGAAATAGCAACGCTTGTTTTTAACGTGCGAAGCGCCTAATGGGGAATTCAACTGCTGAGAGGTTAAGGGAGTTACTAACCCAAACTCTGTTTCTGTGTCTCTGTGATAACTCCCCCAGGACATGCCTGAAAACCAGAGGTAACTCAATGTATTTTTGATAAATAGAAACATGACCTTCTGGGGAGGGGTATATAATGGGTACTGGGCCTGGTGAGCTGGGTATAACGGGTACTGGGCCTGGTGAGGTGGGTATAACGACTACTGGGCCTGGGGAGGGGCGTATAACAGGGTACTGGGCCTTGGGAGGGTTGTATAACTGGATACTGGGCCTGGGGAGGTGGGTATAACGGGTATTTGCCCTGTGGAGGGCGGTATAACGTGGTATTGGGGATGGGGTAAAAGTGGCACAGGAGCTCTTGCGATACAGATTATCACTGTCCCTGGTTACAAACACTTCATGTCTCCTGCAGGTCAGGACACGCACGAAGGTGGTGCCCTTTGTGCCACCAGACGACGAGGCGGGCTACGAGGCAGACGACGAGCCATACGACAAAGCGGGCGTCAAGTGGAACAATGAGGTGGGCTACAAGGCGGCCGATGACGCAGACGTGGTGTACGATGACCAAGGAGCATACGACAGGTGTGGCCGGATCTGCTGCTTCACCTTTTTTAGGCGGAGGAGAAGACCCCGGGAGCAGGTAGGAGAATACGAGAGGTGCGGACAGATCTGCTGCTTCACCTTTTTTAGGCAGAGAAGAAGCCAGGAGCAGGTAGCAGAGGAGCCAGGGCATAGATACAGGGGTATTCTAGGGGCCCTGAGAAGTTGGTTTGACCGCAGGAGAGGCAGATAAGATCAGGAAGGCTGCGGGAGGGGCAGGTACTAGAGGGAGATAGGGATATTGGGCGTGAGAGGGTGAGAGAGAACAAGGAGCAGGGCCGGAGCACGGGTTTCATGCGCCCGAGGCAAAACTTAAAATTTGTGCCCCAGTTGTATAAAAAATAATAAGATAAATAAAATAATAAAATAAATAGTGGCGTTGCTATCGGGGCTGCAGGGGGTTAGACCGCACCCAAGCGCGACGCAAAATAAAAATAAAAGGGCGCCAAAATACTGGATAAAAAAAATAATAATAATTTTTAAAAAAAGATAAATAAATAAAATAATAAGTGGAAAAAATAATA
Organism: Ascaphus truei; assembly: GCF_040206685.1. Classification (NCBI taxonomy): domain Eukaryota; kingdom Metazoa; phylum Chordata; class Amphibia; order Anura; family Ascaphidae; genus Ascaphus; species Ascaphus truei. The sequence continues at coordinate 41,246,507 of NC_134497.1, forward strand.
ATGATTATTAATGCGCCCCTAGGACCTCTGCGCGCTAGGCGACCGCCTAATGGCCGGCTGGCCCTGCGAGGTATGCGGGAGGAAAAGGGGTGAATGGGATAGATATGCAGGGGGATGGGGGAGCAGGTGAGTTATACACAGGGGCACAAGGGCCCCATCACCCGCATCTCTATATACTGAGTGTGCCCCTGTGTATAACAACGCTGATCTGTGCTGCTCCATCTGATCTCACTGCGCAGTGATCCAAGGACCATCCGATCGCCATTTAATGGGGTCAGGAAGGAATTTTTTCCCCCCATTGCACAGCAGGGGTTATGTTTCGCCTTCCTCTGGATCACAGCAACAAACTGCCCTTTGTGCATGAATTATCAGTGAGATCTTTATACACCCTGCATTGGTCTTCACCCCTTTGCTGCCAAGGGGCCTGCAATGCACTGCTCTGCGTGTTACTATATCGCTCTGCAATGTGCTGCAGGCCCCTCCCAGCAAAGAGATTCATTATTTCAATAAAATACTCTCTTTAATCAAACCTATGTGTAGTGTCTTTTCTATCCGTTGTATCTATTGCTAACAGCTCAGTGATTCTTCCCCAGATCGCTGCACTAGTGTCACGCTTCCAAGCCCGGGTGTGAGGGAGATTTATAGGGTCACATATACACTTCTGCCAAAACACGAGTGCAAACAGGAAGCCCCTCTGATCTCATATCTTTTATTACACAAAACGGTATCTAAAAAGGTAAAAAGAACATACATGGGATTCTGCTACAAATATCTCTCTAATTACAAATCAATTTGCAAATCATTCAGATTAGAGTCGAGCGAAAAGAAAGGGTTAAGTATCTCATGTACAGTATATACATATATACAGTGTAGGCTGTTCTGAAGCATTACATGCAGGGGGCAAAGGTTAGGAGATATAAGTAATGCTGATCTCAGAGCTGACCGGCTGACCTGCTCTACCGGCTGACCTGCTCTACTGGCTGACCTGCTCTACCGGCTGACCGGCTTCTCTTCTTTCAGCTAAATGACCTGAATTGTGGCCCCTGTATCTCCCAATTAAACGTTTTATTGGCATATTCTTGTTTGACTCGTTCTATACAGACATTTTCTATATATTCATTGTGGGATTTGATAACATCTGTAAGATCTCTCAGAATATCACATTCTGTACGTTTGTGTTGAAGATTTTTCCATTCTCAATTTACTTAATATTAGTTTTTGGCATCAATTATTTATATCGAGTCCAAAATACCTTTATACAGAATGCTGTTCCCTTTAGCCCACAAATGCTGCTTCATTAAAGCCCAGGGGTGGCACTTGATGCATTCTCAAACTTTTAGGCAACATCCCTAATTACCAAAAGTGGGATTAAATCTGTGCATATTTAAATGGTTAATTTTCTCACTCAGACTCCTAAATCCCTCCCCAAATATATCCGTTTCACATAAAAGTGTGTGCGCTTCTCCTTCCGTCTAACTGGCACGTCGTCCTTACGGGCGCCACTCCGTGTAACTCCACGCTGCCCTCCAGTGGCAAAAGAAATAAGATACATTTACTATACTCGTCTGGCAGCTGCTCCCGTATAAGGTGGTTAACTCTGTATTAGGGGTCTTGGTAGACTATATATTATACTTATGTCGGATAGATGAGGAATTAATATTCCTAACGGGTTATTGTGAGAGGCCTTAGATCTTATCCTATATGCACGCAGCCCTCGCCTCTCTGACCTTGAACACGTACTTCAATCTGATTTTTTGAGACTTGAAACTGGATTTCTTAAAACAAACTGATTTTAAACACTGACAAGACTGTAACAATGGTATTTGGGACCAGAGCTAAATTGCTAAAGCTGCCAATGACAGAGCTTCAGATAAAAACCAGCTCTAATACCATCCTAGCCCCTGTTACTGGTTTGAAATATCTGGGCATATAGTTCAACTCCCATTTAACATTTGGGTTGCACATTGATACCATGACATCCAAATCCTATGCCAAACTAGGTGTACTTTACAGGAACAAATCCTCCCTAAGGCCCTCATGCAGTAATCGCCTACAGCGATACAGTAAGCCCAGAGAAGCTGGCGATTAGAGCAAAAATAACCGGGTTTTTTTTGCCGGAAAATAAATAAATAAAATCGGCAGACGCGCGGTGATAAGCCACTTTTCGGCACTGATCGCCAGTTTTTCAAACACGCTCAATTCTATAAGCCCTGATCAGCTTATTGCGGCTGATCGCCACTTTAAAATTGCTGTTTCTTCTCCAAATTGTCCAGCCACAAAAGTTGGCAAGAAGGTGGGGTGAAGCTGCGATGAAAATAAAATGCATGTGTCCCAGAGCTGATATCCATTAATATCAGCAAAAGAGACCCCCGGCATGAATCCGATGCATAAAAAATGCATTTACAGGCAACATCACTAACGCCAAGGCAATGAAGGGGTTATATACCCGTGCCAGGCTTATTGCGGGTAGCGGGGGTGGGTGAAGGTGGTATTTGGCCCTGGGTGGGTGTTTAGGCCTTGCCAGGGGGTTGCGGGATGACTTAACCTCTTCTTTAACTTAGCGGTTAATACCGCTAAGGTAATGAAGGGGTCAACCCCTCCCGCTTCCCCCCCACCCTGTAGGCCTAAACACCCATCCTTGGGGACAATACCCCGTTCACCCACCTCCGCTACCCACAATAAACAAAAATACACATAACAGCCCCACTGGCCCCCTCCTAGGTCCCTAATAAACCATTACAATATTCATAAAACCATTATTTTGTTTACACCCAGGATTATTACATGGGATTAGGGCTATGTTATTCAGTGAGGGGTTGTATGTTTGTATTCGTAGGGACAGGCAAGGCCGGAGCCAAATGGGGTTCTCCTGCCTCTGTCCTCCCTGTCTCCTGACCCTTCCTGTAGCCAGACAAAGAAGAAGAAGCAGCAGGCACACGGTCTTACTCAAAGGAGGTTTAATATGCCATAAAGTCCAACGTTTCGGCAGTCAAGGTGAAGGCTACAAACACAAGAAACAGTCACAATATATACCACCCCCCTGATACTCACCCCTCCCCGCTCTGCCACATAACCAGGATGTTGACGCCCACCTGATGACATCAGAGCTACCATATGGCGCCCCCTAGTGACGTCAGACGTCTAGGTCTAAATCCCTGGCAATACAGCATAGAGCTGTCTTGGAGGACTGCAGCCACAGCCACACCTCTCCCCAGACTGAACACTCCCCCATGATGACGTCAGCGTGACCCGGCAGTCAGGGGGGGTAAGGGGGGGCGGGCGTGCACCAATCAAGTCTGTACTCACAGGGCTGGACAAAGATGTATCCGTCGCCATGGGATCAGTGTCAGAGCAGGGAGGAGTGAGACACTCCTATAAATCACCCTGAAAGTGTAAATAAACCACACACCAAAATATTAATAAAGCATATGTGCACAAAACTAATACAGCAATATACTATTAAAAACATGTGACTGTATACTGCTGATGACATCAGTATAATCCTGCAAAGTTACAGTGAAATTCCACATAAGAATATGCAGTACATCAGTATTTAGAATATACTAGTGTGTACCTAGGTCAGAAATGGGTACACACAACCAGGGGGGGGGGGGGGAAGGGAGGATGGGGAAGGGGGAGGGAGGGGAAGGGGGGGGGAGGGAGGGGAAGGGGGAGGGAGGGGAAAAAAAGAAGGGAAAAAAACACACAAAAAGGATAATCTTCCCAATTGGTAAGTGCAGAGTCCATGGATGGTGCAAGATCAAATATGCCTGTAGAAAGACAAAAAATTACCTTCTATTAAGGAAGCATTTTAAATTCTGTTGCTCATTAAGACCCATACCGTTGCTGGTATTTAAAGCATGTATCCAGAATGCTTCACGTCTCAATGAGAAAGTCTCCCTATCTGGAGTGCCTTGTCTAGGTGCTACTGTCTCAATACCCATGATGCGTAAAGAGGCAACATTATGATTGTGTTCCACACAGTGTTGCACAAGAATAGAGGGATCCGTACCTTTTCGAATTACACTTTTATGTTCAATGAACCTTGTTTTTAACATTCTTATGGTCTTACCCACATAAGGAGGACCACATGGACACTTTATTACGTACACTACATATTCAGATCTACATGTGATTCTATTTTTGATTTTTATGATCCTCCCGCTTTGGGGGTGACTGAATTGACTACCGGTAGTCAGACTGTTACAGACCGAGCAGCTCATGCATCTAAAGTTACCCTGTCTGCCACCCTCCAGAAAATGAGGAGTTCTGTAGTTACCCTCATTATCTGCATGTATCAGGCTATCCGCCAGATTTCTCCCTCTTTTGAATGCCACCATTGGTGGTACACAGCAACTTTCAGATAATATATCATCATTTTGCAGAATATGCCAGTGTTTAAGAATGGTAGATTTAATAAAACCACCAGCTTGACTGTATATAGTGGTAAATACAAGCCCGTCCTCCTTCTTATTTTTGGTAGCACTTACTGCTGCGACACACTTTATTCGAGCAAATACCCAGTATGTACCTGGCAGATACCTGGAATGCGCCGCTCCTCACCTCTGACAAGCCCCGTTGCGTTTGCCTTCCCAGCCTGGGTTCATGCCTGGATGACGGGCGGCTGATCTGTTAAATGATAATGATTAGGATTTAATAGGCTGCAATGCTTCGCGTGTCTACCAGATGGCATAAATTCATGAATTGTAATGCAGTATATATATATATATATATACTGTGCAGTATTGCAGCCAACGGGAATAAAATGCTTCAATCCCTGCCTGGAAAATACCTCAATGCACTCGGGCAGAAAACAGTCACAAACCTCAATACACCCGGGTATACCCGAATTCGTGGGACTAGCCGAGCTCGAATAAAGTGTGTCGCCAGTGTACCTCTTTATCCAGTGCCCGGTCTAACACAGCAGGAGGATATACGCAGGAAGATATCCCCTAGCCAGGAATCTACCACGTAGTTCTCCAATAGCTGGTTCAATATGATCCTTCCTGCTCGTGATTTTGCAGACCTGGACTTTCTGTAAAAAAGGTAATGCATCAATAAGAGAAGGAGGATGATGGCTATCTGCCCTTAAAATTGCATTTCTGTCTGTATCCTTTCTAAAAAGATCAGTATGTAACTCCCCATTAGTCTGTGTAATGAGGACATCTAAAAAAGAGAGTTGCTGTGTACTCCATGTATTAGTGAGGAGGACCGGTGAATGGAGACCATTAAGATACTCAAAAAAAGATAACAGCTGATCCTCCGTACCTGTCCATATGAAAAACATCATCAATATATCTGTAATAGCTTTTAATATGCACTAAAAAGTCTGATTTGTAGATGTACTGCTCTTCGAAATGTGTCATGTATATGTTGGCGTAAGCAGGGGCCATATTACTGCCCATTGCTGTCCCCTTAATCTGCAGGAAGAAATCACTCTCAAATCTAAAATAATTTTTATAGAGAATGAAATGTAAAATGAGCATAATGTATTCAATTGGAACAGTATCACTATAATGGCGAATGAGGGTGGCATTGATTATCTCAAGACCTTCAACATGGGGGATTATTGTATAAAGGCTAGACACATCTAAACTAACCAGAATATGATTAGTCCCATCACCAGGTAAGTTTTTTAATTTGTCAAGGAAATCAAACGTGTCTTTGATGTATGAGTTGGCTGTCTGTGCTATAGGTTGTAGAAATGTGTCTACAAATTTTGCAAGGGGTTGATTTAATGAATTAATAGCAGCTATAATAGGCCGCCCCGGGGGATTGTTTAAATTCTTGTGTATTTTGGGCAAGGTATAGAAAATAGGGCATTTAGGATGCAACATAGTTAGAAACTCAGATTCAGGCTCTGTTATCCACCGGTTATTAACCCCCATTTGGATAATTTCCTTAATTTCTCTCGCATAGATAAAGGTAGGGTCCCTATCCAATTTAATGTAGCAGTTAATGCCACTCAGTTGTCTGATGGTTTCAGCCTTATAATTTGAGTAATTCTGCACTACTAGGGCACCCCCCTTGTCCGCACGCTTAATAATAATCTCATTATTATTAGTCAACATTTTTAATGCTTCCTTTTCCTGAACAGACATATTGTATGTAGCCCTATGTTTGTTTTTTTTGTACCTTGCAATGTCCCCCTTAACCCGTCGTATATATGTGCAGACTGATTGATTTTTAAATGGCGGGACAAAAGTGGATTTGAGCTTGCACATTTTGGTACCTTGATAAGAAGCCGAATTATCTGTCCCTTGCTGGTCAGTGGCCAAATTAACTGTCCCTTGTTGTTCATAGGAGGATTACCTGTCCCTGGTTGGATATTGAAATGCACCGATTCTGTAGACCTGTTAGAAAAAAATGATTTAAGGTTTAATACACGTTCGAATTTAAATAGGTCAACCTCCAATTCAAAATCATTAAACAATGTAGTAGGTACATATGAGGGCCCCCTAGCTAAGACAGACATTTCACATTGATTAAGAGTGTAATCAGACAGATTAACAACCAAGGTGTCCATACTCATTTCTGCTCCGTTGTACGTAGGGGATAGGGTGATCTTCCCTTTCCCCTGGCCCCCGCGTCTAATTTTCCTTTTCCTTTCTCCTTGTCCTTGGATTGGCCTAAAAAAGGGGCCGGACTTTGGCCTCTCTGACGTTCTGTTGAGGAATGGGCTTCAGAGTCACTGGTGTGGACTTCTTGGACTCCCTGGGATGCTCTCCCTCTTTGGTTCTTGCGTTGTTTGGGGTCTTGCTTCAGCCACGGGTATACTCTTCCATCTTTATAGTCATTAACAACTTTTTTGAATTTCAACTTCTTAAAGTGAATAAGATCACTTTTAATTTTTTTCCAGCTTGGTCTTAAGACTATCCAATGATTGTACAACATCCGTACCAGGGCTAGACTGTTCAATGAGGATTTCCACTTTGAGTATATCCTTCCTTGTGTGGCTAAGTTGTTCCCCCACCTCCTCAATAACCAAAATATTCAAGTCCAAAGAGGCCCTATTAAAGCTGCAGTTCAGTCTTTTTTTTATTTTATTTATTTTTTTACTTCAATAGTTTCATGTGTGCAATCTCTAATTACCTAAAGAACTGTATAGCTGCAGGTCAATTCGTTCTCCATGTATTGATAGGCGAAATTTGGTGACATAATTAGTGAAGGGATCTGTTTTTCTTCTGCTTCTGTCTCTCAGTGGAAGCTCATGAATATTCATGAGCACTCCTGCATTGACATGTGCTAGAGGGAGGGCAGGGCTGACAAAGGGGTGTGCCAGGGCTTGTGACAGGACATGAAGGGGCAGTGCCTTAGCAAATGGCTGTTAAAATAGAATACAAGAAAATTGGTCTTTCAAAGTTGTTTTTTTAAAAACAGAAAATGCTAAAAGTATTTTTTCTTACTACAGAACTGATTTATTAAAAAAAACACACATGCAGGATATTGACTGAACTGCAGCTTTAAAGCATTGTCCTGCATACAGATCAGAGGCGAAGAATGGATATGGATACCCGATGTGAAGCTGGAAATAAGACCGAGAACAATACCGAAAAGACCGTTTCGAGTGATGAAATAGCCGTCACTGTGTAACTCTTCCAATTACACTGGCGACACACTTTATTCGAGCTTGGCTAGTCCCACGAATTCGGGTATACCCGGGTGTATTGAGGTTTGTGACTGTTTTCTGCCCGAGTACATTGAGTTATTTTTCAGGCAGGGATTGAAGCATTTTATTCCCGCTGGCTGCAATACTGCACAGTATATATATATACACTGCATTACAATTCATGAATTTATGCCATCTGGTAGACACGCGAAGCATTGCAGCCTATTAAATCCTAATCATCCTCATTTAACAGATCAGCCGCCCATCAGCCAGGCATGAACCCAGGCTGGGAAGGCAAATGCAACGGGGCTTGTCAGAGGTGAGGAGCGGCGCATTCCAGGTATCTGCCAGGTACATACCGGGTATTTGCTCGAATAAAGTGTGTCGGTGCAGTACCTGCAACTTCATGCAAAGAAATAGCAACGCTTGTTTTTAACGTGGTAGCGCCAAGGGGGAATTCAACTGCTGAGAGGTTAAGGAAGTTACTCACCCAAACTCAGCGACGCTTCTGTGTCTCTGTGATAACTCCCCCAGGACATGCCTGGAAACCAGAGGTAACTCAATGTATTTTTGATAAATAGAAACTTGACCTCGGAGACTGTGAGACACCCTCTCCTTCCCCCCCTTCCCTTGGCTTCCCAAACCCCACCATAACCAATACATAAATAACCACAAACACGAGGTCTGGCGGCCGCTGCTTTTTAGTAAAACTTCAATTAACCTAATTAGTGCCAACCCCCTGCCAGAGTGCTCGCTCATTGGGTAAAGGCCAAAGGTACCCGGATCCAATGGCCCGTAACTCCCCCCTAGCCGGGCCCCGCCTGTCTGGCGAGAATGGGCCCAGGAACGCACGTGTAAATGAGCCGCGCCCACTCGCCATTCCCAGCCACCTTTTATTTTATTTCTGTTATTCATTTTCATTGTTTATTTATTCTTTTTTTTCTTTTAAACACGTACAACCAACATATTTACCAGTATTCACAATAAAGGGCAGGGTGGGCGGGACTCCCATGGCAGGGCGTAGACTGACCCCGCGCCTCTGTCTAATTCTAACCTCCCTGGCCCTTCCCCTGGCTGTGTCACGTCACTGCCAGAGGGGGGGGTGGGGGGGGGAAGGCCGGGGGGGACGTAGTCCATACTCACAGGTAAGGGAGAGCCTAGTCCCTCTGGTCATAGCGCCCGGTCACCGAGGGCTCAAGGCTACTTTTCTGGGTTATTTTGAAACGAGCTACACTGGGGAATATTTAGGGGTCTCCCCAAACAAAGAGAGAACATTTAGGGGTCTCTCCAGACACAGAGAACCCCACACACTTAGATCTGAGGTTTGTGCCCCTATTAGGCCTGGGCCTATTAGTAAGTTCAAGCTCGCTGAGGTGGGCTGAGCCGCGCTGAGCAGATGCACAAACCCCCTGCATCTGTCACCAGCGTGGCTATAGTTTCCCCCTCCGCATGCGTGCTCATGCGTGCAAAGGCTCAGAAACTTTGCCGAGACAGGCAAGTTTCAAATTTGCCGCTCGGGGAAGCGAAGAAGCGGTCACGTGACCGCTCCCATCCAATGGGAGCGGGGACTAGCCCCGCTTCCCGCTCCGCCTCCTGACACGCCTCCGCTCTGCCACTGCTCCGCCTCCACCCCGCCCCCAGAGCGCGCTTACTGCCTCGCCTGCAAGGACAGAAAAAAACACCATTTTCAGCAGGCGAGGCAGAGCAGGAGCGCGGCTCAGCGCGGCTGAACCCTCTATGTCCCAGGCCTTACATGGGGGGGGGGGAGAGAAATACATAGAAACAAAAATAAGGAGGGACAGAGATAAATAAAAGAGATAAGATTAAAGGGGGAGAGAGACTGACAGGAGAGGGAAAGGAAAGGCAGAGAGTAGGGAGACTTCTCACCCAAGGTGATGAAACAGCTGTGACACATGGACACCTACTCTGGGAAACCTTCCACTATCCATGTGACATTACACCTCCACCGTAGGGGGTCCTGCGTCTGGGGAGGGTGTGTGTAAAGGATCCTGGGGAGGGACGTATAACGGAGTTCTGGGGAGGGGTATATAATGGGTACTGGGCCTGGTGAGGTGGGTATAACAGGGTATTGGGCCTGGGGAGGGGTGTATAACAGGGTACTGGGCCTTGGGAGGGGTGTATAACAGGGTACTGGGCCTGGGGATGGGTATATAACAGGGTACTGGGCCTGGGGAGGGGTGTATAACAGGGTACTGGGCCTGGAGAGGGGTGTATAACAGGGTATTGGGCCTTGGGAGGGGTGTATAACAGGGTATTGGGCCTGGGGAGGGGTGTATAACTGGGTACTGGGCCTGGGGAGGTGGTTATAACGGGTATTTGCCCTGTGGAGGGCGGTATATCGTGGTATTGGGGAGGGGGTATAGGTGGCACAGGAGCTCTTGCGATACAGAGTATCACTGTCCCTGGTTACAAACACTTCATGTCTCCTGCAGGTCAGGACACGCACAAAGGTGGAGCCCTTCGTGCCACCAGACGACGAGGCGGGCTACGAGGCAGACGATGAGGCATACGACAAAGCGGGCGTCAAGTGGTGCGAAGAGGTGGGCTACAAGGTGGCCGATGAGGCAGACGACGAAGCGGATGTCAAGTCTGGCGACGAGGTGGGACATGGCGAAGGAGAATACGAGAGGTGTGGACGGATCTGCTGCTTCACCTTTTTTAGGCGGAGAAGAAACCGGGAGCAGGTAGCAGAGGAGCCAGGGCGTAGATACAGGGGTTTTCTAGGGGCCCTGAGAAGTTGGTTTGACCGCAGGAGAGGCAGATAAGATCAGGAAGGCTGCGGGAGGAGCAGGTACTAGAGGGAGATAGGGATATTGGGCGTGAGAGGGTGAGAGAGAACAAGGAGCAGGGCCGGAGCACGGGTTTCATGCGCCCGAGGCGAAACTTAAACGGCCGGCCCTGCGAGGTATGCGGGAGGAAAAGGGGTGAATGGGATAGATATGCAGGGGGATGGGGTAGCAGGTGAGTTATACACAGGGGCACAAGGGCCCCGTCACCCTCATCTCTATATACCGAGTGTGTCCCTGTGTATAAAAACGCTGATCTGTGCTGCTCCATCTGATCTCACTGCGCAGTGTTCCAGGGACCATCCGATCGCCATTTAATGGGGTCAGGAAGGAATTTTTTCCCCCATTGCACAGCATGGGTTATGTTTCGCCTTCCTCTGGATCACAGCAACAAACTGCCCTTTGTGCATGAATTATCAGTGAGATCTTTATACACCCTGCATTGGTCTTCACCCCTTCGCTGCCAGAGGGGCCTGCAGTGCATTGCTCTGCGTGTTACTATATCGCTCTGCAATGTGCTGCAGGCCCCTCCCAGCAAAGAGATTAATTATTTAAATAAAATACTCTCTTTAATCAAACATATGTGTAGTGTCATTTCTATCCGTTGTATCTATTGCTAACAGCTCAGTGATTCTTCCCCAGGACGCTGCACTAGTGTCACGCTGCCAAGCCCGGGTGTGAAGAAGGTTTATAGGGTTACATACTGCACCGACACACTTTATTCGAGCAAATGCCCGGTTTGTATCTGGCAGATACCTGGAATCCGCCGCTGCTCACCTCTTGCATGCTGCGTTGCGTTTGCCTTCCCAGCCACGGTTCATGCCTGGCTGACGGGCGGCTGATCTGTTAAATGATAACGAGAAGAATTTACTAGGCTGCAATGTTTCGTTTGTCCACCAGATGGCATAAACTCATGACTTAAGTAATGTGTGGGCTTTGCAAGTTGTTTCGTTTACAAAAAAAGTTACTTTATCCCAGTACAGTATGCTACAGTATTGTAACTTGTCCTTGAGACTGAAGGAAGAGTTGCAAAAAATGTATCAATTTAGGCTTTACATACAGTACTGTATTAAATAAAGACAAAGATCATTTTCACTTACACTATTCTACAGAGACATGAGTGTTCAAGTGGAGCCCGCTTTCCAAAAACCTGACAGAAGTTATGCTTATTTGATATGGGCCGCTATTAATGCAACAGAGGATAAGATGGCAACAGTTGTTCAAATTTATCAGTATTTTATCGAAAACTATGACTTTTACAGATTTTCGCCAACTCCTCATTTGTGGAAGCATGCAATAAGGAAAAGGTTATGTAGTGACCCCTGTTTTCACCGTATTGAGCCCCAATTTGTTGGAGGGTATTGGTGTGTGTCACAGGGTTTTTCCCGTATCTATGATAATGGAGGCGGCAAAAGGCGAAGGGTCGTGTTAAAACGAAATAAGAAGCGACAGTCCCTGCCAAGCAATGCGCCAGAACCAGAACCAGAACCAGAACCAGCAGCAGCACCAGCTTATCATGATGCCCCCGCCGTCGGTGACAACTCTGAGATGGATTTCGCAGCCAGTTTTGATGAAGCTTGCATGTACCTAAGCGATTTCCCGCTGACTACAGGTGGGCTAGTCCCTCTGCAAACTATCGACGTGGGTGATGATGAAAGCTGGACTGGAAGTGGGCCGGCGCCGGCGCAAGCTGAATGGGAAATTTAGTAATACTGTTCAGTATGTTGAGTACTGTATTTTTGCCGTATTATTTTGGTGGGGCTGGCTGGGTACTTCTTTAGGGGGCTGACCATTACTGTACATTAAAACTTTTCATTTTGTTTTTCCTCAGAAAAGAAAACGGCTAATGGGGGGATTTCGATGGATTATATTGTACTGTATGCTGATGTTTTCCGGCCATACAGTATACTGTGTAATAAACCCGAATAAATTAAACTATGCATTTATTCTACAGTACATGTTCAGTAAATTACTGCACATACTAGGGGCGAGATGTGTTTGCAGCAGAGAGAGATTTAATAATATTGTACAGTGAGCAGGGGGTTCCCTGAGCCAGAAATTAATGCTCAGGGAACCCCCCCCCCCCTGCTCCTGATCAATATTATTAAAAATACGGAAAATGCTGCGTCATTAACATAGTGGATAGCCGCTAAGGCAATGAAGGGGTTAACCCACCGTGCCCGCTTTATTGTGTGTAGTGGGGATGGGTGAGGGGGGTATTTGGCCCTTGGTGTGAGTTTAGGACTTGCGGGAGGGGGGGGGGGGTTGCGGGTGCACTTAACCCCTTCACGACCGTAGCAGTTAATACCGCTACGGTCATGAAGGGGTTAAGCCCTCCCGCTACCCCCCCCCCCGCAAGCCCTCCCCAACCATCGTTGGGGCGAATACCCCATTCACCCACCCTCCCGCAACCCACAACAATAAAATACACACAGCAGCCGCCAAAAAATAAATAAATAAATGACAATAAATACATTTGAAATAAATTTTTATTGATAGTGTAGATGTGCAGGGGGTCTCCGGAGCTGAACCGCGTTGGTTTTAGGTCTGGGGACCCCGTGCCCCCCGAGATACAGGCCCCTTTAGGGGGTGCCGGTATCCCTCTGCGTTTAAAGGTCCCGATCACGTGACCGCGGCCTGTAAACCAAGCAGAGCAGAGGGATACCGGCACCCCCTAAAGGGGCCTGTATCTCGGGGGGCACGGGGTCCCCAGACCTGAAACCTGTGCGCTTCTGCTCTGGAGACCCTCTGCACATGTACAGTATCAATAAAACACATACAATATACAGTATAAACACTCGTTCTTTACCTTAGCGTCTATGCGCTATGGTAAAGAAGCATTATTTTAATAATATTGTACAGTGAGCAGGGGGTTCCCTGAGCCAGAAATTAATGCTCAGGGAACCCCCCCCCCCCTGCTCCTGATCAATATTATTAAAAATACGGAAAATGCTGCGTCATTACCATAGCGGATAGCCGCTAAGGCAATGAAGGGGTTAACCCACCGTGCCCGCTTTATTGTGTGTAGTGGGGATGGGTGAGGGGGGTATTTGGCCCTTGGTGTGAGTTTAGGACTTGCGGGAGGGGGGGGGGGGGTAGCGGGTGCACTTAACCCCTTCACGACCGTAGCAGTTAATACCGCTACGGTCATGAAGGGGTTAAGCCCTCCCGCTACCCCCCCCCCCGCAAGCCCTCCCCAACCATCGTTGGGGCGAATACCCCATTCACCCACCCTCCCGCAACCCACAACAATAAAATACACAAAGCAGCCGCCAAAAAATAAATAAATAAATGACAATAAATACATTTGAAATACATTTTTATTGATAGTGTAGATGTGCAGGGGGTCTCCGGAGCTGAACCGCGTTGGTTTTAGGTCTGGGGACCCCGTGCCCCCCGAGATACAGGCCCCTTTAGGGGGTGCCGATATCCCTCTACGTTTAAAGGTCCCGATCACGTGACCGCGGCCTGTAAACCAAGCAGAGGGATACCGGCACCCCCTAAAGGGGCCTGTATCTCGGGGGGCACGGGGTCCCCAGACCTGAAACCTGTGCGCTTCTGCTCTGGAGACCCTCTGCACATGTACAGTATCAATAAAACACATACAATATACAGTATAAATAAACACTCGTTCTTTACCTTAGCGTCTATGCGCTATGGTAAAGAAGCATTATTTTAATAATATTGTACAGTGAGCAGGGGGTTCCCTGAGCCAGAAATTAATGCTCAGGGAACCCCCCCCCCCTGCTCCTGATCAATATTATTAAAAATACGGAAAGTGCTGCGTCATTACCATAGCGGATAGCCGCTAAGGCAATGAAGGGGTTAAGGCATAATAAACAATTAATACATTCAATACATATTTTTCACGTCTGTGTTAAAACTCCCTGCCTTCTCTCTAATCTATGTAAAACCCCCTCCCCCTATTCTCGCTTTTAAAACGCCCTGCCTTCTCTCTAATCTATGTAAAACCCCCTCCCCTTATCCCCCTATTGTGTGTGTGCGTTAAGCTTCCCTGCAAGCTATGTAAAAAAAAACTCCCCCTATTGTGTGTGTGTGTTAAATCTGCCTGGCCTGTGTTTCTGAGTGCTGAGTGCTCTGCGTTAAAGGCCCCGATCACGTGATCGCGGCCTGTAAACCAAGCAGAGCAGAGGGATACCGGCACCCCCTAAAGGGGCCTGTATCTCGGGTGGCACGGGGGCCCCAGACCTGAAACCTGTGCGCTTCAGCTCCGGAGACCCCCTGCACATCTACACTATCAATTAAAATGTATTTCAAATGTATTTATTGTCATTTATTTATTTATTTATTTAGATTTATTTATTAATTGTGCTGCTGCTGCAAGTCGTAAACTCACACCAAGGGCCAAACACCCCCCTCACCCCCAATAAAAAAAATTCACGCACAGCAGCCCCACAATTAATAAATAAATCTAAATAAATAAATAAATAAATACATGAAGAGAAATAAATATATACTGTACAGTATATACTTTGTATATATATACACTGTATATATATATACTCTATATATATACAGTATACATATATACACTTTCTATATATATATACACAGTATATACATACATACTGTATGTGAGTGAAAAGTGTGAAAGCGTAGAAATAAGATCAATGAGTCAAATACAGGGTTCAAAACGTAACACATGAGTTTATCTGTACCAAGGCACAATTTGGGAGACAAGAATTCAGAAAGAACTCAAGCCTCTGAAAACATATTGCTTAGTATCACATTTTTATACATTTCAAAATGAGTAATACACCCCTTAAGGGGGCTGGCTTATAGATAAATGATGATATGATGACATGCAAAAATATATTTGCTGATGCCTGTATATGCTTTACATTGCTATATTCTTATCGATAATTTACCATAATGTGGGCCTCCCAACCCTGTGACATAAGGGAGTTACTGTGTTCAGCCCTGTATGTATGCTGTGGCTGTCAGATAAGAAAGAACTCAGATCAGCAGGAATGTCTAATCGCTTACGAATGCTATTTCAATTCTTGCCTGCCTTGTAGGAATTAAAAAGGGTTAGTTATATCTAGGAGCGATACTCTGCAGATTCAAACATTCACAGTTCATTCATTCATTCATGAATGAGACAAATATACATTCATATAGCAAACACTCAGAAAATGGTGGTTTAGGCCAAAATGGAGGTGATGATAGCCACTCACATTATCTCAATCTTCACAGTCCTCTCTTTTTATTCTTGAAAACATAGTCTTTTAAGGATAATTCAGATAAAACTCAGAAGCGTTGCACTGGCCTGGAGGGCCCCAATTTGCATGGCTTCGATAGTTCTGGAAACTCACAGAGCTGCTGGCTATCATCTCAGCCAGGTTGGTCTTTCTGCCATCATCTTCATCTGTATTCCATTGAGGAGGACTGACTTTTCCTTCTGAGATTGCATCTTCCGTAGTGTCGTCTGTGATCAGTGGCATGGCCTGGGTAGAGGGTGTTACACACCTTTGCAGTATGGATTTACTGCACATGACACAGTCATACAAAACAATCAGAACTGCAAACACACAGACAAATCCATCCATCAGTTTCGCTTCTAGAAAACCAACCAACATGGTAATTCCTAACGAAACTCACCTCTTATCTCCACCTTTCCTTAATCTCTCCTGTATCTCTGCGATCTTCTCTACCTCATGCTCAATCTTACCACTTTGATCTCTAAATAACATAACATTGCTCTTTAACTCGGGCACACACGCTAAAATATAGTCCAGAGCCATTCTATTCTGTAGGGCCATTAATCTAATCTGTACCTGCTCTTGATTAAGTAAATTAATGAATGTAGTTGTATGATTGAGAACATCATCCAGTACATCCGTAAGTACATTGAGCCTGTCATATAGCAACTCAACTCCTACATTAGGAAATAAGCTAGCCCAAAATTATTCTTTCCATAGACTACTTTTCAAACCCTGTGTGTTGGAAGTGGCTCTGCTATTCCTGATCCTGCCAGTGGGTCATTGTAAAGGCAGGTACAACTGTACCTAGATAGCAGGACCCTGTCCAACCACCTGGTAATACTCTGTAGGCCCATTTTCCACAAAGCCAATACACTCCCCTAGGTAAACTAGAATTTGTGTAAGCACCTTTTACTATCTTAATTAAACTGAAAAATTAAGGCTACATCCTCCCTGTAAATTTTTAGTTCAGGGCTGTAAATACATGTTCATACAAGTTTCATTAGTTGGTGGAGACACCTGACCCATAAATTGATTGTTGTTCCCAGTGTAATTTCCACCTACAGGAACCTCATTTACCAGTGGAATTCGGTTTAGAAAAGTTCCCTGTAAACAAATTCAAATTAACATTTCATCATTTTAAATTCGGCATTAAGGTATCCCTACTCAAGAGGTTAAATGTAATTCTCTCTTACGTCATTGGGGGCCACTAGAGTATGGCAGGGATTCATTGTATATATTCCCTTGTGACCCATTAACCTGTGCAGCATTGTGCAAGATTGTATGATTGTCTGCAAACTGATGTGACCATAAAACAATAAACATTACAAATATTTCAAAACTGATCATCCCTTATCATCATCTGGATGGTGTAGGCTGATCTTGCCTAGCGGGGCATACATCTTAAAACACACTCTAAAGCATAAAAAAATAATATTGAGTCCTGAAAAAACAAATTGTTCATTTAAGTCCGGGCCTTGATAATATTGAGTTCAGAAAAAGCAAATTGTTCGTTTAAGACCGGGCCTTGCCTGAAGTCTTAATTCCTCGGTGGTTAAATGTTCTAGGATTATTGTGCCTAGATACACTAACAGTTGGTAAAAAACGCTGGCTTGATTATTCTTTGTCTTTGTTAGCTGTTTACGGTGGTGCCGGCACTTTTTTCTTGCGATGATGCTGCTTTGTATTCTCCTTGGTAGACTGTATAGGCTGCACCTAAGTTTGGAGAGACTTAAACATTTGATTAATAAAAGCACAAGGAGAGCGCTTTTAGCCACTATAATTTAGTATCAGCACAAATTTTTTGTTTTTCACCACTATCTTGGCATCCGCATATAAAATAAACACAAAAATACCTTGCTCACCAACTACAAAAGAAAGAAATCAACGGTACATAGGGAAGTATCGTAAGAGAACACTGATAAGTGACAAGAGGTTGTCACTAAAAGTCCCTAAAGCTTGCACTCATTGTAAACTGTAAAATATACATAAAGTACCAGTTAAATAACTAATACCACTAATATCAAATTTATTACAGACCAAATGGGAAATATCCACATAAACTTAACTATAACACAACTAAAACGTATACAACTTTTTTACAAGCTAAAAACTTACAAAATGCATAAAATGACAACTAATAAATCATAAATAAAAGAGTCCCCATGTGAACTAAATGGACAGTATACGGTAAACAAAAAATGCTAATATGAACACAAAGCCCTATCAGAACATGAGGGGCCAGTGACCATAATATACTAACAATGCTAATTAGCTTCACCACAAAACACTGCAGAGTAGCAGCTTATCACATTAATACTTAGTTCCCAAACAGACTCAAAATAAAGCTATCCAATAGTTATGCTGGAAAATGTAAAGAGGAGGGGTATATCCCTCTCTACATGAATATTCATGAAATAACATGTTGCTATGTGTAGCAATGAGTAGACAGCACCAAAACACAACACAATATGAATGGAGTCATATCGGCAAGGAATATTCAAGGATAAATAACAGAACAACACACATAAGGTAATGTTGCAATTAACAAAATAGGCAGAGATAGACAGGTGTGTAATGGAAAATCATATAAATTATCCTCTCTTTTGTTCATATGCAAATCCTATGACATGTGAACAACATACGACAAAGGATGATGGTATTTAAAACTTCAGCAGCTTGAGATTTAAATATATATATATATATCATGAATTTGACAATAGCTACTGCTTTAAAAAAATTAATTCTAGATAGCCTACAGTTGCATTCTTTAAAATGAGAGGCTATAGATCAGGGTTCAAATTAAGACACCTTTTGGAGGAAAAGGAGAGGTAATGGTTAAAAGTTATAAAAATACATCACATATGCAGTTAACTTTATAGGAAAAATTATTTCATATCTGATTTTATGCTTACTCGTTTATATTGTACGCTTTGTGAAGTACTGAGTATACTTTTGACACTATTCAAATACGGAAATACATATTAAATATTATTGTATTGTTAATGAAACAATTATAACAAATAGCGTTAAAAAACATCTCCTAATTAGAACAAATAGAATTGAAATGTGTTTACTGGTTTCTGCGTAGAGGTAATTTGGATACTGCATGTGGGGATTATAACCCCTTCTTGTAATAATTCCTACATAATGGGAGCTATGCCATCTAAAGCATTTCATAAACTATGAGGTATTTATTCTAAAATAGATTCAAAAAACAGAAAGCACAATAAATAAGCATAATTTCACATTTCTCTGATACAGAGCAAAATGAACTTTACAAAAAATAAGATAAAAACCCAAAACAGACCTGTTTGATCCTGCAAACTCAGTCCCAAAAATAAATACATTACAGTATCATTCTCTTTCCCCATATTATAACTAAGCTGCTTTTAAACATTTCTTTTTTTTTTTTCTCTCTCAGTTTCTAGTTAACTTTTCATGCCTGGAACGTGGTCTTTGTACATTCCTTAAGCTGGAGGAGGGGGGGCAGCCCGCTTGGCTGCTTTTAACCTTCTCTCTTTTAAATGACTGCTGTTCAAAAATCAGACGAGCAGTGTATTTAAGAAAACAAACCGTTAGTTTCCTAATATAAGTTTGAACAGAAAAACCTTGATAACTACAAACAAAACAAAACATCTCTGTAACCCTTCTTATAAAACATAAATCTTATTGTTTTATTTACTATATATTTATAATTCCTTATCTTTCTTACACACACCCACACAGACACATACACACGTTCTCTGAGTTTATCTTCCATCCACATTCATTCTTCTTTGTACAAAACTCCAACATGATCTTAATCTTGTGGGCCAGAGTAAAACTTAATAAAGCTTCCTTACTCCATAAGATCAGACTCTTTCTTTTTGTTTAAAATAAAAAATAAACATTTACTTTTTAAAACTTTGCATTCTAGATATACCTTTCTTTTAGTCCTGACTCCTCTAAATCAGCACATAAAATTTCAATTTAAAACTTCATTTAAATATTGTAACACAGTATTTCCTACGCCCAGGAACAAACATGTGCTACTGTGAAAAAAATACAAATTCATATTTGAGTCAGGGTGAAATGACTTATTTTTACAACTGCCAAATTTTCATTCTCTTTTAAAATATTACACTAACAGACTTTAACATACAATACTTCCTAGGTTTATTTTAAATGCTACTGTCATGCCTTGTAAATGGCAGCAGGCTTAATACACTTTGACAAAAGGGTTTAAACTTAAATGACCCTTTTACAAGAGATTATTTGTTATTTTTATGATTAGTACAACAAGTGACAATGTGAAGCGCTATGTACACTAATGGCGCTATATGAATAAAGACATTCATACATACATACATACATTAACTATCAGAGTGGCATACAAACACTTTACTCCATGACATGTATATTATTATGCCATCAAACTAGTTACTATCTGAGCTTTCTTAGATAAAAACAAACAAAAAACATTTAAAGAGGATGTCCTCTTTTTCTTCCATGCAGTATTAATGCATTCATTCCTAAAAAACTACTTTAACATTCTTAAATTCAAGCCATTTCTTCCTAGGTCACTAATTAACTTCCATGTCTCACAGACATGCAACTCCTTTTCAGTGAAAAAGGGTGAGAAAAGGGGGAAGAGGAAAAGGGGATCAGAAAAAAGGGGGGTCCACTAATGCTACAGTTATTTTTAAAACCGAGCCTGATATGTTTCACTTTCCTTCTTATTCAATATATTCTGCGTCACTAAATATCCATTTTTAAAACATTTTATTGCCATAAAGTCCACACATAATTTCAAGGGACGTACCCTGCGCCGGCGACTGAGAATGTAGGTTTCCCCATAATTCTCCTGTATTACACAGATCAACGTTAGCTGACCATGTACCAATAAGGTGCCCAACACTTGGTAGAATATAGAGCTAAGGAGCAGTGGTATTAAAAAATAAAATAGTCACCTGTTGCTCCTTAACAAAATCTTCTCTTTGCAAGTTTTTTGAGACTTACCACCTTATTATCTGCAGTATTATACCTTCTGAGCCCTGAATTGGCCTGCCATTTAGCATAAAGTATAATCTGACCTATCCCCGATCAACGTTAGTCAATCGGGTACCAATAAGGTGCCCCACCACTTGGTATAATATAAGTAGAATATAGAGTTAAGGAACAGTGGCCTTAAAAATAGTTACCTGCTGTTCCTTAACAATAGTACTCTTCCCAAGCTTAGGAAACTTTCCACCTTATTAACTATTACACCTTCTGAGCCCTGAATTGGCCTGCCATTTGGCATAAGGTGTAACCTGAGTTTATGGCAATAATACAAAAACAACAATAACAATACCTGATCAGTATAATATTGATAAACTCACGTGGTACAGGGTGTCCCGTCACTCAGGTAGGTTGCCCATAAAGAACAAACTGTCTACAGATTACTCAAACTTTAATCTAACGGCTTTTTCTGTTAAAAAGGATAAAGCCATACCTTATTCCAAGTGTGCACGTTTGAGTAATGTAGGCAGTTTCTCCGTCTGGGTTTCCTGGTCCCGAGACGTTGGGTGTCCCTTTCAAGGGCCGCCATCTGTGAAAGCGTAGAAATAAGATCAATGAGTCAAATACAGGGTTCAAAACGTAACACATGAGTTTATCTGTACCAAGGCACAATTTGGGAGACAAGAATTCAGAAAGAACTCAAGCCTCTGAAAACATATTGCTTAGTATCACATTTTTATACATTTCAAAATGAGTAATACACCCCTTAAGGGGGCTGGCTTATAGATAAATGATGATATGATGACATGCAAAAATATATTTGCTGATGCCTGTATATGCTTTACATTGCTATATTCTTATCGATAATTTACCATAATGTGGGCCTCCCAACCCTGTGACATAAGGGAGTTACTGTGTTCAGCCCTGTATGTATGCTGTGGCTGTCAGATAAGAAAGAACTCAGATCAGCAGGAATGTCTAATCGCTTACGAATGCTATTTCAATTCTTGCCTGCCTTGTAGGAATTAAAAAGGGTTAGTTATATCTAGGAGCGATACTCTGCAGATTCAAACATTCACAGTTCATTCATTCATTCATGAATGAGACAAATATACATTCATATAGCAAACACTCAGAAAATGGTGGTTTAGGCCAAAATGGAGGTGATGATAGCCACTCACATTATCTCAATCTTCACAAAAGAGAAAAAAGTAACCCGTATGGGAGCACTCAGGTATGCAATTGATATATTTGTTTATTTATTTGACACAGTGCAAAAAGGGATGAATGAACAGTACATGATTTAAAAACACTTAAAAAAGAGGCATGGACCCCTGTCACGGGTGTTACCCTTAAACACTAATGAACAGCACTAGGGAACGACACACACTGTCAACCCTAAACATGAAAAGGATAGTGACTCAAAAAACACTAGGGAGAATCAAAGTGAATCACAATAGGTTACTGGGTTCAAAGGCACCTACTGTATACAACGCTAAGGATAATGCACACTACACACCAAAAGGTAGACTTGTCAAAGTATAAATGACAGTCTCAAAGCATCACACATCTGCATTAGCATACAGTAATACAGTATAACCAATGCCTACAGCACAAATCATGTGTAGGAAAGGTGGTAAGGTGGAATGAAATCCCTAGATGTGTAGAGCAATGAAGTTAATGAATAGCATACAGTACTGTATATAGGAAAATACCTAATGAACGCCTATTGAATAACCTACAGTAGTGTTTGTTATCAGTGTCCCTAGTGAAAAAATAAATGAAAGGTCACAGTCCAGAAAAATAGTTTGCATAAGTGCTGGGTAGCATAGTTATACTGTATACATGTATATACATACTGTATACATACAGTATATACAGTATATATATATATATATATATATATATATATACAGTATATATACACACATGATGAACCAATAGTACAAATACATGTAGAATGGTTATCAAAATCATACCGTCCTACAGATAACGCTTCTATATACAGACAATAATAATAATCCATTTAATAATCCTAACTTATTTTACAATATAAAACATAACATTACAATCCACACAGTACATTGCATTTACATTGTATACTGTAAATGATGCATAGCATTAAATCTATGCACCATATACTGCTGCGGCCAAGTTTATTCGAGCATTTGCCCGTTCTTGGCCGCAGCAGTAGCCTGGCGCGCGCCCGAGGGTGACGGGCGCGCGCCGAAGCAGCGGAAGAGCGCCCTCCGATCGGGGCGCTCTCCCTATCGCTGCCGGGTCCGCCGGGTCCCCCGGAACCCCCTGCCGCCGTCCCGCGATCGCGGGACACCAGGGCTCCCTCGGGGAGCCCTGGACGCGCGTGCAGGGGGCGCAGGCTCCCGAAGACGCGTGACCGCGCGTCTATGACGCGCGGCACGCCGAGGGGCGGCCGCTAGCAAGCCGGGAAATCTCCCGGCTTGCGGTACCGGCCACACTTTAATAAAGTGTGTCGGTAGTGTACAGTACTGTACATTCTGCAAATGAATGTTAACAATATAATTGCAAGCTACTCTACCAGTTAACACAAACACTTCCAAACAAGTCAACTACAGTATTTTAACCAATCAAGTAAACCAAAATCAATATATACTGTAAGTACCAACCAGAAAAGACAATTTAAAACCAAACTAACCCTTACAAAACCAAGGATTACATCTATCTAATTGTAAAAAACCTTATACATTATACACAGCATTGTTTAAAGCCCCCTCCCCCCTAATGTTTCTGTTAAGCAGATTACAATGAAGGGAGAGAGAGATAAAGGCCTAAAGCCCCTTCCCCCCTAATGTTTCTGTTAAACAGATTACAATGAAGGGAGAGAGAGATAAAGGCCTAAAGCCCCTTCCCCCCTAATGTTTCTGTTAAACAGATTACAATGAAGGGAGAGAGAGATAAAGGCCTAAAGCCCCTTCCCCCCTAATGTTTCTGTTAAACAGATTACAATGAAGGGAGAGAGATATAAAGGCCTAAAGCCTTACCTGCATTGGTAAACCCTCCCTGCATTGGTAAACCCTCCCTGCATTGATGTCGTGCAGTGTATGTAAATGTGGGGAGGGGGGGGGCCCAATGTGCATAATGTACTGTGAGGTCTAACCACCCTCACCCCCTACCCACATACTGTACCGTTACCCCCCCCCCATCCTGGCCATGGCCCCTCACGCACAGCAGCTCCACAATTAATAAATAAATCTAAATAAATACATGAAGAGAAATAAATATATACTTTATATATAAATGTGAGTTTATAAATAAAATAAAGAATATTATTTCTAGGGGCCCTAGAACAGAAGTTCCCACGCCAATTGCGCGCTCATTGCTCTTTTTTTTGCTCTTTTTTTACAATGTTGCTGGTCTTGCGGCTTTGCAGTCTGCAAGCAAAAAGCGCAAAGTGTATGAAGTCTGGGTGAGCGCTTTCCACATTTGAGGCCTACGGCACCTTCCCATTTCTACACACTTCAATACCTGCACAGTTGGTAGCGCTTTCCATCCCAGCTACCATTCTGGATATTCACCTCTCACAGGCCATTCTTGCCCGAGTCTGTCCTATCAGACAGGGGCATTAACCTGTATCCACACCACCTGGACAATTTCTCTCTGTCAGAGACTTGTGCTATTTATTTTATATATTTTTGTGTAATTATTCATGCAATTTTATGCTCATTTCATATGTGGTTTTCAACATAAAGTGGCTGCTGGGCCTGATCCTAACTCATACAGTATACAGTAGCGCTTCCCTGTTTGTTTGTTTATTGCAAGCAAAAAGCAGTCTGTAGTACTGAGTGTGAGATAAATTACTGTATTTATCAGTGTTGATCAAAGAGAGTTGATCAGAAGGATTCCCCTTATAAAGTATACAGCACTCTATTGTCATTCTTACAGTACTGTATACTGTAGTAAAGGGTAGACAACACATGGTCTTGCAGTATACTGTATTACTAAAAATCTGTCAGGTTGACCAGAATCACTGCGGATATCGGAAAATAATACAATTTTATTAATTCTACGTAGAATTAATAAAATTGTATTATTTTCCGATATCCGCAGTGATTCTGGTCAACCTGACAGATTTTTAGTAATACAGTATACTGCAAGACCATGTGTTGTCTACCCTTTACTACAGTATACTGTATGAATGACAATAGAGTGCTGTATACTTTATAAGGGGAATCCTTCTGATCAACTCTCTTTGATCAACACTGATAAATATCATATTTATACCCCTTTAGCACCTGTCGTTCCATCCTATGCACCCATTTACTGTACAATGGTGATTGCGGTCGTATTCACGTACTTTATGTGAGATAAATGAAGCAGTTCTTTTATTGCTGAAGTCGCCACAAAAAACTTTTATTTACAAATACAGTACAATACAATGGTGAAACATTTCAAGTTAACAGCAATTCAAAACATCAACACACAATAATACATACTGTACAGTACTGTATGATTATTTATTTATAATACAGTATACAGCTCTGTACTGTATACAGTATGCAGTATATAGTATACTGTACTATATTTGGGCCTTGTCTTTGGGGGTTTATTCATGCAATTATTAGGGTGACCTGCCGTTGGAAATACTGACACAGTACAATCCTACAGCTACACCACCCACCCCCTCCAGTACAATCCTACAGCTACACCACCCACCCCCTCCCTTAGAGTTTTTAATCCCTCCCTGGCCAAGCATCAATCGTCTGGCTAATCCAATCCAAGCCATTGTTTTGTTAATCTGGCCCTGGGCTGGCTACGGTAACAAGATTCAGCAGGAGGCCAGCCAGAGTACTGTATCATCCCACCATCCACCTTCCTTAGAGGGAGGCCTGCCTGCTTTGGAAAAATCCCCTCTCGAATTTGAAATGTAAATCTGATGTGCATCCGTTTGCTTACAGTAACTGTTCTGTTCAGAACAGCCACTGCTTCTAAATTACTGAAAATATACAGGATAAATATACAGTAATGTGAAATAATCGTACAATATACAGTAATGTGAAATAATAGTACAGTAGTTCATTGAGAGAGGAGAGGTTTTGTGTACATCATTACTGCTGTTTATATACTGTACATTTGACTGCACAAGCAGATTTGACGAACACAAGGCCCCCCCTCCCCCTTGGGCACCCTTTTTCCTGGAACGACAAGAAAACAAAACTTTGTTCAGTTACTGTACTGTACTGTATGTGCGTACTGTATTATGGTAGAACTACTGTACAGTAGGTGGCTGGTACAGCTTTCTCTGGAAAGAAAAAAATGGAGCAGTTAGTAGGCAGTTACTGTAGTACTGTCAAACTAGTCTACTGTACTGTATACTGGAACTACTGTATACTCTGACTATTGGGAAAGAAAAAATCTGTGCCATACTTACCTGTATCATACTGTACTTACTGTACAATACTACAGCACTGTACTACTTTCCTGATGCTTGCCCATTGCGCGCGATGACAATGGGCAACACAGTGGCAATATGGTCTATATATTTATTGCATCGTTCCACGGTGAGTACATCGTTCCAAAACGTCCAAAAACTCATTATGGCTGTATACAACTCGTCCTTCTTGGAGGGTTTCGCCACTTTACGGATGTGGTCCTTCAGCTGATGCCAGACCATTTCGATCGGATTGAAGTCTGGCGATCTGTGATTGGAAAAAAAGGACAATTAGTTTAAGAGATACAGTACACAGTAAAAACAGTGGGGAACATATAAATGGGACACGGTCTACTGCACTTACTCCGCTGGCGTCTTCACCCAGTTGATGCCGCGCTCAAGGATATGCGCCGTCGACGCGGTGTGCTTGGGATCATTGTCCTGGTAAAAGCGATGACCATTGGGAAAGTCTTGTGTGATGTATCGCACTATCACGGGCACAATGTTGTCTTGGAAGAAATCTTTATTCATGATTCCTATAGCAAGAAAAGAAAAGTGCTCAATAGTACAGTACAGTGCATACGGTAAGGCAACACTAGTCAAGTACAGTGCATTAGGCGGCATTATATTTGAGAAATTGTACCTTCAAAGACGACAATGCATCCCGGTCCACGCCTAGAGATGGCACCCCACACATGCAGCTTCACAGGGTGTTTTGGCCGTGGCTTCAAAGTTATGCGGCCTTTTTTGTGGAACGCAAATCTTGCAAATCTCTCCAGCGACACAGTAGACTCATCAGTGAAGATGCAATCCTGGAAAGTCTCACCGCTGTCGATCCATGCCTGGGCCTGGAGCACTCTTTTGATTTTGTTTGCGTCCCGTATCATGGGGTACGCTCTGTAATGACAATGAATAAAAAATGTTAGCGTCACAGCGCAGTACAGTTTGCAAAACAACACTTTTACTTTACAGTACAGTACCTCCTGTACTGTCCACTACTAACCTCACACGTCCATATTTCCATCCAATTCTGCGTCTCATCTTCTTTATGCTGCTCTCGGATACAGTCAGATTGTGGTTTTCCTGAAGAGTGTTTTTAACCCTTAATGCGCTCCTCTCATCATTCTC
This sequence comes from Ascaphus truei, assembly GCF_040206685.1. Lineage (NCBI taxonomy): Eukaryota > Metazoa > Chordata > Amphibia > Anura > Ascaphidae > Ascaphus > Ascaphus truei. The sequence goes on from NC_134497.1 coordinate 41,273,663, forward strand.
CTCACTTATTCTGTCCACCAGAAGAGTAGTCTCCCTACAATGCAAAGAAATTATATTGTGTTATTAATATGCAGCAATATAAAATGTATACTGTATACTGTACATGTAATGTTGTAATATACAGTAAATATAAATATACAAAAAATGTATACTGCTGTACTATAAATATAAATAGACAAAATATACAGTATACAGTACTGTTGTAATATAAATATACTATATAAATATACTGTTGTTATATCATAATAAATACACATCATATACTGTATATTCCGTTGTAAGATGAATTGCAACATACCAAAAGTGTATACTGCTGCACAAAAAATATAAATTGACCACACATACACTACAGTATATACTGTTGTAATATAATAAATATACTATATAAATACGGTATACTGTTGTTATATCATAATAAATACACATCATATACTGTATATTCCGTTGTAAGATGAATTGCAATATACCAAAAGTGTATACTGCTGCACAAAAAAATATAAATTGACCACACATACAGTACACTACAGTATATACTGTTGTAATATAATAAATATACTATATAAATACGGTATACTGTTGTTATATCATAATAAATACACATCATATACTGTATATTCCGTTGTAAGATGAATTGCAATATACCAAAAGTGTATACTGCTGCACAAAAAATATAAATTGACCACACATACACTACAGTATATACTGTTGTAATATAATAAATATACTATATAAATACGGTATACTGTTATATCATAATAAATACACATCATATACTGTATATTCCGTTGTAAGATGAATTGCAATATACCAAAAGTGTATACTGCTGCACAAAAAATATAAATTGACCACACATACGGTACACTACAGTATATACTGTTGTAATATAATAAATATACTATATAAATACGGTATACTGTTGTTATATCATAATAAATACACATCATATACTGTATATTCCGTTGTAAGATGAATTGCAATATACCAAAAGTGTATACTGCTGCACAAAAAATATAAATTGACCACACATACAGTACACTACAGTATATACTGTTGTAATATAAATATACTATATAAATACGGTATACTGTAGATGTACACTACAGTTTTCTATATTTTTTTTGGTTAAGTTTTATAAATACAGTATACTTACGCATTTGTTATCTTTGGTGCCTTTTTGCGGTCTCTGTTTTTTCCTTGTGCATGATAGCACACGGTGCTTGATGGCACAACGAGGCCAGAAGCAGTTAACCAGCGCTGGATATCTGCAATTCGTTTTCCGCTCGTGTACATCTCCTTCATTCTCATGCTGAGATCCTTTGAAATCTTCTTAACAGGCATTGCTGCGAGTACTGTAGAAATAAATACAAACACAAGAATGTGTATTCGATGTTTAGTCGATGTGTATTCAATGTGCAGTGAATCCACAAAATGGATGGTGTATTTATATGTTAATGACTCACATTACAGACCACCCACTTTCAACACCTGTACCTGGCCACCATGCATAAAAGGTTGTACACGTTGCATAGCCCACCACTTGCTGATCTTTATCTGAGCCATTGTCCAGATACTGCATTGTGCCTCCCGCTTACATGGAGCATCCCCGGTTCTATGGACGAAAGAACCATCTCACCTCTGCTGTGCCTGCCACACTGAAAAAGAGAAAGGCAGTTACCGTTTCCAAGCCAAAGGCAAAGCGACAGGCTAAGGCCAACAAAGAAAACCTTCTGCTGACCCCAAAGGCTAAGGGTTTTAAAACACGTCAGCCTTATTATGTGAAGAAGAAATACGGTACTGTGCTCGGTACGCAAGACGAATGGCAGCCAACTCACCGAATCCGCAGACCACTTGCTCCCATAAGCTTCGACGACTCTGCTGTAGCTGTCCCGGAAATCTTCAGCCCGGCTTCTCCACCCCCATCTTCTCCGGTTCCATCTGAAGATGCTGCTGCCTCTGAAATCCACGGGTCACTGTCTCCTTTGCTTTTGGACGACTCTGCTTCTCTCCCGGAAATCCAGCGGTCACCTTCTCCATCCCTCTTCGACGACGCTGCAGCTTCTCCTGTCCCGGGCATCCCCAGGTCACCTCCTCCACTCTCCATCGATGCCGCTTCTCTCCAGAGAACCCCCATCTCATCCTCCGTTGCACCCATCCCCCCCAGATCTCCAGATGCCATGCACAAGCAGCTCGTTAGACCGGATCCTGAATGGGCTAAGTGTGGATCTCCCCGGGAATTCTATTGTGCTGGCAAAGCTAGATCTGCTTCTGGAGTCGGTGCTACATGTGGAGCAACGGATGCTACAAATGGAGCAACGGCTGGATCAACGGATGCTACATATGGAGCAACGGATTGATCAACGGATGGACAAGATAGAGGCTGACATAGCGGGCATACATTATTTGCTCGGTGTTAATGCCCCTGTTTCCCCGACGCTGGAGCAGGGGGGTGACATGGATGTGATGCATGGTACCTTCGACCCCCTTCCATCACCAAGCACACCCCCTCCACCAGAAGATGCAGTGTACTATGCTATTGAGGAGGACATGACAACCCCGTCAAGACCACGCCAGGAGACAACCCGGCGACCACTACCGGAGGAAAGCTTCCTCCTAGACACCCTACCATTGCCCATCGCCTCAAGTACACCCGCTCCCAAAAGACCTACACCCGCTCGCATAGAAACAGTGCCCGACATCTCCCTGTGCGATCTGCCACCGGCGCTGAGGGAGAAGTATAGGGTGAGGAGTGCTGGTATACCACACAAGTATGCCTTGATCATATTTAAACACCATGTTCCCTACACATTGTACTGCGAGTGGGTGTTCAAAGTGAACTATGATGGGAATCGCCAAAAAAATGCCCTTCCTGCCAATTTAAGGAAAAAGATTGTGGAAGAAATGCAGCGCTATTATCCTGTTACAGATCCTGTCATGAGAGGCGTTAGAGACTGCATTAACGGCGTTTTGCGCCATGCAAGGCATCGGCCATGGATGGAAAATGGGGAGGACTTTCAGTGAGACCATACTGTAATATTGTGCTGTACTGTACAGTACAGTACATGTTTTACCCTATTGTACCTGCTGTACTTAAACAAAGGATACTGTACAGTATGTTGTTGTGTGTTGCACGGTTTTTGTACTGTATTTGTAAATAAAAGTTTTTGGTGGCGACTTCAGCAATAAAAGAACTGGTTAATTTATCTCACACTCAGTACTACAAACTGCTTTTTGCTGCCAGACTGCAAAGCCGCAAGACCAGCAACATTGTAACAAAAGAGCAATGAGCGCGCAATTGGCGTGGGAACTTCTGTTCTAAGGCCCCTAGAAATAATATTCTTTATTTTATTTATAAACTCACATTTATAAACCAAACCCCGTCACCCACCCCCGCTACACACAATAAAAAATAATCACACACAGCATCCCCGCAATAAATAAATAAATACAAATTAATACATTTGAAATACATTTTTATTTATAGTGTAGATGTGCAGGGGGTCTCGGGAGCTGAACCGCACTTGTTTCAGGTCGGGGGACCTTCTGCCCCCCGAGATACAGGCCCCTTTAGGGGGTGCCGGTATCCCTCTGCGTTAAAAAACCCCGATCACGTGACCGCGGCCTGTTAAACCAAGCAGAGCAGAGGGATACCGGCACCCCCTAAAGGGGCCTGTATCTCGGGGGGGGCACGGGGTCCCCAGACCTGAAACCTGTGCGCTTCAGCTCTGGAGACCCCCTGCACATCTACACTGTGAATAAAACACACACATCATTAAAGAATCATTCTTTAGCTTAGCGGCTATGCGCTATGGTAAAGAAGCAGCATTTCTGTATTTTTTTTTTTTTTTCAACTTAAATTTTTTTTTATTTTGAATTGTGTGAGTACATACATGTCATGCATTCATGATAAACATTGGAGGGAAACGTGCCTCCTGCAATTGGAAAACATGCATCATGTGTAGTATCTGTGTACTTTGGACAGACGGGGAGACAGACAGACTAACTGACAAACTACATATAGCTCCCAGCCGGGAGGGGGAAATGGGGTGGGGAGGGGGGGTGGGAAGGGGTCTCCGACTGAGGTTCCGCTTCTAAACGTGCGACCGCTGGCTCTCTGCAATTAAGAAAACCGATAGTCCGGCGGGCAACCGGTGTACCCCACACTCTCTGTCCATCCATGAACTGTGTGTGCTCTTGGACCGTCGGGGTGTCTTAGGGCCTCTTTAAGGGAGAATGCACTTTACATCTATCAATGCCAAATCGTGGCCCTATCTACCCCCTGTATGTCTGTCTGTGCCAACCATGGTGACCAGACTTTTAGGAAATTTGTGCCAGTGTCATTGACCAGACTCGTCAATTTCTCCATCTGGCAAACTGACCAAATTCGGTTCCTGATCTTTGTGATTATTGGGATTTCATTTTGTTTCCAACGTGCTGCAATCTCCCCCCTCACTGCCGTTGCGAAATGAACCGCCAGTTTGTTTGCTCCCCTGGAGAGACCTTTTTGCGGCCTGTTCAAAAGGAACCGCCATGGGTCGACGGGGGTGGATGTGCCGAGGATCCTATTCAGCCAATCATTAACTGAATCCCAGACCGGCGTAAGTTTGGGGCAAGACCACAGCATGTGGAGCAAGTCTGCTTGTTGTCCGCATTGTCTTGGGCACAATGGGGAGTAGCTGGGCAGAAATTTAGCTAATTTAGTGGGGGTGTGGTACCATCTCATCATAACTTTATATGCATTCTCCCTCAAAGTCGTGCACATTGAGCTTTTTGACGTCGCCGTCACAATTTTTGTCCATTCCTCTACATCAATTTCCTCCCCTAAGTCCTTTTCCCATTTAATCATATACCCCGTCTTGTCCGTCACTGTCTTACTAGAACCGATTACTTCCCCGTACATCTGCGATTTGAGTCCCTCGGTGGATGTCCCCGAACGACAGAGCTTTTCAAAATTCGTCATTGGTATGTGGGGCTGCACTGATTGATAAAACGCTCTGAGCTGGAGGTATCTAAAGAACTCGGCGTTGGGAATTTTTTGGTATTCTTTAAGTAAATCGAATGATTGAACGCCTCGTTTCCCCCCCAGATCTATTAGCCTGTTAATTTTGCTTTTTTTCCAGATAGAGAAGTCTGCGCTGGTCCGGCCCGGAGCAAAGAGTGGGTTATCCCAAAGTGGGGTCATACCTGACGCTTTATGGGTCAGACTGCATCTCATACGTGTGGCCTCCCAGATCGAGATTGAGTTGTTCATGGAGGATAGCGGCAGTTTGGCACTAGTCCGTGCCTTTTTGGGGAGCCAGATTACATGTTCCAGAGCCACAGGGGAGCAGAGCTCCTTTTCTAGGGCGACCCATCTTTTTGAGTCTGGATTCGTGTGCCATTGCACGATTTGGCATAATTGCGCCGCTTTGTAGTAGGACAACAAACAAGGTACCGCCAGCCCTCCTGCTTCCGTTCGTTTACGCATAATTTGTTTTCCCACCCTCGCTTTCTTGCCTCCCCAGATAAATTTATCTATAGCTGATTGAAGTGAGAGGACATCCTTCAATCCTATCGGCACTGGGAGGGTCTGGAATAGGTATAGGATGCGTGGAAGCAGGTTCATCTTAACGCAGTGGATCTTTCCGATCCATGATATATTGTGGGTAGACCATCTTTTGAGGTCCCCTCTCAAAGTCTGTGTCAATTTGGGATAGTTTGCCTGATATAGCATGTCATACGCCTTGGTGACGTTGATCCCCAGGTATCTAATGTTTTTCGGTTGCCAATTAAAATTAAAATTTAAGGCGATCAGCTTCTCCATGTGCGTGGGGAGATTAATATTCATGGCATCAGATTTGGACTGGTTTATTTTGAATCCAGAGATCCTGTTGAATCTCCCCAGCAGGTCAAAAAGATTTGGCAGAGAGGTAAGGGGTCTAGATATAGTCAGGAACACGTCATCCGCATAGAGTGCCACCTTATGCGACTGGTTTCCAATGTCTATACCCGTAATGTCTTTGCTCTCGCGTATGTGGGCGGCTAGTGGCTCCATACACAACGCAAAGAGGAGGGGGGAGAGCGGGCAGCCCTGTCGTGTTCCACTCTTAATTTGGAAGGGGTCCGAGACGAACCCCTGGTGGGTAACCCTTGCCAACGGATTCTCGTAAAGGGCGAAAATTGCTTTTGTTAGTTTCTCTCCCATCCCAAACGCTCCAAGCGTGGCCTCAAGGTATGGCCAGTCTATCCTATCAAATGCTTTTTCTGCATCCAGACTGAGCGCCATAACTGGTATTGATCTGGCATTGGCTATTTCTAACAGATCAATGATTCGTCGAGTATTGTCTGAAGACTGTCGACCCGGGACAAACCCGACTTGATCTGGGTGCACCAGTCTGGGTAGGATGAGACCCAATCTATTGGCCAGGAGTTTGGCATAAATTTTAATGTCCGAATTAATCAGGGATATTGGTCTGTAGCTTTTGCAGTCCAACGGGTCTTTTCCCTGTTTATGTATTACCGAGATGGACGCTTGGAGCATTTGTTGGGGGAAAGGGGTGCCTCCCAGTACTTGATTAAACATGTTGCGAAGGAACGGGGTTAAGAATTTTCCGAATTTCTTATAGTAAAGATTCGAGAAGCCGTCGGGACCCGGGGCTTTAGAGGGTTTTAGGTGTTTGATAACCTCCAATATTTCCTCCGTTGTAAAGTCACTACCCATTGCCTCTCTGTCTAACCTACTCAGGCCCGGTAGATTCGAGCCCTTCAAGAAATCTTTCAGGGCTTTGTCCGTGCCAGCCGAATGGGCTACTTTATCCCCATCGTATAATTTCGCGTAGTATGTTTTGATCTCCGCTACAATGTTTTGCGGGTTGGCCGTGATGTTGCCTGACTCCAGCCGTAGGGCCTGGATATTATAATTACTGGTTTTAGCGCTGATCATATTAGCCAGCAGGGTATCTGGTTTGTTTGCTTTTTCAAAGAATCTTCTCTTAGTCCAACTCAACGACTTCTCCGCCTGGGAGGCCAGAAGTAGATTTAGTTTAGTCTGAGCGTCGCCAATCTGTTGGCGGGTGGCAGGGTCTGGGGCGATTTTATATTTATCCCAAAGTGTCTTTAGCTCCGCGTGTTCCCTCTTAATTTTAGCGTTGCTCTCTTTTTTCTTACGGGCCGCAATACTAATCAGGTTCCCTCTTATTGTTCAAAGAAAATGAAATGAATGAAATTCAATGAAAACCTGTCACGTGGTACGGTAGCCAATCAGAGCGTGGGAACTTTATCCTTATTGACGTCACATCCTTTCTCCCCCAAGCCCCTGACACATGGTATACCAGAGCCAATCAGAGTAGGGATAAAGTTCCCACGCTCTGATTGGCTCTAGTACCATGTGTGCACGGCCATGTGCCTTTTCATGACGTCAACTTAAAGGCAATTGAAGCAAAGCCATTCTGATTGGCTGTGCTTTCATTCCCTTTAAGTGACGTCATCATTTTTTTTTTATCGGCCAAAACACATGGTTATCACGGTCCAATCAGGACCGTGGGAACCATGACGCAAAATGTGACGTCATAGGCCTTTAAAAGCCTATGTCGTCTCATTTTGCAGCCAGACGCCGTGGAGGAAGGACCTCCGGAGAAGAAAAAAGACAAGGGCGTGGCCGATGATGGAAAGAAGACCACGCCCTGCCCCGCCCGGAAGGAGATAGAAGAAAGAAGAATACAGATGAAGATGTATTACAAGTAGAAGACCCGTGGATTGGTTTGGATTTTTAGTTTAATGTTTATTATTTTGAATGGTTTATTATTTTATGGGTTCCTGATCGTGGATTGGTTCGTGAGTAAGCTGGGCAACGGGAGTCGGTGGGGGCAAGTAATGGTAAGTGAACTACAGTAAAGAATTGTATTTTATTTAACTTGTTAATTATTTCAAAAGGTTTTTTAACATGTGTATTTTTTTTTTTTGTGGTACAGTATATCATTTCTTGCCACTGTATGTATGTATGTACAAAATATATGTCTAGAGAGATATACTGTACAGTATACATTCAGGGTAAGAAATGATGATGTTTTAAAAGCTGGATTAGATGTGTTTTTAATTATTTTGTGAGTTTAAAGTATTTTAAAATTAGATAGATGTATTATTCCTTGGTATTGTATTGTGTGTTTGAGGAAGGTCAGGGATAGATAGCCTTGGTTGTACTGTAAAGGTTGTATTTTTGTCGGTACTTATATTTTTTCAAAGGCTTCATTGTTCTGCTCTAGGCGTGAATCTGTTAATGGTTTCATTGTTCATGATTGAGTGTGAAATGTTTAGGGATCTAAATAATGATTGCTAATTGATTTTTGTTTACGTTGATTAATTTGCAGAATGTATACAGTATGGTGCATAGATTTTATGCATTTTGGAATGTGACTTTTTTCATTGGTTTGTGATCATATACAGTACAGTAGATTGTGAGATCAGTTAGGATTTTTAAAGGAAATTGATTTTAATGTAGTGTCTGTATGGAGACGTGTTTGGTTGTAGGGCAGTATGCTTTTGATAACCCTTCTACATTTATTTGTACTGTATATTGGTTTATCATGGGTGTGTATATAACGTGTGTGTATATGTATGTATGTATATATTTATATATATATATATATATATATATATATATATATATATATATATATATATATATATATATATATATATACTGTATATATATCTCTCTCTCTCTCTTTCTCTCTGTCTCTCTGTATATATATATATATACAGTATATATATATACTGTATAGTTGCATGATGAAGCCACAGTACAAATTCATGGGTGAAGGGTGGGTATCGTGCCTGTGTGGCTTAACCCCTTAATTACCTTTGCGGTTATTATCCGATAAGGTGTTTAAGGGGTTAATTGATATCTGAATGTACTGTACTTGCAATGTATTGGCTTGGTTTTGGCTATGTTTTGTGTGGGCAAGAGAAGGAAGGCGCTGGCATCGGACACTTCGTATTGATGAGGTCAGTAGTACTTTATTTATTTGTATATGCTAGTTAATGTTTTTAATAATGGGCAATTAATCTATTATCCATATCTGGATAATAGTTATTTTGCACATTATTGTACTGTAGGTGTTGGGGGGGGAGGGTGTATGTATTGAATGCATAGGCCAGGTTTATTTTTTTTACATTCAGGGTTTGATTCCGTGGTTTTGCGTGGGGCCTATGGAGACCACCTCCGGGTATTCTCGGGTATCCTAAAGGGTATCAGGCTGGTGGTTCCACGGGTGACACATGCGGGGATGATGATGTGTGGTCCCACTTCTGTGGGGGCACCGCGGACCCGTAGTCTGCGGGCATGACGATGTGTGGTCCCGCTTCTGTGGGGGCACCTCCGACCCGTAGGTGCGGGGATGATGATGTGTGGTCCCACTTCTGTGGGGGCACCGCGGACCCGTAGTGAGCACCCGTGAGTTCCCCAGACCCCCATGGGAACCACCCGAGGCCCCGCAGACACTTGTGGGTTTGACCCGGGGCTCCCAGACATCCTTGGGCCTACCGTGGGGACACAATTGTGGCTCACGGTGACCCAAGGAGACCACCTGGGCGCCATGGTGCTGGCAGGATCCACCAGCAGGCCTCCAGAACCTGTGGAATGCTGCTGGTAAACTGTAGGTCTGTCCAGGTGCCCTGCCAGCCCACCGGGGACTAGCGTGGGGCTGCGTTATGGACCCTGAATGTAAAAGAATAAATCTTGTATTTATGGGGGGGGCACAGGGGGTGGGTAATGTATTTAATAAATAGAATGCTGTTTATTGTGGGGCTGTGCATTGTTTTGATTGCGGAGACTGGGGGTGGGGGGTGGGGGGTGGAATGTTCCCCAACGGTATGTGGGTAGGCCTCCCTTGTGGGTACTGACTGGGTGGCCAAGCCTCACGGGTGGGGGGGGGTTAGTGTGGGAGGGTATGTAGGCATCCCGAGTGGTGGGTGGGTGAGGGTGGGTTAACCCCTTCATGACTGTAGCGGTTAATAACCGCTATGGTGATTAAGGGGTTAGGGGACATTACTTTGTATGTTTTAATTTTTGTGTCTGTTTTGCAGAAGCGGAGGGGCCATGGCCAGGATGGGGGGGGGGGTTAACGGTATGTGGGTAGGGGGTGAGGGTGGTTAGCAATACAGGGAGAGAGATTTACTGGTAACAGAAACATCTCTCTCCCTTCATTGTAATCTGTTTAAAGCCCCCTCCCCCCTAATGTGTGTTTCTGTAAAATCTCTCTCCCTTCAATGTACAGGTACTGTAATCTGTTTAACAGAAACATTAGGGGGGAAGGGGCTTTAGACCTTTATCTCTCTCTCCCTTCATTGTAATCTGTTTAACACAAACATTCGGGGGGAAGGGGCTTTAGGCCTTTATCTCTCTCTCCCTTCATTGTAATCTGCTTAACAGAAACATTAGGGGGGAGGGGGCTTTAAACAATGCTGTGTATAATGTATAAGGTTTTTTACAATTAGATAGATGTAATCCTTGGTTTTGTAAGGGTTAGTTTGGTTTTAAATTGTCTTTTCTGGTTGGTACTTACAGTATTTATTGATTTTGGTTTACTTGATTGGTTAAAATACTGTAGTTGACTTGTTTGGAAGTGTTTGTATTTACTGGTAGAGTAGCTTGCAATTATATTGTTAACATTCATTTGCAGAATGTACAGTACTGTATATGGTGCATAGATTTAATGCTATGCATCATTTACAGTATACAATGTAAATGCAATGTACTGTGTGGATTGTAATGTTATGTTTTATATTGTAAAATAAGTTAGGATTATTAAATGGATTATTATTATTGTCTGTATAGAGAAGCGTTATCTGTAGGACAGTATGATTTTGATAACCATTCTACAGTACATGTATTTGTAGTATTGGTTCATCATGTGTGTAAATATATATATATATATAAGGCAATGAAGGGGTTAACCCACCGTGCCCGCTTTATTGTGTGTAGTGGGGATGGGTGAGGGGGATATTTGGCCCTTGGTGTGAGTTTAGGACTTGCGGGAGGGGGGGGGGTTGCGGGTGCACTTAACCCCTTCACGACCGTAGCAGTTAATACCGCTACGGTCATGAAGGGGTTAAGCCCTCCCGCTACCCCCCCCCCCGCAAGCCCTCCCCAACCATCGTTGGGGCGAATACCCCATTCACCCACCCTCCCGCAACCCACAACAATAAAATACACACAGCAGCCGCCAAAAAATAAATAAATAAATGACAATAAATACATTTGAAATACATTTTTATTGATAGTGTAGATGTGCAGGGGGTCTCTGGAGCTGAACCGCGTTGGTTTTAGGTCTGGGGACCCCGTGCCCCCCGAGATACAGGCCCCTTTAGGGGGTGCCGGTATCCCTCTGCGTTTAAAGGTCCCGATCACGTGACCGCGGCCTGTAAACCAAGCAGAGCAGAGGGATACCGGCACCCCCTAAAGGGGCCTGTATCTCGGGGGGCACGGGGTCCCCAGACCTGAAACCTGTGCGCTTCTGCTCTGGAGACCCTCTGCACATGTACAGTATCAATAAAACACATACTGTACAATATACAGTATAAATAAACACTCGTTCTTTACCTTAGCGTCTATGCGCTATGGTAAAGAAGCATTATTTTAATAATATTGTAAAGTGAGCAGGGGGTTCCCTGAGCCAGAAATTAATGCTCAGGGAACCCCCCCCCCCCCTGCTCCTGATCAATATTATTAAAAATACGGAAAGTGCTTCGTCATTACCATAGCGGATAGCCGCTAAGGCAATGAAGGGGTTAAGGCATAATAAACAATTAATACATTCAATACATATTTTTCACGTCTGTGTTAAAACTCCCTGCCTTCTCTCTAATCTATGTAAAAACCCCTCCCCTATTCTCGCTTTTAAAACGCCCTGCCTTCTCTCTAATCTATGTAAAACCCCATCCCCCTATCCCCCTATTGTGTGTGTGCGTTAAGCTTCCCTGCAAGCTATGTAAAAAAAACCTCCCCCTATTGTGTGTGTGTGTTAAATCTGCCTGGCCTGTGTTTCTGAGTGCTGAGTGCTCTGCGTTAAAGGCCCCGATCACGTGATCGCGGCCTGTAAACCAAGCAGAGCAGAGGGATACCGGCACCCCTTAAAGGGGCCTGTATCTCGGGGGGCACGGGGTCCCCAAACCTAAAACCAACGCGGTTCAGCTCCGGAGACCCCCTGCACATCTACACTATCAATAAAAATGTATTTCAAATCATTTTTAATGTGCGGATGTTTGCGCAGAGAGAGAGCAGCGGATCTCTCTCTGCTGCAAACACATCTCGCCCCCGCCGCCCATACAGTAGTATCATTTATGTATGTGCATATACAGTACAGTACAGTACTGTACAGTACTGTATGTTAGGGCTTACAGGGGTTGTTGTTATACAGTATATATATATATATATATATATATATATATACTGTACAGTATACAGTATATAGTATACTGCATTACAATTCATTATAGGGGACGGCTTCACAGAGAACAGCTCGCAAGCGCCACCATGTGTATTTTGACGGCATTGCAGTATTGTAACCAGTCGGAATAAAAAGCTTAAATTCCTGCCGGAAAATAACGCAATGCACTCTGGCAGAAAACTATCAGAAACCTGAATACACCCGAGTATACCCGAATTCGCGGGACTAGCCGTGCTCGAATAAATTGTGTCGCCAGTGTATACACTTCTGCCAAAACACAAGTGCAAGATCTGTCATATCTTTTATTACACAAAACGGTATCTAAAAAGGTAAAAATAACATACATGCGATTCTGCTACAAATATCTCTTTAATTACAAACCAATTTGCAAATCATTCAGATTAGAGTCAAGCGAAAGAAAGGGTTAAGTATCTCATGTACAGTATATGCAGTGTAGGCTGTTCTGCAGCATTACATGCAGGGGGCAAAGGTTAGGAGATATAAGTAATGCTGAACTCAGAGCTGACCGGCTGACCTGCTCTACTGGCTGACCGGCTGACCTGCTCTACCGGCTGACCTGCTCTACTGGCTGACCAGCTGACCTGCTCTACTGGCTGACCGGCTGATCTGCTCGACCGGCTGACCTGCTCTACTGGCTGACCGACTGATCTGCTCTACCGGCTGAAAGAATAGATGCTGGGGCGCTCCCTTGTTTCTTAGGCTTGTGATGTTGAATGTTTTGTAATTTGTAACCAAAAAAAAAAGGGTAGTGTATACTTGCCCTTGTTGTTTTCTGCAGCTGGACCTGGAGAGAAGATAAAGCCCGGAATCTTCTTTAGAGTTGCAGTGGAGATGGTGGGTTGGTCAGCGCACGGGATTTTGCTCACAGGATGAATTGAGAGGATAAGGAACACGTGATTAGTGTTTAGATAGGCAAACAGTACATTATGCAGTAATAAAATGTTGTTACCTAAAATGATAAAATAAAATTTAAATAAAATTTAAATAAAATGCTTGAATAGATAGCTAGAATAAAAACTTTTCTATAAGTTAAAAATGAGGATCTGTTATTTTATGACTGATCTAAGGTGGGGATGGTGATATATAAAAAGGGGGGGTAAGAGCGGGTGATTAGCAGGTTTCTGTATATCCTGCTGTCTGACAGGGGTGGTAGTGCTGATTAGCAGAGTATAATGGGCAGTCTTACTTTATATAAGTGCTGCCAGAAGCAGTATAGCTTCCTCCCCCTCCCAATGGAGGCAGTATGTAAGTGACTTATCTCCCGGGTGCCCAATTTGGAATGAAAAAGGGCCAGACACGGTGAGTAAGTAAAAATGGAATTTTTTAAGTGCAAAAAACAGCAAACAGAAATAACACTTACGATACAGCTTGGGCAGCAGCCCAGCTTCAGCCCGATCGTCCGTTCACACTCCTCCGACCAGTATACCTCCCGTGCTCGCGTCCGATGGCGGGACCGGAAGAGGAGGGCTTACCGGATGTCAGCAGGCTGGCTGGGTCCTTCAGGCAATGGGCTCCGGCAGGGAACTACGCGTTTCGCAGTGATGCTTCGTCAGGTTCCTGCCGGATGCCCTGTGTCTTCCCTTCTTATAGGCTTGAAACCTAGTTAATTGGTTGATTGCAATCAATTAGTGTTTCAAGGAGTTACACGATGAAAACACCCTTTATTTAATAGTGGGTATTATACATATTGTACATTGACTATAAAGAATGATTAAAAAGTGAAAAAAATGCGGATGCATGATTTATACAGTGGTAATAATATGTTCAACAATTAATTATGCACACATGTCATCAATTCTGCATAGTAGATTACTTGGATCCTGATTATCTCACATATTGTTTAGGCAGTTCAGTAATTAGGATAATGCAAACACATCTTTAAACAATTAGCTTAAAATGAGTGCAGTTGCAGAATTGTGTTTTATTTATTAACCTTTTAAGTGAATCCCAAAGAGTGTATGTATGGCTCTATTATGTACGCCAGCCCTATAGCTGGTGTTTGGATAGTTAAAAAATGGTTATATGGTTATAAAAGACTATGTAGAAAGAAACAAAAAGGGGGCTAAGTTGTAAAAAACAGTGGAAAAAATTTCCCTGATAGAAATGTTCCAGTAAAAATAGCTAGTAGAATACTTAATATGATAACTAGCTAGGAAAAGTCCATGTGTGGTAATTTGGTCGCATCACATGTGTCTTCATTAAGGCTCTGAATTTAAAAATGTGCTGGATTGCCCAGATGATAAAGGATAGTTTTAAAAGTTTTGGTTTCCCCTTGTAGTTTGTTTGGAAATTTTTTTTTTTTTTTAAATGTAGTGATATCTTTATGGTGTATAGTTTTGCATTTAAGATATTCTCAGACTTTTGAATTTTGCATGTGTGGTTGTATGTGGTGCATCGGGGATTTGATTCCAGGGTCACAGTACTTATTCGCTCTGTTGCTGTGTGTTTAGTGCGTTAAGCTAAACATAGGCAGACATTCTATGTATTCTTGTTGGTACAATGAGATAAATACAAGCAATGATGGATCCTCAAAGTTGCGGCGGTGCTGGTACAAGGGAGGGGGAGAGGAAAAAGGGATAAGGAAAAGGAGGGGAGAGAGAAGAGGAGAAGAGAACCGAACAAGGGAGAGAGGGGGAGAAAAAGGAGAAAAATGAGGGGAAAAAGAAAGAAAAAGAGAAAGAAGAAAAAGCAGAAGAAGGAGAAGAAAAAACAACAAGATTAGTATATCATGATAAGGTGGACCTCAATTAAAATACAATACAAGTACCATAAGGTAAAATGAAATAAAAATTAATTGAAATGAATGAATTTATTCTAGAAAAGCCCCAATGTCTATATCTATGTTAAGTCCTAGGGGTGCTAGCGTCTATAATTTGTAGATCCATAAAGTTTCCTTTTTGGCTAGTTTGGTTAGTCTATCACCCCCTCGCCAGAGGGGGGGGGATCTGTTCTATGGCTCTATAGGTGAGGCCGGTGGGATCTCCCTGGTGCTGGAGTGAAAAATGCTTGGACACGCTGTGGGTCATTAGCTGTCGTCGGATGTTCCCAATATGCTCTAGTATACGAACCTTTAATGGTCTGCTGGTACGGCCGACATACTGTAGTCCACAGGGGCAGTTTAGTAGATAAACTACGTAATCGCTCTTGCAATTGATGAACTGTGCAGTTTGGAATTGTTCACCTGTGACTTGTGATGAAAAGTTCATCTTGTCACTGGAGCCCTGTTTGCAAGCTTTGCAGGTGCTGCACTTGAACAAACCTTTTGCTGTAGATAGCCAACTTTGTTCCTTTTTGGTATTGTCTGTTCTGAAGAGACTGGGTGCTAGTTTGGTTTTTATATTGTCAGCTCTTTTAAAAATGACCCTGGGTCTTTCTGGGAGGTAATTTTTAAGAGTGTCATCCCCTAGTAGAAGGTGCCAGTGTTTATTTAGGATTTGTTGTATTTTACCTGAATCCTGGCTATACTGAGTTAAAAATGGAGCGTTAAAATCTTCTCTTTGTTGCGTTTGGGATGTTTTAAGAACATGTTTTAAGAATGTCTGTTCTTTGCAGGAGGCCTGTCTTATTAATGGATTCTTCTAATGTGTTTTTTTGTACCCTTTATTGACAAACCTATCTTTCAGGATACCTGCTTGTTCTCTAAAGACGTTGCTATCACTGCAATTCCGCCTGATTCGGCGGAATTGACCTGGGGGTATGTTGGATAGCCACTTTCTGTGGTGGCAGCTTGTTTGTAGTAGGTAATTATTGCAATCTACCTTTTTAAAGAATGTTTTGGTTTTGAGAGTGTTATTCACTACATAGATAGTGAGATCTAAGAAGTCTACTGAGACTTGGTTTGTACATGCTGTAAATTTTAAATTTATCTCATTGTTATTGATGTATTCCAGAAATCGTTTCAGATCTACCTCGCTTCCTTTCCAGATGAAGAAGATATCGTCAATATATCTTCGCCATAGCGCCAGATCTGCGCTGAATTCGTGTGTGGACCAAATTTTGTCCTGTTCCCAGACGTCCATAAAAAGATTGGCATAGCTAGGTGCAAATTTTGTACCCATTGCGGTGCCACATTTTTGTAGGAAATGCTTCCCATCGAAGTTAAAAAGGTTGTGTTTTAAAATGAAGTTCATACTTTCTAAAATAAAGGATTTTTGTTCTATGTGCATGTTTGGGTCATTGCTGAGTGTCCTATCTATGGCTGAAATGCCATCCTCGTGATTGATGGATGTGTATAATGATGTCACATCACATGTGCAAAGTGTAAATTCTGGGCTCCATGTTGTTTGTTTGCTTGCAACTCCACGCTGCCCTCCAGTGGTAAAAGAAATAAGATACATTTACTATATTCGTCTGGCAGCTGCTCCCGTATAAGGTGGGTAACTCTGTATTAGGGGTCTTGGTAGACTATATTTTATACTTATGTCGGATAGATGAGGAATTAATATTTCTAACGGGTTATTGTAAGAGGCCTTAGATCTTATCCTATATGCACGCAGCCCTCGCCTCTCTGACCTTGAACACGTACTTCAATCTGATTTTTTGAGACTTGAAACTGGATTTCCCAAAACAAACTGATTTTAAACACTGACAAGACTGTAACAATGGTATTTGGGACCAGAGCTAAATTGCTAAAGCTACCAATGACAGAGCTTCAGATAAAAACCAGCTCTAAAACCATCCTAGCCCCTGTTACTTGTTTGAAATATCTGGGCATTCAACTCCCATTTAACTGTAAGGGGGTCACCCCCGGTTCCCCTGATCTTCCTTTGCCCCCTGCCTTACCCCTGTGGCAGTGGGGGAAGGGGACGGCGACTTCTCCCAGCGGGCACCGCCATCTTGGTTGTGGCGTGAGGTTCGCGCAATGCGCAGAGGTTGGCCAGGGTAGCAGTGGCCATCGCCAGTGTGCCGGAGCTCTGGGAGGTTGCGCAGGCGCAGTTAAGCGTAGCGGCGGCCATTACAGCGTCGCACATGCGCAGTAAAGATCGTGCACGCGGTCCCCATAGGAAAGAGCTGTGCCAAGGACTACAATTCCCAGCAGCCTCTGGGACTGCACTTTCACCCTGGTCACAGGCAGCATTGAAGCCAATAGAGCTGGCAGATTCTCATGCTGCAGAGTTGCAACAATGTTGTGTGCAGACAGGGTTTTTGTCAGTTGCAGCACGTTGGACAGTCAGAGACCGGAGCATCCCAGGGAAGGAGGTAGGGTACAGGAGTCAGGGACTCCCTGTACTAGGCCAGCACCCCCAGAGCCCGAGAGAGCTCAGCTCCAAAGTAAGGTGAGTGTTGCCAGGGACAGCCCTCAGGTTAGGGACCCTGCCACTTACATTAGTGGGAGCTGGGAAAGAAAGGTTACAGAGAGTTGGAGTCAGGGAGCTGTGAGGGAAGGAAGGGTGCAGGGAGCGAGTGCAGCTCCTGCCCCATATAGGTACCTACACCCCAGGTAGGCCCCAACTCCCCACTAGTTTAGTGGGTAAATGCTTAGGAGGCCCAACATAGGGACGCTGTGTAGAGTGCTGCCTTGTCAGAGTCACGGCTGTTAGTGCTGTGAGGTCTGACAGGCAGGCACCTTGTTGCGCAGCACGTTGGCTGCAGCATCCAGTGAGCTACAGCTTGCTGCTGTAGGCGCTGGGACTCGTTAGGTCTTAGTACAGTAAGTACAGTCAAGGCTGGGAAGAGTTAGGGAAGTGGGGCAGGTTATTAACCCCGGTAGGCCTCTAGGAGTTTTCCCCAAAGCCACTTTAGGTTGCGGTACCACAGGGACAGGCCCTAGGTTAATACTTACTTACCGGCCGCCGCATTCTCCTCACCGCCGCTGCCCCGCAATACCGGGACCAGGGACAAAAACCGGGACATAACCGGGACGGAGCTAAAATCGGGACAGGGCAGAAAAAAACGGGACTGTCCCGGCAAAACCGGGACGAATGGTCACCCTACTTACAGACTATTCACTTGAGTGGACCATAAAGTGTCTTATAGAGGGAACTCTAAGGTGTCTTAAGATGCATTAAGATAGATTATGTATGTAAATCTTTATTTATATAGCGCTTTATAAGAGAGGCAATACAGTACAGAGAATTATAGTACAATAAGTGCAACAAACAAAATCAGACAATAGGAAAGGAAATCCCTGGCCTGCAGAGCTTACAGTCTTAATGCTAGATCCATGGAACTCTGTTGTGTTTACGCTAATAACGGGACATTCCTGAAATTGGTACCTGACCCTGTGTGGTAGGCAGAGACACAGGGGCAGTGCCTGCCAATATCATAAAGAGCAGTGCACTTCCTATTTAGTAGAAGTGTGTGTCAGAGTTAAGAGTTCAGTCCAGAGTTAGAGTCTGCTGAGTCTGTCACCTGGCTGGCCCAGGGTGACAGAGAGAGCCTATATCAATTGGCCGTTGGAGAAGGGGAGCCATCAGCCTCTGAGTAGAGCTGATGCAACCTTAGTTAGGGAGGTGGACCAATTCCTCTCACCCTGTTTAGGGGGCGAGGGAAGAGCTAGCCCCACCCTGGGTGCCCTTGACCTGGGGTGGAGGCAGGGGCACAGAGACCATCCTGAGGGAGAGCAGTCCTGTGTGGAGGAAGACACCCTGTACCTGATTGACAGTCTTGTTGCTGCTATTCTGCTGCTGTGAATAAAGAGCTGCGGCTGCTTTTAAAGATATACAGTGTGAGACTGGAATCTCTCATCCCCGAGGGGAAAAATTAATTCCTTCCTGACTCCAAGAATTGGCAATCGGATTAATCCCTGGATCAACATCCTTCCCATATATACTTATTTGGTATATCCCTATATACCTTTCCCATCTAAAAAGATGTCCAACCTTTTTTTGAACAAATCTATTGTATTTTCCATCACAGTCTCCATGGGTACTGAATTCCACATTTTAACTGCCCTTACTGTAAAGAACCCTTTCCTTTGTTGCTGGTGAAATTTCCTTTCCTCCAACCTTAAGGGATGGCCCGAGTCCTTTGTACTGCCCGTGGGATGAATAGTTCTTTTGAAAGCTCCTTGTATTGTCCCTGAATATATTTGTATATAGTTATCATATCCCCTCTTAGACGCCTCTTTTCTAATGTAAATAAATCCAATATAGCTTCCCTTCCATCCATTGCCCGTTTGATGCAAGATAAGATCTTGTTTGCCTTTGCAGCTACTGCATGACATTGGGCACTATTGCTAAGCCTGCTGTCTACAAGCACTCCTAAATCCTTCTCCATCAAGGATTCCCCCAATAAATCTCCATTTAATTTGTAAGTCGCCTTTTTATTCTTGCATCCCAAATGCATAACCTTACATTTATCTGTATTTAACCTCATTTGCCATTTACCTGCCCACGTTTCCAGTCTCTCCAAGTCCTTCTGAAGAGAAATTTCATCCTGCTCTGATGAGACGGAGGCATTCACCCCAGAAACCTGATCCTGTCACCCCCCATACCATCGCGGGAGACTCAGGCCCCCCTGTTGCCAGCAGGTATGCACCACACTCAGACACGTAGCCAGACCCTAGTACAGAGGAGGGGGCCCGATCTGCGATTGGCCCAGGGAAGTGGGGCTACATTGGGAATCAATGTTATTTTTCTTCATATTAATGGGTATCCTCAAAGCTAATGATATGCCAAAATGACGTCCATTAGCAAAACTACAATTGTTTCTTCACTTTTTCTGCTTGATGAATAGGGTGACCAGATTTCGAAAATGAAAAACCGGGACACCTTAAAAAATAATTTATTAAACAAATTACATTACGTGACACCCCCCGTTGCCATGACAACAAGACACTCTGATGCCCCTGCAGTGTTAGTGTGTATAGAGGTGGGGGCTTTGCTTGGGCCCTTCAACTCTTACAGCCAGGGCATTATTGGCCAGGAATGCCCAGTTCGGAGGGGATTACTACTTCAAAATGTATTTGATTCGTAACAACATCAAAAAACTCTAATACCAATAACTAACAACCACATACAATGATAATCTAAACCGTCAAATAAAATGTCTACGGCCCTTGTTCAAGCATGTTTGCGGTACTTACCAGATAAATCAGTGCCTGCAATCCACGACTGTATCCGCCTCTCCGAACGTCTGTAAGTAATCCAGCGTTCCTGGTGTGTGACTGAAGAGGTGAGGGACTCCCTCCTCTCAAACGGAAAAGAAGAGCAAAAAATAGAGTTGGAACATACCTATCATACAGGGATGAGAGAGAGAGACAGAGCATGAGAGAGAGACACAGAGAGAGACAGAGAATGAGAGAGAGACAGAGAGAGGGACATAGGGGGAGAGAGACACACAGAGAGAGAGACAGACACAGAAACAGAGAGAGACAAAAGTAATGTACTGTATAACCATTATACCGTACCCCCTAGTATTCGTGTAATCATTGTCCCACACCCATTACTCACGCTTTGGCAATACTGAAATGTTCTTTTGACAGAGACACACAGAGAGAGACAGAGACACACAGAGAGACAGAGACACACAGAGAGAGACAGAGAGAGAGAGAGACACGGGCCTATTTAGTAAGCGTCGATAAGGCTGCGTCTATAGTATTTCAGAAGGAGGGAAGGCACACACGCTGCAATACACTTGCTGAAGCCTGAGCTTTTTTATGGCTTTGCAGGGTATGCAGCGGATGCGATTGCGGGCGTGGCAATAAATATTTGGAGGCGTGGCAATAACGTTCCGGCGCGGACGTCACTTCCCTACCTCACATCCCGATCCACCGGCATTTTTTCAGATGCAGCATCTGAAGCACTGTGCAGACAAGAAGAAAAATGCACACAATGCGCACCAGAGATTAAAATATAGTAAATTATTTATTAATAAAACAAGAAATAACCGAGGGGGATCCAACCCCACCTCAGTACTTTCTTCTCGTTGCTATTGCCACACTATACGTCCTGACGCCGGAAGGGAAGTTGGTACGCGACCAAGACGAGACACCGGATTTACAGTGGAACCACAACATACCCCAGATTGCTGGAGGACCACACTGCGAGGGGCGCAGCCTATCGAGTTTCCCGGTCATCGTCCAAAGTCTCTAGCTGCGGATTGACCACCAGATTACCACGGAGCCTGAGCCTGTCTCACACAATGCTTTTACCAAACGGATGTTTGTAAGTTTGCTATTTTTATCTTGTCCAGGAAATGAAATTGTTAAACCGAATTTACACATGGAGCGGGCGCTTTCTCTTCTTTTTTTTGTTTAGACATCTATCGAGGAGGTGGTTGTTTCCCTGAAGAGAGCTGCCAGGGCTCCAGAGGACGCCCGAATTGGATCCTTTTATGATTGAGTTATAACATAGCTATTAGAGCTAGGTTTCTGGACTTTTATTGTGTTTAGGCATAGTGTTTATTATTATTTTATTACAGCTACTTTTTAGTAATTGCACTGTTATTAATTCTGACCACTAATTCTCACTGCCATTATAATCTCTCTCTAGCCACAACCAAATTGCTATATCAGCTATATTATTTATTGGTTATACCAGAGGAGCACAAACTTTTGCAGCTCGCCCCCATGCCTTCCCTCTGCTGGTGCTCGCGCCCCCCCCCCCCCTTACCTTGATGCGGCGTCACGTGACCTGCAGCGGCATTTGACGAGGGTGACGTCACATGACCCCGCGGCGTAATTTAACATACTGTGCTATATGTATGCACACACAGCTGTCTCTTACACATACAAATACTGTTTTTACATCCCTATACATCAATAGGGACCACAAAGTATCCACACACACTTTTAGTTGTGCTACAAACTCTCACATTTCCACACCCACCCACACCATTTATATCCACTCCCACTCCATACACACCTTTTGTAAAGCACTGTATATACTGTGGGCTCTCCATTCATTTTCATTCACACTGATACACATACACACTCTTTCATCACTTGCTTTCAGGAACCTTTTGACACCTCTAGGCATAAAACACATCCACACCGGGGGAAGGACCAGCACAGATAACATTCCAAGAGACACTGTTTTTAAGTATACCTTTTGTTTGCTTCATTCATTGTAACATCGCCGGAAGAAGAGATCAGTGTATCTCGAAAGCTCGCACAAATAAAAGCATTTCGTTAGCCACAGAACGTAATCATCTATTTATTTTTTGATTATTGAAGCTCGGCTAACACGGTACTGATACCTCTATATATATATATTGCGCGCGCACACACACATATAACGTTTTATCCAACTTTTTCATTTATCATTTGTAGAGAAAATGAACAATGTCGCCAGAAGTGCTATTTTTCAAAATGTAACATCTCTTCTAATTAGTGTAAAATGATACTTCATATAAAGCAGGTTATGGGACCCAGTATAAAATGACCTTCATGTTTCTTATCACATCCCAGTATATGGATACTTTCTATTAGCACAAGCTGCTAACATGTGACAGGGCTCAGAGTCTGAGCCCAGAATGTGACATACAGAACATTCTCATTCTAAATTTCAAAAAATATTGTGTTGATTTCTGACCTGACTGCCGTGGTTACAGCTCAACCACTCTGTTCTACTGTATGTCACCACTTTCTGCCACAACCAGCTGACGGTGGATCTGCAAGGAGTTCAACGCTCATTGGCATCACATCTGTGGCTTGGTTGACGTATCATTTCTCTAGCTTTTTATTGTATTGTTTTTAAATAGATGTTATTTATTTAGTTGAATAGATTATTGTTTAGTTTAATAGATTATATTTCTAAGTTTAATAAGTTATATTTCTTAGTTTAATAAGTTATATTTCTTAGTTTAATAAGTTATATTTGTTAGTTTAATAAATTATATTTCTTAGTTTAATAAATTATATTTGTTAGTTAATAGATTATATTTGTTAGCATAGTAGATTATATTTACTAGTATTTAAGTCTCCCCCTCAGTGCCCCATTAGGACCCGTGCGCATATTTCACATCTTTTCGGAGTCGCTTATTTTTTAGACCCTCGGAGCCGAAACCTAAAGGGGTCAGCTAAGAAAGTTCGGATCAAGAGGAGCCGCACAGCTTAAAGACAGAACATTTCCAAGGGAGATGGAGACAATTTGGGTAAGATCTGATTAAAGGACAACCTTTGAGGAAGGAAAAGGTGACGGGGGAGTCTAAGAGGGGGGTGAGAGAGCAAGGTGGTGTGTCAGATTGGGGCAGAGCAAGAGAACGCAAAAATGATGGGGATTTGCTGCACACCAAAAAAAAACAATAAGCAGTGATACTTTTACCGGTGCCCCTTAGTCTCAGGGAAGACCGGCATTTCGTCCAATGGATACAATATGATTGATGGGAAAGGGCACACAGATTTGAATAAAAAAAGATAATTTATTGTGCCACAGACTACAATGTTTCGGCTGCTGGCCTTTCTTTGCTGGATTTAGTGGGTTTAGCCACTTCACCTGAGAAAGACCAGCAGGCCGAAATGTTGTTGTCTATGGCAGTGCAAGAGAAAACAGGTTGGGGGGGGGTGGGTTCTCGCAAAGTCGCCGACCCATGGGTGAGTGTCCCCGGTGGAAACTAGTCCTGGACCCCAGGAAAGCTGTCTGTGGCCCATACAAGCTGAGTAACATGTAGAAAGGACACATGTATGTTCAGAATGAGTTAGCATGGTATTTTGAGAGGCACCATAGCAGGTCAGTGCAAGTCAGTGCAGAGCACTGCAAGGTCAGTCAATATGAGGAAGGGTCCGATGGAGGAGTTGGAGGGTCCCAGAATATCTCTTAAAGCAGGGGTGCGCAAATCGAGGGGCACGACATTTTCTTGGGTGGAGGGGCTCGGCGCTTACAGAGGCCCCTCGCTCTTCCCCACAGCATTTAAATTAAATGCCGGAGATCGCGCGCAAGGCCTCTGTAAGTTCTCTTTCCTTGTCTCCGGCGATTTCTGGCGACAGCAACGTGGCGTCACATGATGTGGCATTGCCATAGCAACGTGATATCACATGACGTCGTTACATCAGAACGTCGGAGACAAGGTGGGGAAGGTGGAGGGGGGAGCAGGGGAAAAGGTTGTGCAACCCTGTCTTAAAGCATTGTCATGAATACAGATCAGAGGCCAAGAATGGATATGGATATCCGATGTGAAGCCGGAAATAAGACAGAAAAGACCGTTTCGGGGGAAGAAGGTGAGTGATGAAATAGCCGTCACTGTGTAACTCTTCCAATTACCTGCAACTTCATGCAGAGAAATAGCAACGCTTGTTTTTAACGTGCTAAGCGCCTAATGGGGAATTCAACTGCTGAGAGGTTAAGGGAGTTACTCACCCAAACTCAGCGACGTTTCAGTGTCTCTGTGATAACTCCCCCAGGACATGCCTGAAAACCAGAGGTAACTCAATGTATTTTTGATAAATAGAAACATGACCTTTTGGGGAGGGGTATATAATGGGTACTGGGCCTGGTGAGGTGGGTATAACGGGTACTGGGCCTGGTGAGGTGGGTATAACGAGTACTGGGCCTGGGGAGGTGCGTATAACAGGGTACTGGGCCTTGGGAGGGTTGTATAACTGGGTACTGGGCCTGGGGAGGTGGGTATAACGGGTATTTGCCCTGTGGAGGGCGGTATAACGTGGTATTGGGGATGGGGTATAAGTGGCACAGGAGCTCTTGCGATACAGAGTATCACTGTCCCTGGTTACAAACACTTCATGTCTCCTGCAGATCAGGACACGCACAAAGGTGGTGCCCTTTGTGCCACCAGACGACGAGGCAGGCTACGAGGCGGACGACGAGGCATACGACAAAGCGGGCGTAAAGTGGAACAATGAGGTGGGCTACAAGGCGGCCGATGACGCAGACGTGGTGTACGATGACCAAGGAGCATACGACAGGTGTGGCCGGATCTGCTGCTTCACCTTTTTTAGGCGGAGGAGAAGACCCCGGGAGCAGGTAGGAGAATACGAGAGGTGCGGACAGATCTGCTGCTTCACCTATTTTAGGCGGAGAAGAAGCCAGGAGCAGGTAGCAGAGGAGTCAGGGCGTAGATACAGGGGTTTTCTAGGGGCCCTGAGAAGTTGGTTTGACCGCAGGAGAGGCAGATAAGATCAGGAAGGCTGTGGGAGGGGCAGGTACTAGAGGGAGATAGGGATATTGGGCGTGAGAGGGTGAGAGAGAACAAGGAGCAGGGCCGGAGCACGGGTTTCATGCGCCCGAGGCGAAACTTAAAATTTGTGCCCCAGTTGTATAAAAAATAATAAGATAAATAAAATAATAAAATAAACAGTGGCGTAGCTATCGGGGCTGCAGGGGGGTGCGACCGCCTCAGCGCGACGCAAAATAAAAATAAAAGGGCGCCAAAATACTGGATAAATAAAATAAAAATAATTTTCAAAAAAAAAAGATAAATAAATTAGAAATAATAAGAGGAAAAAATAATAATGATTATTATTGCGCCCCTAGGAGCTCTGCGCGCTAGGCGACCGCCTAATGGCCGGCCGGCCCTGCGAGGTATGCGGGAGGAAAAGGGGTGAATGGGATAGATATGCAGGGGGATGGGGGAGCAGGTGAGTTATACACAGGGGCACAAGGGCCCCATCACCCGCATCTCTATATACTGAGTGTGCCCCTGTGTATAACAACGCTGATCTGTGCTGCTCCATCTGATCTCACTGCGCAGTGATCCAGGGACCATCCGATCGCCATTTAATGGGGTCAGGAAGGAATTTTTTTCCCCCATTGCACAGCAGGGGTTATGTTTCGCCTTCCTCTGGATCACAGCAACAAACTGCCCTTTGTGCATGAATTATCAGTGAGATCTTTATACACCCTGCATTGGTCTTCACCCCTTTGCTGCCGGAGGGGCCTGCAATGCATTGCTCTGCATGTTACTATATCGCTCTGCAATGTGCTGCAGGCCCCTCCCAGCAAAGAGATTCATTATTTCAATAAAATACTCTCTTTAATCCAACCTATGTGTAGTGTCTTTTCTATCCGTTGTATCTATTGCTAACAGCTCAGTGATTCTTCCCCAGGACGCTGCACTAGTGTCACGCTGCCAAGCCCGGGTGTGAGGGAGATTTATAGGGTCACATATACACTTCTGCCAAAACACTAGTGCAAACAGGAAGCCCATCTGATCTCATATCTTTTATTACACAAAACGGTATCTAAAAAGGTAAAAATAACATACATGGGATTCTGCTACAAATATCTCTCTAATTACAAACCAATTAGCAAATCATTCAGATTAGAGTCGAGCGAAAAGAAAGGGTTAAGTATCTCATGTACAGTATATGCAGTGTAGGCTGTTCTGCAGCATTACATGCAGGGGACAACGTTTAGGGGATATAAGTAATGCTGATCTCAGAGCTGACCGGCTGACCTGCTCTACCGGCTGACCTGCTCTACTGGCTGACCGGCTGACCTGCTCTACCGGCTGACCGGCTTCTCTTCTTTCAGCTAAATGACCTGAATTGTGGCCCCTGTATCTCCCAATTAAACGTTTTATTGGCATATTCTTGTTTGACTCGTTCTATACAGACATTTTCTATATATTCATTGTGGGATTTGATAACATCTGTAAGATCTCTCAGAATATCACATTCTGCACGTTTGTGCTGAAGATTTTTCCATTCTCAATTTACTTAATATTAGTTTTTGGCATCAATTATTTATATCGAGTCCAAAATACCTTTATACAGAATGCTGTTCCCTTTAGTCCACAAATGCTGCTTCATTAAAGCCCATGGGTGGCACTTTATGCATTCTCAAACTTTTAGGCAACATCCCTAATTTCCAAAAGTGGGATTAAATCTGTGCATATTTAAATGGTTAATTTTCTCACTCAGACTCCTAAATCCCTCCCCAAATATATCCGTTTCACATAAAAGTGTGTGCGCTTCTCCTTCCGCCTAACTGGCACGTCGTCCTGACGGGCGCCACTCCGTGTAACTCCACGCTGCCCTCCAGTGGCAAAAGAAATAAGATACATTTACTATACTCGTCTGGCAGCTGCTCCCGTATAAGGTGGGTAACTCTGTATTAGGGGTCTTGGTAGACTATATTTTATACTTATGTCGGATAGATGAGGAATTAATATTCCTAACGGGTTATTGTGAGAGGCCTTAGATCTTATCCTATATGCACGCAGCCCTCGCCTCTCTGACCTTGAACACATAATTCAATCTGATTTTTTGAGACTTGAAACTGGATTTCTTAAAACAAACTGATTTTAAACACTGACAAGACTGTAACAATGGTATTTGGGACCAGAGCTAAATTGCTAAAGCTGCCAATGACAGAGCTTCAGATAAAAACCAGCTCTAATACCATCCTAGCCCCTGTTACTGGTTTGAAATATCTGGGCATATAGTTCAACTCCCATTTAACATTTGGGTTGCACATTGATACCCTGACATCCAAATCCTATGCCAAACTAGGTGTACTTTACAGGAACAAATCCTCCCTAAGGCCCTCATGCAGTAATCGCCTACAGCGATTCAGTAAGCCCAGAGAAGCTGGCGATTAGAGCAAAAATAACCGGGGTTTTTTTGCCGGAAAATAAATAAATAAAATCGGCAGACGCGCGGTGATAAGCCACTTTTCGGCACTGATCGCCAGTTTTTCAAACACGCTCAATTCTATAAGCCCTGATCAGCTTATTGCGGCTGATCGCCACTTTAAAATTGCTGTTTCTTCTCCAAATTGTCCAGCCACAAAAGTTGGAAAGAAGGTGGTGTGAAGCTGCGATGAAAATAAAATGCATGTGTTCCAGAGCTGATATCCATTAATATCAGCACCAGAGACCCCCGGCATGAATCCGATGCATAAAAAATGCATTTACAGGCAACTTCATTACCGCCAAGGCAATGAAGGGGTTATATACCCGTGCCAGGCTTATTGCGGGTAGCGGGGGTGGGTGAAGGTGGTATTTGGCCCTGGGTGGGTGTTTAGACCTTGCCAGGGGGTTGCGGGATGACTTAACCTCTTCTTTAACTTAGCGGTTAATACCGCTAAGGTAATGAAGGTGTTAACCCCTCCCGCTACCCCCCCCACCCGGTAGGCCTAAACACCCATCCTTGGGGCCAATACCCCGTTCACCCACTCCCGCTACCCACAATAAACAAAAATACACAACAGCCCCACTGGCCACCTCCTAGGTCCCTAATAAACCATTACAATATTCATAAAACCATTATTTTGTTTAAACCCAGGATTATTACATGGGATTAGGGCTATGTTATTCAGTGAGGGGTTGTATGTTTGTATTCGTAGGGACAGGCAAGGCCGGAGCCAGATGGGGTTCTCCTGCCTCTGTCCTCCCTGTCTCCTGACCATTCCTGTAGCCGGACAAAGAAGAAGAAGCAGGCACACGGTCTTACTCAAAGGAGGTTTAATATGCCATAAAGTCCAACGTTTCGGCAGTCAAGGTGAAGGCTACAAACACAAGAAACAGTCACAATATATACCACCCCCCTGATACTCACCCCTCCCCGCTCTGCCACATAACCAGGATGTTGACGCCCACCTGATGACATCAGAGCTACCATATGGCGCCCCCTAGTGACGTCAGACGTCTAGGTCTAAATCCCTGGCAATACAGCATAGAGCTGTCTTGGAGGACTGCAGCCACAGCCACACCTCTCCCCAAACTGAACACTCCCCCATGATGACATCAGCGTGACCCGGCAGTCAGGGGGGGGGAGAAGGGGGGGCGGGCGTGCACCAATCAAGACTGTACTCACAGGGCTGGACAAAGATGTATCCGTCGTCATGGGATCAGTGTCAGAGCAGGGAGGAGTGAGACACTCATATAAATCACCCTGAAAGTGTAAATAAACCACACACCAAAATATTAATAAAGCATATGTGCACAAAACTAATACAGCAATATACTATTAAAACATGTGACTGTATACTGCTGATGACATCAGTATAATCCTGCAAAGTTACAGTGAAATGCCACATAAGAATATGCAGTACATCCGTATTTAGAATATACTAGTGTGTATACCTAGGTCAGAAATGGGTACACACAACCAGGGGGGGGGGGAAGGGGGAGGGAGGGGAAGGGGGAGGGTGGGAGGGGAAGGGGAGGGAGGGGAAGGGGGAGGGAGGGAGGGGAAGGGGAAGGGATAGGGAGGGGAAGGGGGAGTGAGGGAGGGGAAGGGGGAGGGAGGGAGGGGAAGGGGGAGGGAGGGAGGGGAAGGGGGAGGGAGGGAGGGGAAAAAAAGAAGGGAAAAAAAACACACAAAAAGGATAATCTTCCCAATTGTTAAGTGCAGAGTCCATGGATGGTGCAAGATCAAATATGCCTGTAGAAAGAGAAAAAATTGCCTTCTATTAAGAAAGCATTTTAAATTCTGTTGCTCATTAAGACCCATACCGTTGCTGGTATTTAAAGCATGTATCCAGAATGCTTCAAGTCTCAATAAGAAAGTCTCCCTATCTGGAGTGCCTTGTCTAGGTGCTACTGTCTCAATACCCATGATGCGTAAAGAGGCAACATTATGATTGTGTTCCACACAGTGTTGCACAAGAATAGAGGGATCCGTACCTTTTCGAATTACACTTTTATGTTCAACTAGCTGAGAGACCCGGCGTTGCCCGGAATTTAAATAGATAAAATAAATTTCCCGCTAGGAGGGGGAGGGGGGGGACGACAGTGGTGGGGGGGGGACCTTCCTCACTCATGCCACACTGATTTGTTATGGCTATTCCCAGAATGCTCCGCTCACCTCCCCTTCTCAAAAGCCTCCGTGCCATTAACCCCCTCGGTGCGTGTTTTCTGCTCTTGGCCCCCGGCCTTTTCCCTCCTTTAACCCCGGCCTTTTCCCAGACTCCTCTGCTTCGCCATTCTTTGCCGTTACCCTGCTCTCCCCGGGCGTTTACCTGCACGTGACGGGTGCTCCACCCCCCCCCCCCCTTCCTGCTCAGGGATCAGCCAATGACGCGGCAGGGCTGCTTGCCTGTTCCGTGAGGTTGCCGGCCGGCAGCCAATGAGCTTGTAGTTACGCTGCCCGGGGCCGCTGACTGAAGGAGGGAGGGAGGTAGAGGCCTGAGCTGTGTCAGACGGGAGGAGCGGCGCGGAGACCGAGACACACCGGGAGACAGGAGGCTGAGGTAAGGGGAACACGGGGGAGGCCTCGGGCAGTGTGTGCGCGTCCACCCGCAGCGGGAGCCACTGTCACATACCAGGCTGAGGTGAGTGAGCGCCGGGGAGGGAGGTTATGTCTGCGGAGCGCATAGAGAGATTGCCGTGCGGAGCGCAGAGGAAGATGGTGATGGTAATGTATGTAGTTGATGCGTGAATGAGGGTGAATGTAATGTGTGTGTTGATGTTGTGTGAATGAAGATATAAATGTGTAGAGTTTATGAAGAAATTTATTGAATAGTGTATGAATGTTGAAGGTAAATGAAATGATGATGTATATTTTTTTCAGAGGATCGTGAACATAGAGAAAGCCGGAGATGTTGTGAACGTGGTAGTGGTAATGTAAATGCAAATTAGTATAGCGGCGATTGAATAAAGTAACGAAATAAAATAATTGTAAGAATGGAAAGAATTGAAAATTGGCAAAGCGGGACATAGTGTAATGTGCATGTAATGTACATGTTGTAATTGCGTGTAAGTGTGTAAGTGTGTAAGTGTGTAAGTGTGTGTGTGTGTGTGTGTGGACACAGGGGTGAGAGTGTGAGATGAACTTACCAAGGACTCTGCAGGGGTTCTGTGGGGGTATGCTGTCAGTGCAAGTGTGTGACAGTGAAGTAGGTGTGTGTCAGTGATGTCACTGTAAGTTTTGGCCAATGACAGTCGTGTGGGCGGTGTGTGTCACAGTGGGGCGTACCTCTTGACAATGACAGTCGGGGTGGCCACGGACCAATCACATTCACCGCAGCTAGTACCAACCTTTGATTATATATATTAAGATGAACCTTGTTTTTAACATTCTTATGGTCTTACCCACATAAAGAAGACCACATGGACACTTTATTACGTACACTACATATTCAGATCTACATGTGATTCTATTTTTGATTTTTATGATCCTCCCGCTTTGGGGGTGACTGAATTGACTACCGGTAGTCAGACTGTTACAGACCGAGCAGCTCATGGCTCGGTCTGCCACCCTCCAGAAAATGAGGAGTTCTGTAGTTACCCTCATTATCTGCATGTATCAGGCTATCCGCCAGATTTCTCCCTCTTTTGAATGCCACCATTGGTGGTACACAGCAACTTTCAGATAATATATCATCATTTTGCAGAATATGCCAGTGTTTAAGAATGGTAGATTTAATAAAACCACCAGCTTGACTGTATATAGTGGTAAATACAAGCCCGTCCTCCTTCTTATTTTTGGTAGCACTTACCTCTTTATCCAGTGCCCGGTCTAACACAGCAGGAGGATATACGCAGGAAGATATCCCCTAGCCAGGAATCTACCACATAGTTCTCCAATAGCTGGTTCAATATGATCCTTCCTGCTCGTGATTTTGCAGACCTGGACTTTCTGTGAAAAAGGTAATGCATCAATAAGAGAAGGAGGATGATGGCTATCTGCCCTTAAAATTGCATTTCTGTCTATATCCTTTCTAAAAAGATCAGTATGTAACTCCCCATTAGTCTGTGTAATGAGGACATCTAAAAATGAGAGTTGCTGTGTACTCCATGTATTAGTGAGGAGGACCGGTGAATGGAGACCATTAAGATACTCAAAAAAAGATAACAGCTGATCCTCCGTACCTGTCCATATGAAAAACATCATCAATATATCTGTAATAGCTTTTAATATGCACCAGAAAGTCTGATTTGTAGATGTACTGCTCTTCGAAATGTGTCATGTATATGTTGGCGTAAGCAGGGGCCATATTACTGCCCATTGCTGTCCCCTTAATCTGCAGGAAGAAATCACTCTCAAATCTAAAATAATTTTTATAGAGAATGAAATGTAAAATGAGCATAATGTATTCAATTGGAACAGTATCACTATAATGGCGAATGAGGGTGGCCTTGATTATCTCAAGACCTTCAACATGGGGGATTATTGTATAAAGGCTAGACACATCTAAACTAACCAGAATATGATTAGTCCCATCACCAGGTGAGTTTTTTAATTTGTCAAGGAAATCAAACGTGTCTTTGATGTATGAGTTGGCTGTCTGTGCTATAAGTTGTAGAAATGTGTCTACAAATTTTGCAAGGGGTTGATTTAATGAATTAATAGAAGCTATAATAGGCCGCCCCGGGGGATTGTTTAAATTCTTGTGTATTTTGGGCAAGGTATAGAAAATAGGGCATTTAGGATGCAACATAGTTAGAAACTCAGATTCAGGCTCTGTTATCCACCGGTTATTAACCCCCATTTGGATAATTTCCTTAATTTCTCTCGCATAGTTAAAGGTAGGGTCCCTATACAATTTAATGTAGCAGTTAATGTCACTCAGTTGTCTGATGGTTTCAGCCTTATAATCTGAGTAATTCTGCACTACTAGGGCACCCCCCTTGTCCGCACGCTTAATAATAATCTCATTATTATAAGTCAACATTTTTAATGCTTCCTTTTCCTGAACAGACATATAGTATGTAACCCTATGTTTGTTTTTTTTGTACCTTGCAATGTCCCCCTTAACCAGTCGTATATATGTGCTGACTGATTGATTTTTAAATGGCGGGACAAAAGTGGATTTGAGCTTGCACATTTTGGTACCTTGATAAGAAGCCAAATTATCTGTCCCTTGCTGGTCAGTGGCCAAATTAAATGTCCCTTGTTGTTCATAGGAGGATTACCTGTCCCTGGTTGGATATTGGAATGCACCGATTCTGTAGACCTGTTAGAAAAAAATGATTTAAGGTTTAATACACGTTCGAATTTAAATAGGTCAACCTCCAAATCAAAATCATTAAACAATGTAGTAGGTACATATGAGGGCCCCCTAGCTAAAACAGACATTTCACATTGATTAAGAGTGTAATCATACAGATTAACAACCAAGGTGTCCATACTCATTTCTGCTCCGTTGTACGTAGGGGATAGGGTGATCTTCCCTTTCCCCTGGCCCCCGCGTCTAATTTTCCTTTTCCTTTCTCCTTGTCCTTGGATTTGCCTAAAAAAGGGGCCGGACTTTGGCCTCTCTGACGTTCTGTTGAGGAATGGGCTTCAGAGTCACTGGTGTGGACTTCTTGGACTCCCTGGGGTGCTCTCCCTCTTTGGTTCTTGCGTTGTTTGGGGTCTTGCTTCTGCCACGGGTATACTCTTCCATCTTTATAGTCATTAACAACTTTTTTGAATTTCAACTTCTTAAAGTGAATAAGATCACTTTTAATTTTTTTCCAGCTTGGTCTTAAGACTATCCAATGATTGTACAACGTCCGTACCAGGGCTAGACTGGTCAATGAGGATTTCCACTTTGAGTATATCCTTCCTTGTGTGGCTAAGTTGTTCCCCCACCTCCTCAATTACCAATATATTCAAGTCCAAAGAGGCCCTATTAAAGCTGCAGTTCAGTCTTTTTTTTTTTTTTTTACTTCAATAGTTTCATGTGGGCAATCTCTAATTACCTAAAGAACTGTATAGCTGCAGGTCAATTCGTTCTCCATGTATTGATAGGCGAAATTTGGTGACATAATTAGTGAAGGGATCTGTTTTTCTTCTGCTTCTGTCTCAGTGGAAGCTCATGAATATTCATGAGCACTCCTGCATTGACATGTGCTAGAGGGAGGGCAGGGCT
Source organism: Ascaphus truei (assembly GCF_040206685.1). NCBI lineage: Eukaryota > Metazoa > Chordata > Amphibia > Anura > Ascaphidae > Ascaphus > Ascaphus truei. Next base: position 41,307,747 of record NC_134497.1, read on the forward strand.
GACAAAGGGGTGTGCCAGGGCTTGTGACAGGACATGAAGGGGCAGTGCCTTAGCAAATTGCTGTTAAAATAGAATACAAGAAAATTGGTCTTTAATATTCATGAGCTTCCACTGAGTGACAGAAGCAGAAGAAAAACAGATCCCTTCATTAATTATGTCACCAAATTTCGCCTATCAATACATGGAGAACGAATTGACCTGCAGCTATACAGTTCTTTAGGTAATTAGAGATTGCCCACATGAAACTATTCAAGTAAAAAAAAAATAAAAAAAAAGACTGAACTGCAGCTTTAAACGTTTTATTGGCGTATTCTTGTTTGACCCGTTCTATACAGACATTTTCTATATATTCATTGTGGGATTTGATAACATCTGTAAGATCTCTCAGAATATCACATTCTGTACATTTGTGCTGAAGTTTTTTCCATTCTCAATTTACTTAATATTAGTTTTTGGCTTCAATTATTTATATCGAGTCCAAAATACCTTTATAAAGAATGCTGTTCCCCTTAGCCCACAAATGCTGCTTCATTAAAGCCCAGGGGTGGCACTTGATGCATTCTCAAACTTTTAGGCAACATCCCTAATTACCAAAAGTTGGATAAAATCTGTGCATATTTAAATGGTTAATTTTTCCATTTTTCCATTGTGACAAAATATAAATTATCTCACTCAGACTCCTAAATCCCTCCCCAAATATATCCGTTTCACATAACAGTGTGTGCGCTTCTCCTTCCGCCTAACTGGCATGTCGTCCTTACGGGCGCCACTCCATGTAACTCCACGCTGCCCTCCAGTGGCAAAAGAAATAAGATACATTTACTATACTCGTCTGGCAGCTGCTCCCGTATAAGGTGGGTAACTCTGTATTAAGGGTCTTGGTAGACTATATTTTATACTTATGTCGGATAGATGAGGAATTAATATTCCTAACGGGTTATTGTGAGAGGCCTTAGATCTTATCCTATATGCACGCAGCCCTCGCCTCTCTGACCTTGAACACATACTTCAATCTGATTTTTTGAGACTTGAAACTGGATTTCCCAAAACAAACTGTTTTTAAACACTGACAAGACTGTAACAATGGTATTTGGGACCAGAGCTAAATTGCTAAAGCTGCCAATGACAGAGCTTCAGATAAAAACCAGCTCTAAAACCATCCTAGCCCCTAGGCGTGGGGCCCGGCGAGACCGCGCTTGGGCAGGGGAAGGTGAGCGCGGGCGGCGTGGGGCCCGGCGAGACCGCGCTTGGGCAGGGGAAGGTGAGCGCGGGCGGCGTGGGGCCCGGCGAGACCGCGCTTGGGCAGGGGAAGGTGAGCGCGGGCGGCGTGGGGCCCGGCGAGACCGCGCTTGGGCAGGGGAAGGTGAGCGCGGGCGGCGTGGGGCCCGGCGAGACCGCGCTTGGCAGGGGAAGGTGAGCGCAGGCGGCGTGGGGCCCGGCGAGACCGCGCTTGGGCAGGGGAAGGTGAGCGCGGGCGGCGTGGGGCCCGGCGAGACCGCGCTTGGGCAGGGGAAGGTGAGCGCGGGTGGCGTGGGGCCCGGCGAGACCGCGCTTGGGCAGGGGAAGGTGAGCGCGGGCGGCGTGGGGCCCGGAGAGACCGCGCTTGGGCAGGGGAAGGTGAGCGCGGGTGGCGTGGGGCCCGGCGAGACCGCGCTTGGGCAGGGGAAGGTGAGCGCGGGCGGCGTGGGGCCCGGAGAGACCGCGCTTGGGCAGGGGAAGGTGAGCGCGGGCGGCATGGGGCCCGGCGAGACCGCGCTTGGGCAGGGGAAGGTGAGCGCTGGCGGCGTGGGGCCCGGCGAGACCGCGCTTGGGCAGGGGAAGGTGAGCGCGGGCGGCGTGGGGCCCGGCGAGACCGCGCTTGGGCAGGGGAAGGTGAGCGCGGGCGGCGGGGCTTCGCAGGGGCCCGAACCGGGAGGCGGCCTCGGGAGGGGGGGCGCTTGAGGGAGGGCCTGGGGGCAGTGGAGGGGACAGGGGAAGGAGCAGGCGCTGGTGGGAGGCGTCTGCGCTTGGCGGGGGACCTGGCTGGGCTGGGGGGATGGGAACGTGGGTTTCTGCCTGCACCTCTGCGCTGGGATCTGCGCGGGGCAGGGACACTTACCTGATCCTCTGTTGCAGCCGCAGCATCGGATTCAGGATCCAGGTGGGTGAGGCTGGCAGGGCTCGAGGGGTCTTCATACAGCGGGGAGCTGCTGTAATCCACGAGGCCGGTCATCATATCTGGAAAGATGTGCAGATCCGCAGCAAAAATCCTGTAAGGTAAGGGAAAAAATTCCGTTATCTCTGACTCTTCCCCCCGGGGACCCTCTCTTTATACCCTCTCACCCCCCTCCCCCTAGATGGGAGGGGACAAGCAGCCTTCCCACTCCGTGGGGGAAGGGGGGTTATCCGACCCCCCAGCTCATGCCAATCAGGACGTCGCAGCCCTTAAGGAGCCTACGACCTCATTTTGGGGCCTCTGTCTTATCAAAAACCATCCTAGCCCCTGTTACTTGTTTGAAATATCTGGGCATTCAACTCCCATTTAACATTTGGGTTGCACATTGATACCCTGACATCCAAATCCTATGCCAAACTAGGTGTACTTTAAAGGAACAAATCCTCCCTAAGGCCCTCATGCAGTAAGCAGCGATAAGCCACTTATCACCAGCTTATCGCCAAAAAAGCCACACTGATACACACACACCCACTGATACACACACACACCCACTGATACACACACACACCCACTGATACACACACACACCCACTGATACACACACATCCACCCACTAATACACACACACACACACACACACACACACACACACACACACACACACACACACACACACACACACACACACACACACACACAGATACACACACACACACACACACACACACACACACACACACACACACACACACACACACACACACACACACACACACACACACACACACACACACACACACACACACACACTGATACACACACACCCACTGATACACACACACACCCACACACACTGATAAACACACACACACACACACACACAAATATACACACACACACACACTGATTCACATACACACACACACACTGATACACATACACACACACTGATACACATACACACACACAGATACAGACACACTGA